>NC_136169.1:1963200-2399011 GCF_965212315.1 Lampetra planeri | reverse complement strand
CACCCATCCCACCCATCCATCCATCACCCATCACCATCCACCCATCACCACCCATCACCCACCATCCTCACCACCCCATCACACCCCATCACACCCATCACCCCTTCCACCCCCACCACCCATCACCACCCATCACCACCCATCACCCCATCACCACCCATCACCCATCACCACCCATCACCACCCATCATCCATCACCCATCACCACCCATCACCACCCATCACCCCATCACCACCCATCCCCACCTCACCCATCACCACCCATCACCCTCACCCATCACCACCCATCACCACCCATCATCCATCACCCCATCACCACCCATCACCACACCACCCATCCACCCCCTCACCCATCACACCCTCACCCATCACCCACCCATCATCCATCACCCATCCCCACCCCTCACCACACCACCCATCATCCATCACCCATCACCACCCATCACCCATCACCACCCATCACCATCACCCATCACCACCCATCACCACACCACCCATCACCCATCACCCATCACCCACCCAACATCCATGACCACCCATCACCTCACCATCACCCATCACCACCCTCCACCACCCATCACCCATCCCACCCATCACCACCCATCATCCATCACCCATCACCACCCATCACTACCCATCACCACCCATCACCCATCACCCATCACCACTCATCACCCAGCCTACAGCCATCAGGACCCGCCAGAAACCCATCCCCCCCAGCCCCTCGTCTCTCGGGGATTGCTTTCACGCCTCTAAACCGCGTGAGGCACTGAGACATTCACACACACCACTCATCAACCCTACACACTACCACTACACCACACTACACACTACACGACCACTACACACTCACACACTCCCCACTACTACCCACACATACCACCACCTCACCCACACTACACCACATACTACACACACAGACTACACACGACTCACACCACACACTACATCACTACACTACACACACTACACCACTACACACCTACACCACGACACTACACACACTACACACACACTACACACACTACACTACACACACACTACACACACTACACATACATACACTACACACTACACACACTACACTACACACACACTACACTACACACACACTACATACACTACACACTACACACACTACACACACACACTACATACACTACACACTACACTACACACTACACACACTACACACACACACACTACATACACTACACACTACACACACTACACACACACACTACACTACACACACTACACTAAACACACACACTACACACACACTACACACACACACTACACACACTACACACACACTACACACACTACACACATCATACTACACACACACTACACACTACACACACACACTACACTACACACTACACACATCACACTACACACACACACTACATACACTACACACTACACACACTACACACACTACACACACACACTACACTACACACACACTACATACACTAAACACACACACTACACACACACTACACACACACACTACACACACTACACTACACACACACTACACACACTACACACATCATACTACACACACACTACACACACACACTACACTACACACTACACACATCACACTACACACACTACACACACACACTACACACACTACACACACTACACTACACTACATACACACACATCACACACACTACACTACATACACTACACACACTACACACACTACACACACACACTACACTACACACACACACTACATACACTAAACACACACACTACACACACACTACACACACACACTACACACACTACACTACACACACACTACACACACTACACACATCATACTACACACACACTACACACACACACTACACTACACACTACACACATCACACTACACACACTACACACACACACTACACACACTACACACACTACACAACAACAACAACCGCCATTCGCCACTAAGTGGCGGTGACGTCACCACGACGCTTGTGCCAGGCCATGTGCACCTTGAGGCCACGTGAAGTGTCGAACGCCCGCTGGCAGGAGGTCACGGGGCAGACCCAGGTGCCACGGGTCGACTGACCGAGATGACCGAGATGACTGGCTGATGCACCACCTGTGCCCCCTACTGTGCCAACTTGCTGTGCTTTAGCCACCCGGCGCTCCGCTCGTTGTTGTGAGCGTCGCTCCTCCGCCCTCCGTTGTTGTTGGAGGGCGACTGCCTCCAACTGCCCAGTAGCGTCCTTCACGAGCCTCCTCCACTGAGGCCGATCTTGACACCGCTGGTACCAGTCATCGGCAAGTCCACTCAGCTCCACGTCCTCCTGTACCACATCACTCCATCTCTTCTCTAGCCCGTGCCGCGCCCGTTTAGCCCCCTCGATCCGGCCGAACAAAAGCTGTTTAGGCATGCGGTGGCTGGGCATGCGGGCTACATGACCCAGCCAACGCAGCCTTGCCTGCCGGAGGAGCTCACTGATGGGACTTTGCCCAGATCTTTCAAGGACTTGTGAGCTCCTCACACAATCCAGCCTGGTCAAACCCAGGATGGATCGTAGGCAGGCCAGCCTAAATGTTTCCAACCGGCGAAGATGCTCCACTAGGGGGGTCCACGTTTCGCAAGCGTAGAGAAGGGAGGGAATGACCGTGGCCGAGAAGACCTGAAGCTTCGTGCGGAGCGACAGACCAGGTAGCTTCCACACAGCGTTACGCAACCGATGAAAAGATATTGCCGCTCGACTGATTCGGAGTGAGACCTCTGCTGATAAACTGGAGCTGGTCATGAGCACACTGCCCAGGTATGGGAAACTCTCTACTCTCTCCACAACTGCCCCATCACCGATTGGGAGTTGTGGGGGCGGAGTGCCCGATGGTACAAAATACCCAGGCAGGTGCTTAGTTTTGGTGGGGCTGATGGTAAGGCCCCACCTCTTAGTGGCACACTCCAGCCTCAGCAGCAGCGTCTCCAACTCCTCTTCTGAATGAGCAGCTATTACCAAATCATCGGCATACATAACGTGGTTGACCAATAGGGAGCCATCCCTTGATCGCACCCGGGCGTCGATCAGCCTCCCATTATATCTGTACCAAATGGTAATTCCCCCGGTACAGCTATTGAAGGCTTCACGAACTACGCAGTCGAAATAGATGTTAAATAATGTGGGAGCCAGAGGACATCCCTGTCGCACCCCAAGGTGTACAGGGAAAGGCTCCGACTCCCGGCCACGTAGTTTTACCCGGGCCCGCTCACCATCATGAAGGTCCTTAATGATCGTGAGCAGAGGGTCAGGGACTCCGAAAGCACGAAGAACAACCCAGAGCCCAGTCCTACTGATGGTATCATAGGCCTTGACCAGGTCAATAAAGCAGAGATGTAGGTCTTTTTGGAATTCCCTACACCTCTGCTGTAGCAGACGGACAGAAAATATGGCATCTGTGCAGGACCGCCCTTTCCTGAAACCACATTGGGGCTCCGCAAGCCTCTCCTCAGCATGCCTAGCAAGGCGATGTTGAATAATCCTTGCCAGGACCTTACCCGGCACACTGAGGAGTGAGATGCCCCTGTAGTTGTTACAGTCTGTGCGGTCCCCCTTCTTAAAGAGGGGGACCACCAGGGCATCCTTCCAGTCCTGCGGAACCCGTCCAGTGGTCCAGACTGTTGTTATGATGTCATATAGGGCAGTCTGTGCACAAACGCCACCCTCCCTCAGCATTTCGCCTGGGAGATCATCTCTGCCCGGTGCCTTCCCTGGTCTCAGACTCCGGATCGCCCTCAGTACTTCCTCAACAGCCGGTACCTCAGCCAGCCACTCACAGGGGGTGACCTCTTCCAATATTTGAGGCACCGCAGCCTCAGCAGGGTTATCCCCACTTTGTGCCATGATGTTTTCCTGGCTGAGAGATTTTCCCTCCCCCAGGACCTCACAGAAATGCTCAGCAAATCTGCAAACCTGTTCCTGGGGGTCGGAGATTGGATCACCGTTTTTTCCTCTAATGATGGTAATAGGTGTGGCGCTGCAGGTTACTTTTTTGATGGAGTTAAATAGTGATTTGTGATCGCGGGCCACTGAGGCAGACTCCATCTCCTCAGCAACCCGCGACCACCACCCATCCTTACAGCGCCTTACGGCTCTCCGAACCTCCGAGCGAAGGCTGCGGTAAACCTCCTCATTCTCTGACGTGGGATGCTGTAGGCGATGAGAGTGGGCCTGTCGCTTTTTCTCAATTAACCTGAACACCTCCTCCGTCAGCCAGGGTTCCCGGGGAGGTCTGGACCGCGTACCCAAAGCAGCCATTGCAGCTGCATGAGTCACAGTCTTAAACCTCGCCCATTTACCCTCGACATCAGGTGGAGTGGGGGACGATGCCAACCCCAGCTGCAAGCGATGATGAAATTCTTGCTTGCAACTTTCATCAGCTAACTTAGACCAGGCCACTTTTGGTTGGAATGGGATCCTGGGTGTACACCCACCACCGGAGTGGAAGAATGGCAGGCGCATCTTACAGATGACTAGTCGATGGTCAGAGGGCAGATCAGCTCCACGGTAGGTCCTGGTGTCAAGGACATGGGCTCGCATCCGCTGGTCCGTCACTACGTAGTCCAGCAGATGTTCTTGCTTGGACCCGGCATGCATCCATGATGTTGTGTGGATGCGCCGATGCCGGAAGAGCGTGTTGGTAATTACAAGCCCATGGGCTGCACAGAAATCTAGCAGCCTCCTACCGTTGTTATTGAGCTGATCTGGCCCATGCCTTCCAATCACTCCAGACCAGGTGCCAGCATCATGACCAACTCGGGCATTGAGGTCACCCAACAAGATGACTCTGTCCCGAGTGGCCACTTTAGCCAGCACCTGTGACAGTAGGTCATAGAAAGCGTCTGACTCATCGGCTTTGCCTGCATCCCTCCACGGATGTTCGTCTTCGGTGGGGGCGTAAGTAACCACGACCACCACTCCTCGCCTCTGGTTGATGGGAAGGCGAGCCCAAAGTATCCTGGGGCTTACAGCTTCCCACACCTCACCGCCACGCTCCCACGCCCCCTTCATTCTTTTGTTCAGAAGAAGAGCCACACCCTGTTGTTTGGCAGTCTCCTGCCCCGAGTAGAGGACTGTCCACCCCTCATGGTGGCAGGAGCCAGAACCGGTCCACCGGACCTCCTGAATGCCACAGAGATCCAGGCGGTACCGGTCCAGCTCCCGACAGAGGAGTGGCAGCCTCTCCTCCGCAGTGAGCGTTCGAACATTCCACGTGGCCATCCGCAATGGTTTTTCGTTGTTACTGGAGGAGCCCCGAGGGTTAAAATTCAATCTCCTGGCTCCGCCAAATGGGGTTTGGCCAGGAGACGTCATAAAAGCCTGACCCCCCGGGGCCTCCGGCACAAGCTTATTAATTACAGGTTTATGTTTAAATCGTAGTTTAGTGGTGGTTAATTGAAGGTGGAGGGGTTACCAGCCCCTCGCACCCGTCCAGAGCCCCCGTTTAGCCACTGTGGTGGTCACAGACGCCATGAGGGGAGAGGCCAATGGGCATTGGCCCTCCCCCCACAGCACTGCCCACGACAGTGTTGCCCGTCCGGCACCGCGAGGAGGTAGGAGGTTGTTTTGCCGAACTACACTACATACACACACATCACACACACTACACTACATACACTACACACACTACACACACACACACTACACACACTACACACACTACACTACACTACATACACACACTACACACACTACACTACATACACTACACACACTACACACACACACTACACACACTACACTACACACACTACACACACACTACACACACACTACACACACTACACACTACACACACACTACACACACTACACAAACACATCACACACACACTACACACTACATTACACACTACACACACACACTACACACACTACACACTACACTACACACTACACTACACACTACACACACACTACACACATTACACACACACACACACTACACTACACACACTACACACACTACACACACACTACACTACACACACACTACACACACACACTACACACACACTACACTACACTACTCACTACACTACACACACTACACACACAAACTACACACTACACTACACTACACACACTAAACACACACACTACACACACAAACTACACACTACACTACACTACACACACTAAACACACACACTACACTACACACACACTACACACACTACACTACACACACTACACTACACACACACTACACACACTACACTACACACACTACACTACACACACTACACACACACTACACACACTACACTACACACACACTACACTACACACACTACACACACACTACACACACACACTACACTACACACTACACACACACACTACACACACACACTACACTACACACACTACACACACACACTACACTACACACTCACTACACACACTACACACACACACTACACTACACACACACTACACACACGACACTACACACACTACACACACACTACACACACTATACACACACATTACACACACACACTACACACACACCACACACACAGCACACACACATCACACACAACACAGTACACACACTACACACAACATACAACACACACCACACAATACAGACACAATCCCTAACATACACACACACCACACACACACATCGTCTAACAAGCGAAGACAAAGATCCCCCGTATAGCCTCTAACAGACTGTTGGGGCAAGTGCTGTAATCGATCACCTATAGAATGCTGGAACGGCACACGAGGGGCTGGAGGGCCAGAACCACGCCCGGCCGCCTTTGTCTCCCCAGTGGCGATGTTTACACACCGCACCAGGTGCCCATTTTAGGCTGAGTCGACCTAGGGGAGGCCCAGGACCGGTTGAAATCATCGCCACTGGCGTTGGCCGTGAGCGGGAATCAAAGTCCGATCATCAGATTCGTAGCGCAGCGCGCTAAACCACTACGCTACCGCACCCCATACGTAACACGCATGTCACCTACATACACACATCTCGTAACACACATGTCACCTACATACACACATGTCACCTACATACACACATCACACACATCACACACACATCACTATGCAACACGCCATCACACCTTCTTGGTTCTTTCGGTAAAGTCACGAAGAAGGGAAATAATAAAATAAAAAATAAAAAAACAGCCAGACAGACCTGTTCTTCACCTGAGGACGGCTGCTTGCGTTGTGGCCGAAACGTCGTGAGAATTGTATTTTGTTATGTTAAATTTTAATTATTTTATTATTTCCCTTTCGACGTGACTTTACCGAAAGAACCAAGAATATGAATCTCTGCAGTCACGAAAGCTTTCAATCGATACGCATCACACCGTTTAACACACACGGCATAACGCAAGCACACTCACACAGCAGATCGTGGTCGTGCTATTCCCCAGGTAGTAGGGCCCACCAAGCTACGAGCTGTTTTGTGAGAGGCGACCTGACCACACACCACGATCACTCATCCAAGTGGCTGACATGGTCACACGTGGGGATTCATCGTCGGAGCCGAATCATCTGAGAGCGCGTTGATTGTCTGTGCGGTGGGAGACGGGCAGACTCCCACCACACACTCACACTCACTCACTCACTTACAAAGACAAAGACCCCCCGTATAGCCTTAACAGACTGTAGGGGCAAGTGCTGTTAGCGAGCACCTATAAAGGCCGGAACGGTACACGAGGGGGTGAGTGGCCAGCACCACGCCCGACCGTCTTTGTCTCCCTAGTGGCGATGTTTACACACCGCACCAGGTACTCATTTCAGGCTGAGTCGACCTAGGGGAGGCCCAGGACCGGTTCAAATAATCGTCACTGGTGTTGGCCGTGAGCTGGAATCGAACCCGGGTCGCCAGGTTCATAGCGCGGCGCGCTAACCGCTACACTGCCGCTCCCCACTCACTTACACACACACTCATTAATTCACTCACTCACACACTCACTCTCACTCACACTCACTCATTCACCCACTCACACACTCACTCACACTCACTCACACACTCACACACTCACTCACTCTCACTCACACTCACTCACTCTCACAGACACACTCACACACTCACTCACACTCACTCATTCACTCTCTCACTCACACACTCACTCACACTCACTCACACTCACTTACTCACACACTCACACACTCACTCACTCACACTCAGACGGTTGTGATGATGTCACGTAGGGCAGTCCGCACACAAACGCCACACTCCCCCAGAATTTCGTTTGAGAGATCATCTCTGCCCGGCACTTTTCCTTGTCTCAGACTCCGGATTGCCTATCGTTCTTCCTCCACAGATGGCACCTCAACCAACCACACAGAAGAGGGCTCGCTACTTCTGCCAATATCTGAGGCACCGCAGCCCCATGATGTTGTCTGGGCTGAAGGGATTTCCCCTCCCCCGGGACCTCACAGAAATGCTCTTGAAACCTGCAGGCCAATTTCTGGGGCGGTCGGAGATCGGGTCACCGTTAATTCACTTGAGGACGGTGATAGGTGAGGCGCTGCAAGTTACTTTCTTGATGGAATTAAGGATTGATCCGTGAGCGCGGACTAGCGAGGGAGATTCTACCTTCTCGGCAACCCGCGCCCACAACTCATCCTTGCAGCGCCTCACGGCTCTCCGAACCTGCGAGAAAAGTCTGCGCTAAGGCCTCCTCGTTCTCCGATGTTGGATTTTGTAAATGACGGGAGGTTGAAGCTATCGTTTTCCCTCAGCCAGCTGGAACACTTCCTCTTTCAGCTCGGGTCTCTGGGGAAGTCTGGACTGCATACCCAATGCAGCCATTGCAGCTGCGTGAGCCGCATATCATCACACACACACACAATCTCCTAACACACACACGCATCATATAACACACACACGCGCATCTACTTACACACACACACGCATCTCGTAACACACACATCATCACACACATACATCTCCTAACACACACACGCATCTACTTACACACACACGCATCATCTAACACACACACACACACACATCTCCTAACACACACAGACGCATCATCTAACACACACACGCATCTACTCACACACACACATAATCTAACACACGCACGCATCATATAACACACGCACACACATACATCACATACCATGTAACACATCGCATAACAAACACATCATACGTACATAAACATACCGAGATCCCCGTATAGCCTTAACAGACTGTAGGGGCAAGTGCTGTTAGCGAGCACCTATGAAGGCCGGCACGGCACACGAGGGGGTGGGTTGCCAGCCCCACGCCCGACCGCCTTTGTCTTCCTCAGTGGCGATATTTACTACACACCGCACCAGGTACTCAGTTTAGGCTGAGTTGACCTAACGGAGGCCCAGGACCGGTTCAGATAATCGTCACCGGTGTTGGGCGTGTGCGGGAATCGAACTCGGGTCGCCGGGTATCGAAGCACAGCGTAGCGCTAACCGCTGCACCACCGCTCCTCTACATCATACATATCACACACATCATACATATCACACACATCATACATATCACACACACACATCATACATATCACACACACATATCATACATATCACACACACACATCATACATATCACACACACATATCATACATATCACACACACACATCATACATATCACACACACATATCATACATATCACACACACACATCATACATATCACACACACATATCATACATATCACACACACATATCATACATATCACACACACACATCATACATATCACACACATCATACATATCACACACACATATCATACATATCACACACACACATATCATACATATCACACACACACATCATACACATCACACACACACATCACACACACCCACATATCATACATATCACACACACACATCATACACATCACACACACACATCAAACATATCACACACACACATATCATACATATCACACACACACACATCATACACATCACACACACACATCACACACACCCACATATCATACATATCACACACACACATCATACACATCACACACACACATCACACACACCCACATATCATACATATCACACACACACATCATACACATCACACACACACATCACACACACCCACATATCATACATATCACACACACACACATCACACATATCACACACACACATCAAACATATCACACACACACATCATACACATCACACACACACATATCACACACACACATCATACATATCACACACACACATCATACATATCACACACACATCATACACATCACACACACATACATCATACACATCACACACATCATACATATCCCACACACATCACACACACACATCATACACATCACACACACACACACATCACACACACACATCATACACATCACACACACACACATCATACACATCACACACACATACATCATACACATCACACACATCATACATATCCCACACACATCACACACACACATCATACACATCACACACACACACACATCACACACACACATCATACACATCACACACACATACATCATACACATCACACACATCATACATATCCCACACACATCACACACACCCATCATACACATCACACACACACATCACACACACACATCATACACATCACACACATCATACACATCACACACACACATCATACACATCACACACACATACATCATACACATCACACACACATCACACACACACATCATACACATCACACACACACATCACACACACACATCATACACATCACACACACACATCATACATATCACACATCACACACATCATACATATCCCACACACACATATCACACACACACATCATACACATCACACACACATCATACACACACACATCATACACATCACACACACACATCACACACATCACACACATCATACACATCACACACATCATACATCACACACATCATACATATCACACACACATACACTTCACACACACACATCATACACATCACACACATCATACATATCACACACACATCACACACACACACATCACATCACACCCAGATCTCTCGGGTTCGAATCCGACAGGCTGCCCTGGTTAACAATCGCCGCGGACTCCGTCACCGTCGAAGTTAAACGTCGTGCGGCGTCATTCGCTCGAGGAGGCCGGCAAAACACCGGCTCGATCATTTTACAAATTTGGAAAATGAAACAGTAAACGCCCTTAGAATGCACTATTAGCGAGCACCTATTAAAGCCGTCGCGGCCTATGAAAGGGCCTGGTGTGGCCAGTACGACGCCCGGCCGCCTTTGTCTCACCCGAAGTTTACACATCGCACCAGGTACTCATTCTGCAATATTTGGTGTCTTTTCTTGGATTTTCTGTTTGCGCATAGTCACTTTAAGATGTTTTCTTGTTCATGTTTGAGTTTTTTTGTTTGTTGCGGTTGCACCCGATTCAAGAGCCGATTGGCTCACCTAATACATGAAACTTGAAACTTGATTTAAGGCTGAGTGGATCCTTGGGGAGGCCCCCCCCCCCTCTGTGTGTGTGTCTGTGTGTTTGTCTGTGTGTGTGTGTCTGTGTGTGTCTGTGTGTGTATGTGTGTCTGTGTGTGTGTGTCTGTCTGGTTGGGTGAGTGTGTGTGAGTGTGTGTGTCTGTGTGAGTGTGTGTGTCTGTGTGAGTGAGTGTGTCTGTGTGTGTCTGTGTGAGTGAGTGTGTCTGTGTGTGTGAGAGTGTGTGTCTGTGTGAGTGAGTGTGTCTGTGTGAGTGTGTGAGTGTGTGTGTCTGTGTGAGTGAGTGTGCGTGTGTGTGTATGTGTGTCTGTGAGTATGTGTCTGTGTGTGAGTGTGTCTGTGTCTGTGTGAGTGAGTGTGTCTGTGTGTGTGAGAGTGTGTGTCTGTGTGAGTGAGTGTGTCTGTGTGAGTGTGTGAGTGTGTGTGTCTGTGTGAGTGAGTGTGTCTGTGTGTGTCTGTGTGAGTGAGTGTGTCTGTGTGTGTGAGAGTGTGTGTCTGTGTGAGTGAGTGTGTCTGTGTGAGTGTGTGAGTGTGTGTGTCTGTGTGAGTGAGTGTGCGTGTGTGTGTATGTGTGTCTGTGAGTATGTGTCTGTGTGTGAGTGTGTCTGTGATTGTGTGAGTGAGTGTGTCTGTGTGTGTCTGTGTGTGTGTCTGTGTGTGTGTCTGTGTGTGTGTGTCTGTTCATTCAGAAGAGGAGTTGGAGACACTGCTACTGAGACTGGAGTGTGCCACTAAGAGGTGGGGCCTTACCATCAGCCCCACCAAAACTAAGCACCTGCCTGGGTATTTTGTACCATCGGGCACTCCGCCCCCACAACTCCCAATCGGTGATGGGGCAGTTGTGGAGAGAGTAGAGAGTTTCCCGTACCTGGGCAGTGTGCTCATGACCGGCTCCAGTTTATCAGCAGAGGTCTCACTCCGAATCAGTCGAGCGGCAATATCTTTTCATCGGTTGCGTAACGCTGTGTGGAAGCTACCTGGTCTGTCGCTCCGCACGAAGCTTCAGGTCTTCTCGGCCACGGTCATTCCCTCCCTTCTCTACGCTTGCGAAACGTGGACCCCCCTAGTGGAGCATCTTCGCCGGTTGGAAACATTTAGGCTGGCCTGCCTACGATCCATCCTGGGTTTAACCAGGCTGGATTGTGTGAGGAGCTCACAAGTCCTTGAAAGATCTGGGCAAAGTCCCATCAGTGAGCTCCTCCGGCAGGCAAGGCTGCGTTGGCTGGGTCATGTAGCCCGCATGCCCAGCCACCGCATGCCTAAACAGCTTTTGTTCGGCCGGATCGAGGGGGCTAAACGGGCGCGGCACGGGCTAGAGAAGAGATGGAGTGATGTGGTACAGGAGGACGTGGAGCTGAGTGGACTTGCCGATGACTGGTACCAGCGGTGTCAAGATCGGCCTCAGTGGAGGAGGCTCGTGAAGGACGCTACTGGGCAGTTGGAGGCAGTCGCCCTCCAACAACAACGGAGGGCGGAGGAGCGACGCTCACAACAACGAGCGGAGCGCCGGGTGGCTAAAGCACAGCAAGTTGGCACAGTAGGGGGCACAGGTGGTGCATCAGCCAGTCATCTCGGTCATCTCGGTCAGTCGACCCGTGGCACCTGGGCCTGCCCCGTGACCTCCTGCCAGCGGGCGTTCGACACTTCACGTGGCCTCAGGGTGCACATGGCCTGGCACAAGCGTCGTGGTGACGTCACCGCCACTTAGTGGCGAATGGCGGTTGTTGTTGTTGTGTCTGTGTGTGTGTGTCTGTGTGTGTGTCTGTGTGTGTGTCTGTGTGTGTCTGTGTGTGTGTCTGTGTGTGTGTCTGTGTGTGTGTCTGTGCGTGTGTCCAGCAAAACAACCCCCTACCTCCTCGTTGGTGCTGGACGGCAACGCTGTGGTGAGCAGTGACATGGGAGGGGGGGGGGGCAATTCCGATTGACCATTCCCCTCGTGGCGTTTGTAGCCACCGCAGCGGCCAAAGGAGGTTCTGGATGGATGCGAGGGGCTGGTAACCCCTCCACCTTCAATTAATTACCACTAAATCACGACAAAATATCCAACTAAGCTTGTGCCGGAGGCCCCGGGGGGGGGGGGGGGAACAGGCGTCTATGACGTCTCCTGGCCAAACCCCATTTGGCGGAGTCAGTAGACTGAATCTCCGTACCCTCGGGGCTCCTCCAGAAACAGCAAACAAAACACTGCGGGTGGCCACGTGGAATGTTCGAACGCTCACTGCAGAGGAGAGGCTGCCACTCCTCTGTTGGGAGCTGGACCGGTACCGCCTGGATCTCTGATGTTATTCTGGAGGTCCGGTGGACCGGCTCTGGCTCCTGCCACCATGAGGGGTGGACAGTCCTAAACTCGGGGAAGGAGACTCCCAAACAACAGGGAGTGGCTCTTCTTCTGAACAAAAGAATGAAGGGGGCGTGGGAGCGTGAGGTGTGGGTGTACACCCAGGACAAGACCTCATTTAAACCCAAAGTGGCCTGGTTTCAGCTAGCTGATGAAAGTTGCAAGCGAGAAAATAATCATCGCTTGCAGCTGGGGTTGGCATCATTCCCTACTCCTCCTGATGTCGAGGGGAAATTGGCGAGGTTTAGGACTGTGGCTCATGCAAATGCAATGGCTAGATTGGGTACACGGTACAGACCTCCCCAGAGACCCTTGCTTACATGGGAGGTGGTCAGGCTGGCTGAGAAAAAGCGACAGGCCCACTCTCATCGTCTACAGCATCCTACGTCAGAGAATGAGGAGGCTTACCGCAGCCTTCGCTCGGAGGTTCAGAGAGCCGTGAGGCGCTGCAAGAATGGGTGGTGGTCGCGGGTTGCTGAGCAGATGGAATCTGTCTCAGTGATCTGCGATCACAAATCACTTTTTAATTCCATCAAAAAAGTAACTTGCAGCGCCACGCCTATCACCACCATTCGGGGAAAAAACAGTTATCTAATATCCACCTCTAGGAATAGGTTTTCAGATTTTCTCAGCATTTCTGTGAGGCCTTGGGGGAGGGGAAATCCCTCAGCTTAGAAAACATCATGGGGCAAAGGGGGGATGCCCCTGCTGAGGCTGCGGTGCTTCAAATATTGTAAGAAGAAGTCATCTCCTGTGAGTGAGCAGTACCGAAGGCGATCCAAAGTCTGAGATCAGGAAAGGCACCGGGCAGAGATGATCTCCCATGCGAAATGTTGGGGGAGGGTGGCGTTTGTGCAGATACTGCGCTACATGACATAATAACAGTCTGCACCACTGGACGGGTTCCGCAGGATTGGAAGTTTGCCCTTGTGGTCCACCTCTTTGCGTGGAACAACTACAGGGGCATATCACTCCTCAGTGTGCCGGGAAAGATTCTAGCAAGGATTGTTCAACATCACCTTGCCAGGCACGCTGAGGAGAAGCTTGCGGAGCCCCAATGTGGTTTCAGGAAAGGGTGGTCCGGCACAGATGCCATATTTTTGTCGGTTTACTACAGCAGAGGTGTAGAGAATTCCAACAAGACCTACATCTTTGCTGTATTGACCTGGTCAAGGCCTATGATACCATCACTAGGCCTGGGCTCTGGGTTGTTCTTCGTTCTTTCAGAGTCCCTGACTCTCTGCTTACAATCACTAAGAACCTTCATGATGGTGAGCAGGCCCGGGTGAAACTACATGGCCGGGAGTCAGAGCCATTCTCTGTACACCTTGGGGTGCGACAGGGATGTCCTCTGACTCCCACATCATTTAACATCTATTTCTACCACGTAGTTCGCGAAGCCTTCAATAGCTGTACCGGGGGAATTTTCATCTGGTACAGATACAATGGGAGGCTGATCAATGCCCGAGTGCGGTCAAGGGATGACTCCCTATTGGTCAGCTATGTTACGTATTCCGATGATCTGGTGATTGCCATTCACTCAGAGGAGGAGTTCGAGGTACTGCTAATAAACCTGGAATATGCCACTTAGAGGTGGGGTCTTACCATCAGCCCCACCAAAACTAAGCACCTGCCTGGGTATTTTGTACCATCGGATACTCCACCCCCACAATTCCCAATTTGTGATGGGCCAGTTGTAAAGAGAGTGGAGAGTTTCCCATACCTGGGCAGTATGCTCATGATCGGCTCCGGTTTGACAGCCGAGGATTCACTTCAAATCAGTCGAGCGGCAATATCTTTGCATCAGCTGCGTAACGCTGTGTGGAAGCTTCCTAGTCTATCACTCTGCACGAAGCTTCATGTCTTCTCAGCCACGGTCATTCCCTCCCTTCTCTACGCTTGCGAAACGTAGACCTCCCTAATGGAACATCTTTGCTAGTTAGGAACATTTAGGCTGGCCTGCCTACGATCCATCCTGGGTTTAACCAGGCTGGATTGTATGAGGAGTTCACAAATCCTTGAAAGATCTGGACAAAGTGCCAACGGTGAACTCCTCTGGCAGGCAAGGCTACGGTGGCTGGGTCATGTAGCCCGCATACCCAACCACCGCATGCCTAAACAGCTTTTGTTCGGCCAGATAGATGGGGCTAAACGGGCGCGGCACGGGCTAGAGAAGAAATGGAGTGATGTGGTACAGGAGGACGTGGAGCTGAGTGGACTTGCCGATGACTGGTACCAGCGGTGTCAAGATCGGCCTCTGTGGAGGAGGCTCGTGAAGGACGCTACTGAAGAGGATCGACGCTCACAACAACGAGCGGAGCGCCGGGTGGCTAAAACACAGCGAGTTGGCACAGTAGAGGACACAGGTGGTGCATCAGCCAGTCATCTCAGTCAGTCGACCCTTGGCACTTGAGTCTTGCCCGTCACCTCCTGCCGGTGGGCGTTCGACACTTCACGTGGCCTGGCACAGGCTATGAGTGTGAGTGTGTGTGTGAGTGTGTGAGTGTGTCTGTGTGTCTGTGAGTGTGCGTGTCTGTGAGTGTGCGTGTGAGTGTGGCTGTGTGTGTCTGTAATTTTGTCTGTGAGTGTGCGTGTGTCTGTGAGTGTGTCTGTCAGTGTGTCTGTGAGTGTGCGTGTGGTTGTGAGTGTGTCTGTAAGTGTGTCGTGAGTGTGCGTGTGTCTGTGTGTCTGTGAGTGTGTGTGTGGCTGTGAGTGTGGCTGTGATTGTGTCTGTCAATGTGTCTGTGAGTGAGTCTGTGCGTCTGTTAATGTGTCTGTGAGTGAATCTGTGTGTCTGTGAGTGTGTCTGTGAGTGTGGGAAGCCGTAGTGGTGCAGCGGTTATGACGGCATCACGAATTCGATTCCCGCTCACAGTCACCAACACCAGTGACGATTATCTGAACCGGTCCTGGGCTTCCCCCTCCCTTAGGTCGACTCAGCCTCAAATGAGTACCCTGTGCGGTGTGTAGTAAACATCGCCACTCGGGTAACAAAGGCGACCGGGCCTGGTGCTGGCCACCCACCCCCTCATGTGCCGTGCCGGCCTTCATAGGTGCTCGCTAACAGCACTTGCCCCAACAGTCTGTTAAGGCTATACGGGAGATCTTTGTCTTTGTATATATGTGTGTGTGTTTGTGTAGTCAGCAACGCATTTGTAAATCAAAACTGGGGACCCGTTATTTGCTTGGCAAAGGCTTGCGGGGCATTGTTTTAAAACCGTGATTTTAATTAAATTGTTCGGGCATTTTCGTTTCCATCAGCAGGCGATGTAAATCACCACGATGCGTGGCTCTGGCGCCAGCGAACACCCCCAGGACCACGTGACCCACCACGTGGCTCTCCACGTGACCCACCACGTGGCCCTCCACGTGACCCACCACGTGGCCCTCCACGTGACCCATCACGTGGCCCACCACGTGACCCACCACGTGGTCCTCCCCGTGGCCCTCCACGTGACCCTCCGTGTGGCCCTCCACGTGACCCTCCGCGTGGCCCACCACGTGACCCACCACGTGGCCCTCCACGTGACCCACCACGTGTCCCTCCCCGTGGCTCACCGCGTGGCCCACCATGAAACTAAACTAAACTCCTTTATATACCAAACTGAACTATGTTTTATTTGACCAGATAAGGCCCCACTGAGCTACGTAGCTCTTATTCAGAAGCGGCCTGTCCGTCACAAATGACATCACGTGGAAGTGTCCAGCAGCAGCAGCCGAATGACTCTAAACGCGTGACGTTGTGGAGGGAAAGATCGGAGGACCCGGGGAAAAAATCCACGCGACCGCGGGAGAGAGAAAGAGGGGGGGGGGAAACGAAGACACCAACTCCAAATATACAACATGCCTATGTGTCGTCAGGGTCCGGGATCGAGCCCACGACCTCCTGCGTACCAGGCGAGAGAGGTAACAATCTCGCGGCTCCCCATGTGCGTGGCGCGTTATTCGTGGAGCGAGGACGAGGGGGGGGGGGTGCATGGGGGGGGTGCAACAATGCCCCCCCCCCCCCCGTTGAAATGTTCATCACAGGAGACGCGATCTGACAGACGAAGCGCTTTTATCTGCGTTCCTGCGGAGGCCGCCGCGTTTGTGAGCCACGCGGCGTTTGAAGCATCGCTGACGACGGCGAAGACAGCAGCAGCGAGAACAACGATTGCCAGGGCTCACGTCGTGTTCGTGATTAATTCAAATAAGAAACACTTTTTTTCTTTTTTTAAACCCCGCGCGCGCGGAGGCTCGCCGTGCTCGCATCGCGGTTCGCGGCGCTTGCTTTTGAAGTTCAGAACAAGGAAAACGACGAACATCGACCCCCGATAACCAGATCACTCCCCCACCCTCCTTCCCTCCCTCTCCGCCCGGTTCCCTAATCCCGGCATCCCTCCCTTGCCTCGTAATCCTCCACACATCAGTGCCGTACACTCCCTGCAACCCGTTTAAGTCCAGGTTCAAACGACCGCCTTTCTCTACTGCCGATGTCTTTCTCGATTGCCTCTGAGCTGGCTTCAATAAAACGACATGAGACGCCACGGTGGCTAGGAGATGTTAACTACCTCGCCTGGTGCACAGGAGGTAGTATGTTCAATCCCGACCGTGATACTTGCTGTGTATTTGGAGTTTACGTGTCTCATCATCATCACGGTGGCTAGGAGATGTTAACTACCTCGCCTGGTGTGCAGGAGGTTGTGGGTTCGATCCCGACCCTGGCGATGCCTGCTGCTGTATATTTGGAGTTTGCGTGTCTCTCTCTCTCCTCCCGTGGTAGCGTGGATTTTTCTCCGGGTCCTGCCGTTTTTCCCCTCCACGTTTAGAATCAACATCACCACGCGTTTAGAGAGTCTTTGGCCACCGCTATAAATGTGCACACAACGATGATAAGGCCACTTCGTCGGGCTTTCATTTGTGATGACCAGGTCGCTTCTGATAAAAAGAGCTACACAGCTTAGTGGAGCCTTACGCTGGTACATTTTTTTTTATTGTTGAGTTTAAATTTTGATTTAAAGCTTTCGTGACTGCAGGGATTCATATTCTTGGTTCTTTGGGTAAAGTCACGTAGAAGGGAAATAATAAAATAAAATAAAAATATGAAACACCTGATTATGATTGCTTGTGTTGCAGTCGAAACGCCGTGAGAATGTTTCTTGTTTGATATTTTTATTATTTTATTATTTCCCTTCTACTTGACTTTACCGAATGAACCAAGAAGATGTTGAGTTTAAGTTTATTAATAGGCACATTCTCGCTTTGTTCGCCGTGTGGTCTGCTCTCCGCACTCCATCTCCCTATCAACCACCACTCTCCAACTGGGTTCCCCGTGTCGATGTCTCTGCAACTGCTTTGTCCACATCCGAGCGAGGACTTCGCATCCACGGAAAAAAAAATTGAAACGGCGCGTTCGGGATGGTAACGAACACTCGCAGCCGGCTTTTCGTGTCACGTGCCGATTAAACATCGGCTCAGCGAACCGATGTTTAACAATTGCAGGTATCTTCTCTACTTAATAAACAACCGAGATAAACCGAAACTAAACCATCAACTCTTTTTGATTTTACCCGGTGAGGCAAACCGAGCTATTTCGCTCTTTTTTTCTTCCAGAAAGCCGCCTGGCTCATTATCACGTACAGAAAGCCAGAAACTCTAAAACGCGTGATGTTGATTCTAAATTTGGAGAGGGGGGGGGGGGGTGAACCAGACGGACCCGGAGACAAAATCCGCGCAATCAAATGGAGAGAGAGAGACACGCAAACTCCAAATAAAACAGCAGCAGGCGTCAGGGTCGGGATCAAACCCACGACCTCCTGCACACCAGGCGAGGTAGTTAACATCTCCTAGCCACCGTGATGATGATGAGAGAGAGAGAGACACGCAAACTCCAAATACACAGCAGCAGGCGTCAGGGTCGGGATCGAACCCACGACCTCCTGCACACCAGGCGAGGTAGTTAACATCTCCTAGCCACCGTGATGATGATGAGAGAGAGAGAGACACGCAAACTCCAAATACACAGCAGCAGGCGTCAGGGTCGGGATCAAACCCACGACCTCCTGTACACCAGGCGAGGTAGTTAACCTCTCGCCACATGTTTGTAAAGACATCCGCACAAAACATTCAGTTGGACGCGACCGAGTCGAGCAACCCGATCGCTCCAGCGCGTGTGGGGTGCGGCTCGACATCTGCAAGTGCCAGCCGGTGCGATCGCGTTCAGCACCAGGGAGAGCTCCGCCTCTGGGCACCATCATCAGCTGTGTGTGGTCGTCAGCTGTGCGTGACCGTCAGCTGTGCGTGGTGATCAGCTGTGCGTGATCAGCTGTGCACCATCATCAGCTGTCCGTGGTCGTCAGCTGTGCGTGATCGTCACGTGACCGTCAGCTGTCCGTGACCGTCAGCTGTGCGTGATCAGGAGCTTTGCGTGACCGTCAGCTGTGCGTGATCGTCACGTGACCGTCAGCTGTGTGTAACCGTCAGCTGTGCGTGGTGATCAGCTGTGCGTGATCAGCTGTGCACCATCATCAGCTGTCCGTGACCGTCAGCTGTGCGTGATCGTCACGTGACCGTCAGCTGTCCGTGACCGTCAGCTGTGCGTGGTCATCAGCTGTGCACCATCGTCAGCTGTGCGTGACCGTCAGCTGTGCACCATCGTCAGCTGTGCGTGGTCGTCAGCTGAGCGAGCGATGTAGCGATTCGTCATCCTCCCACCCACTGCCGCCCGCATTGATGGACTGTCAATGGAGTGAAATATGGATTTTTCTTTTTGTAAATCTCACTTTACAGTCTCGTCCGTGCGTATCCTTCCGTTCACCCCGCCCCCCCCCCCCCCCCCATGAGCCTAAACTGCAACATTAGCATCTCATTTCCAAGACGAGAGTTCATCAATAATGTACGGCCCGTTGTCAATCCCACAGCTGGATGAAAACCTCCCTACATCGTGGCCGGCTGCCACGACCCCGCGATGTCCGAATCTGAACATTTGATTTGAAACTGCAGGAGGAATCCGATGAGCTACGAAGCTATTTAATCACAGGTCTCCAGTAGGGAGGTTACAACAACAACAACAACAATACGATCTCTGTGTGAGTCTATGGATGCTGAACTTCTTTCGCACCGTACCTACAACAACAACGATGAGCAGCAGGCATCGGTGGAGCTACTGGACATCTGTGGGAAGGAGCATTATGGCTCATCGGATTCCTCCGCCACTATAGATACACATTCTGATTCTAACTTCCTTGCACCGGGCACCCACACGGCCCCTCCCCTCGTCCCACACCCTCACCAATTACTCACCACTCACACTCACCACATCCTCATCAATCACTCACCACTTACACTCACCACATCCTCATCAATCACTCACCACTTACACTCACCACATCCTCACCAATTACTCACCACTCACCACTTACACTCAAAACATCCTCACCAATCACTCACCACTTACACTCACCACACCCTCACCAATCACTCACCACTCACCACACCCTCACCAATCACCTGTTACTCACCACTCACACTCACCACATCCTCACCAATCACTCACCAATCACTCACCACACCCTCACCAATCACCAATCACTCACCACTTACACTCACCACATCCTCACCAATCACCTGTTACTCACGACCCACCACATCCTCACCAATGACCCGCCACTCACCACTTAACCTCACCACACCCTCACTAAACACCTGCCACTCACCACTCACACTCACCACACCCTCACCATTCACCTGCCACTCACCAGTTACACTCACCACATCCTCACCAATCACCTGCCACTCCCCACTTACACTCACCACTCACCTCTCACCAATCACCTCTCATTCACCACACCCTCACCACTTACCTGCCACTCACCACTTACACTCACCACACCCTCACCACTCACTCACACCACTCACCACACCCTCACCACTCACCTGCCACTCACCACTCACATCTGACACCTGACACTCATCAGCCATCGCTCACCAAACCCTCAAGCGGATGCTCACCACTTACGACTCACCTGCCTTACTGCGACTCTCTCACCCGGCAGCCACGGGAGGGATCCGTGGCATACTGCACCCACACACAGAGATCGCCACGCGCGAGCGAGCTCCGGTGCAGATAACGAGATATTTAGAGAGATTTTTTACAGATAGAGAGAGATCCGAGTCCAGCCCCGAGGAAATCCAGGGCGCGTCTTTGTTTAAATCCCACGCGGCCCGGCCTGCGATAACCCCCCCCCCCGCCCCCCCCCCCCGCTGCTGTCAGCGGCACCTGCCGAAGGCGCCTTCGAAAACCCGGCACGGATTACAAAACCAGGGCGCAGGAAACACGGAACGGGACTTGTCTCTCGCGGCTTGTGGGTGCCCCCTGTCGCTAGAAAAAGGGGTTTTGGATACCCCCTCACTGACGGGGGAGGGGGGGCACACGCCCCCCACGGCCCCCACCACCCCTCCCCCCTCCCCCCCCCCACCACCGCCCCCTTCTCTTCCCCGGAGTTCTTCTTCCGCCCTTACCGGAGTTGCAGAGCGACGCCTGCTGTGCAAAAAGCGGCGAAGCAGCTCTCGCAGAACCACAACCGACTTGCGGTGAGGGTTGGTCACGGGGCCGGGAGTCTGGGAGAGGCGGGGGGTGGGGGGCCAAGCTGCCCCCCCCCCCACGCGTGGCAGGAGAAGGGAAGCGATGAGAGTCTACCCCCCCCCGCTCACTCCCCCACACGTTTGCCGTGCACATGGTTCACTCCCTGTCACCATCGCCATCAACCATTGTCAGTACCCCTACACGTCAACAGCAGCGCTGCCCGACATCGGGCAAAGTACAGAGGGTGGCCCAAAAGTCAGGACACATAGGGTTGTTATACTGGTAGGAACCGCCTGGTTACACCAGCCCAACAGGGGATTATTGTGTCCGTCCGTCCGTCGTGCAGGGAGGGGCTGGGTGGGGAGGGAAGGGTTGGGTGGGGAGGGGAGGGTGAGGAGAGGTTGGGTGGGGAGGGTGGGGCTGGGTGGGGAGGGGAGGGTGGGGAGGGGCTGGGTGGGGTGGGGAGGGGCTGGGTGGGGCTGGGTGGGGAGGGGCTGGGTGGGGAGGGGCTGGTCACCCCGTGGTGCCCTTATAAAACTCAACGTTTAACCTACTCACACCGGCCTGTGCCAGCCCTCACAGTCGGCATATTTGCGGAATACACCACGCCGCCGTTGACCCTGCAGGCCATTGACCGAGCAACCCAACGCTCCTACCAGCTCCCTCCGCAGGAATATGTTTAAAATACAGAGTGGCCCGATTTGTGGGCCAACCTGTAAAATAGTCGGCGTGTCGGTCAGTGGCACTCTCCTTCACGGGAGAGGTGGGGTAATGCAACGCCTATGCTGTTGCACGATCACATTGTGTGCAAATATTCCACCACCCCACTCACCACCCCACTCACCACTCCACTCACCACCCCACTCACCACCCCACTCACCACGCCACTCACCACTCCACTCACCACCCCACTCACCACCCCACTCACCACCCCAGCCACCACGCCACTCACCACCCCACTCACCACCCCACTCACCAACCCCACTCACCACCCCGCTCACCACCCCGCTCACCACCCCGCTCACCACCCCGCTCACCACCCCAGCCACCACCCCACTCACCACCCCACTCACCACCCCAGCCACCACCCCACTCACCACCCCACTCACCACCCCACTCACCACCCCACTCACCATCCCAATCACCACCCCACTCACCACCCCACTCACCATCCCAGCCACCACCCCACTCACCACCCCACTCACCACCCCATTCACCACCCCACTCACCACCCCACTCACCACCCCACTCACCACCCCACTCACCACCCCAGCCACCACCCCACTCACCACCCCACTCACCACCCCACTCACCATCCCAGCCACCACCCCACTCACCACGCCTCTCACCACCCCACTCACCACCCCACTCACCACCCCACTCACCACCCCACTCACCACCCCACTCACCATTCCAGCCACCACCCCACTCACCACCCCACTCACCACCCCACTCACCACCCCACTCACCACCCCACTCACCATCCCAATCACCACCCCACTCACCACCCCAGCCACCACCCCACTCACCACCCCACTCACCACCCCATTCACCATCCCACTCACCACCCCACTCACCACCCCAGCCACCACCCCACTCACCACCCCACTCACCACCCCACTCACCACCCCACTCACCACCCCACTCACCATCCCAGCCACCACTCCACTCACCACCCCACTCACCACCCCACTCACCACCCCACTCACCACCCCACTCACCATCCCAATCACCACCCCACTCACCACCCCAGCCACCACCCCACTCACCACCCCACTCACCACCCCATTCACCATCCCACTCACCACCCCACTCACCACCCCAGCCACCACCCCACTCACCACCCCACTGACCACCCCACTCACCACCCCACTCACCACCCCATTCACCATCCCACTCACCACCCCACTCACCACACCACTCACCACGACACTCACCACCCCAGCCACCACCCCACTCACCACCCCACTCACCACCCCACTCACCACCCCACTCACCATCCCAATCACCACCCCACTCACCACCCCAGCCACCACCCCACTCACCACCCCACTCACCACCCCACTCACCACCCCACTCACCATCCCAATCACCACCCCACTCACCACCCCAGCCACCACCCCACTCACCACCCCACTCACCACCCCACTCACCATCCCAGCCACCACCCCACTCACCACGCCTCTCACCACCCCACTCACCACCCCACTCACCACCCCAGCCACCACCCCACTCACCACCCCACTCACCACCCCACTCACCACCCCACTCACCACCCCACTCACCATCCCAATCACCACCCCACTCACCACCCCAGCCACCACCCCACTCACCACCCCACTCACCACCCCACTCACCACCCCACTCACCACCCCACTCACCATCCCAATCACCACCCCACTCACCACCCCAGCCACCACCCCACTCACCACCCCACTCACCACCCCACTCACCATCCCAGCCACCACTCCACTCACCACGCCTCTCACCACCCCACTCACCACCCCACTCACCACCCCACTCACCACCCCACTCACCACCCCACTCACCACCCCCCACCAGCACACCGTTGACAATGTCCCAGAATCGCCACTGGGTCGCTGCTAAATTTACTGCTGCCAGAGTTGATGTCCGCGGGTCTGAGACATTGGGCAGGGGGATGGGGGTGGGGGTGGAGGTTAGGACGGGGGGGGGGAGCTTAGGACAAGGGAACCCATGGGACCGTTGCTCGAATTAGCCGCTAATTCCTTCCGTCATGTCTCAACACGCCGCGGCTCGTGATGATGGTGACGACGACGATGACGATGTTGATGTTGACGATGATGTTGTTGATGATGATGATGATGATCGTTGCTTGGTGTTTTCTGTGTCGGTTTGTTTCCATTGCTGGTGCCGGTGTTGGCGGTGTTTTGATAGGTTACGCGCAGAGCGCGCGCGCGTTGTATCTGTGCGTGTGTGTCTGTGTACGTGTTTGTGTGTCTGTCTGCGTGTGTGTGTACGTGTGTGTGTGTGTGTGCGTGTGTGTGTACATATGTGTGTATGTGTGTCTGTCTGCGTGTGTGTGTGTGTACGTGTGTGTGTAGGTGTGTGCGTGCGTGTCTGTGTGTGTGTACGTGTGCGTGTGTGTGTGCGTGTGTATGTGTCTTCGCCGGTTGGAAACATTGAGGCTGGCCTGCCTACGATCCATCCTGGGTTTAACCAGACTGGATTGTGTGAGGAGCTCACAAATCCTTGAAAGATCTGGACAAAGTCCCATCGGTGAGCTCCTCCGGCAGGCAAGGCTGCGTTGGCTGGGTCATGTAGCCTGCATGCCCAGCCACCGCATGCCTAAACAGCTTTTGTTCAGCCGGATCGAGGGGGCTAAGCGGGCGCGACACGGGCTAGAGAAGAGATGTAGTGATGTGGTACAGGAGGACGTGGAGCTGAGTGGACTTGCCGATGACTGGTACCAGCGGTGTCAAGATCGGCATCTGTGGAGGAGGCTCGTGAAGGACGCTACTGGGCAGTTGGAGGCAGTCGCCCTCCAGCAACAACGGAGGGCGGAGGAGCGACGCTCACAACAACGAGCACAGTAGGGGGCACAGGTGGTGCATCAGCCAGTCATCTCGGTCATCTCAGTCAGTCGACCTGTGGCACCTGCTGGGTCTGCCCCGTGACCTCCTGCCAGCGGGCGTTCGACACTTCACGTGGTGGCCTCAAGATGCACCTAGCCTGGCACAAGCGTCGTTGTGACGTCACCGCCACTTAGTGGCGAATGGCGGTTGTGTTGTTGTTGTACGTGTGTGGGTACGTGTGTGTGTATGTGTGTGCGTGTGTGGGAGCGGTGGTGTAGCGGTTAGCGCTACGCTGCGCTACGAATCTGGCGACTCGAGTTCGATTCCCGCTCACGACAAAGACCGGTGACGATTATCTGAACCGGTCCTGGGCCTTCCCTAGGTCGACTCAGCCTCAAATGAGTACCCTCTGCGGTGTGTAAAAAGCATCGCGACTGGGGAGACAAAGGCGGCCGGGCGTGGTGTTGGCAACCCACCCCCTCGTGTGCCGTTCCGGCCTTCATAGGTGCTGCTCGCTAACAGCACTTGCCCCAACAGTCTGTTAAGGCTATACGGGGGATCTTTGCCTTTTTTTGGTGTTTGTACCGCTAACTCGATGTATGGACGGGGGGTGTGGGGGGGAATGGGGGGGGTATGGGGGATGGTGTTTAATTATTTATTTCCTATGGGTCGTCATCGGTTTTTTTTTCGTTCCCCGTTCACGCGGCCGCGGTCAATCGAATTGCCCAGCGAGCGAGCGAGAGAGCGAGAGATTTGTGTTGTATTATTGGGCCCTGGCAGTGCCGGACGAAGCCACTGCGGGGCTTGTAGCATGATGTTATAAAGGGGAACTAAATAAAATAACATATAAATATTAAAACACACATTTTTTCACTCGCACTGCAAAATAATTGAATTTTTTTATTTGCTATACCGCCCAGATAATACGACAAATCGCTAACTTTAAACACCCGTCGTTCGTAAAAGTGGAAGGCGGTATCGTACTATATTGATAGAGCAAGTGCAGAATCACTGAACCGGAGTTGATAGCTTGAAAGCATTTAGCCCGGGGCTCCTTGAAAGTGCGGGGCCCGTAGCTACTACATATGTAGTAGCTTCTACTTGTGTAGCTACTACATGTGTAGCTACTACTTGTGTAGCTACTACTTGTGTAGCTACTACATGTGTAGCTACTACTTGTGTAGTAGCTACTACATGTGTAGCTACTACTTGTGTAGCTACTACATGTGTAGCTACTACTTGTGTAGCTACACATGTTGTGGTTGTGGTGGTGGTTGTGGTGGTGGTGGTTGTGGTGGTGGTTGTGGTGGTGGTTGTGGTTGTTGTGGTGGTGGTGGTTGTGGTGGTGGTGGTGGTTGTGGTAGTGGTGGTGGTTGTGGTGGTTGTGGTGGTTGTGGTAGTGGTGGTTGTGGTTGTGGTGGTTGTGGTAGTGGTTGTGGTAGTGGTTGTGGTGGTGGTTGTTGTGGTAGTGGTGGTTGTGGTGGTGGTGGTGGTTGTAAGTAAGTCGCAGGACCGCGAGAAGAAGCTCCACACGCCTGTCCGTCAATCGCTCGCTCGGGCAACAGCGTCGCCTGAATGACGGAGCTTGCTGAGAATCACCGTCAGTAACTCTCGGGGCGCGTTGCGACGATGCGATGTTTTGGGGGCGTTTTAAAAACGGTGGCAAGTTTGGTCTCGGGCCTATTATTTCGAGACGGTGACTCGGTTTCAGAGAACGCAATTAATCCCCCCGGAGATTAATGTTCCTAATTTGCGACAGTTATTTCCTTTATCTTCAAATTATAAAAATGTTTTGTGTGCGCGTGCGCGTGTGTGTGTGCGCGCGTGTGTGTGCGCGTGTGTGTGCGCGTGCGTGCGCGCGTGTGTGTGTGTGTGTGCGTGTGCGTGTGTGTGTAACTCGGCCTCCGACTGCGTTACCACTCGTGCCAAAGCGACACCACAAATAGAATCGAGGTGATGATGATGATGATTCGATGGGTTGGGGGAGCAGGATGCCCGCCCCCCCCTCCATCCCCCGCTTACCCCCCCACCTCCCCGCCCCCCCCTCCATCCCCCGCTTACCCCCCCCCACCTCCCCGCCGCCCCCCCCCCTCCACTCGGCCCCCCTCCCCTCCCTTGAAAGGAAACTGAAACATGACGCATCTGTTGTTCCACGAGACGAAATTATCACGCCGGATCAGAACAATAGCACGCGCTCACAATAGCGCGCGTCTGCGTGGGGGGCAAAGTGGGGCGAGGAGGGGGGGGGCGAAATGGGGGGGGGTGGTGGAAGTGGGGGGGGGCGAAGTGGGGGGGGGTGGTGGAAGTGGGGGGGGGTGGAAGTGGGGGGGGTGGAAGTGGGGGGGGGGTGGAAGTGGGGGGGGGGGGTGGAAGTGGGGGGGTAGCAGACGTACCCCTCGAAGCATGCATACGTCCACGTACGCACAAGACAACGATCCCCGTGTTATTGTAGCTCTAGACAAGCTGTCAGCGAGCGCCTATTAAGGCCGGAGGGGCACGCGAGACAAGGCGGTGGATGGCCGGCAGCAACCACGCCCGGCCGCCTTTGTCTCCCGAGTGACGATGTGTACTACGCACCGCACCAGGTACTCATTCGAGGCTGAGTCGACCCAGGGGGAGACCTAGGACCGGTTCAGATAACACTGGTCAACAAAAAAAAAAAATTCTGGCCTGGACTTTTGCAGCTGTTCTAGACTAATTTCAGGGTGCTGATTCCAAATCTGATCTCAGATTTGCTCTATCACATCGATTTTTATGCTATCGGCTTATCCCATTTTCATTGATTTTACCCGAAATTAACTCTGTCACTTATGATTGCAAGTTGTTGCGAGTCAGTGACTGCTTAAGTATTAAAATATGGTGCTGTATTTTTTAGGATAGTGTGTTTATAATATCATGTTATGTAGATACCCACATTTATTTAATATTTTTCTTTTGCAATTTTTTTTGAAAATGCAATATTTAACATCTCAAAAACCTGATGTGATAGACAAAAACTGATGCCAGATTTGGAATCAGCACCCCAAAATTACCTTAAAACCGTTGGAATACCTTTTGCCAGAAAAAGTGTGTTGACCAGTGCAATCGTCACCGGGTTTCTAGCGCAGCGCGCTAACCGCCCCATTCCCCGCAAAGATAAAGAGCCCCCGTGTACCCTTCACAGACTGCTGGGGCAAGTGCTGCTAGCGAGTAGCAGCTATGAAGGCCGGCACGGCACACGAGGGGGTTGGGTGGCCAGCACCACGCCCGGCCGCCTTTGTCTCCCCAGTGGCGATGTTTCTACACACCGCTCCGAGTACTCATTTAAGGCTGAGTCGACCTAGGGGACGCGCAGGAGCGGTTTAAATATTCGCAACCGTTCTTGGTCCATGTGATGTGTGCCCGCATGCACACACATGCTGGTGCATCAACCCACAACCAGCCACATGCACACGCATGCTGGTGCATCAACCCACAACCAGCCGCATGCACACGCATGCTGGTGCATCAACCCACAACCAGCCGCATGCACACGCATGCTGGTGCATCAACCCACAACCAGCCGCATGCACACGCATGCTGGTGCATCAACCCACAACCAGCCACATGCACACGCATGCTGGTGCATCAACCCACAACCAGCCGCATGCACACGCATGCTGGTGCATCAACCCACAACCAGCCACATGCACACGCATGCTGGTGCATCAACCCACAACCAGCCGCATGCACACGCATGCTGGTGCATCAACCCACAACCAGCCACATGCACACGCATGCTGGTGCATCAACCCACAACCAGCCGCATGCACACGCATGCTGGTGCATCAACCCACAACCAGCCACATGCACACGCATGCTGGTGCATCAACCCACAACCAGCCGCATGCACACGCATGCTGGTGCATCAACCCACAACCAGCCACATGCACACGCATGCTGGTGCATCAACCCACAACCAGCCGCATGCACACGCATGCTGGTGCATCAACCCACAACCAGCCGCATGCACACGCATGCTGGTGCATCAACCCACAACCAGCCGCATGCACACGCATGCTGGTGCATCAACCCACAACCAGCCGCATGCACACGCATGCTGGTGCATCAACCCACAACCAGCCGCATGCACACGCATGCTGGTGCATCAACCCACAACCAGCCGCATGCACACGCATGCTGGTGCATCAACCCACAACCAGCCACATGCACACGCATGCTGGTGCATCAACCCACAACCAGCCGCATGCACACGCATGCTGGTGCATCAACCCACAACCAGCCGCATGCACACGCATGCTGGTGCATCAACCCACAACCAGCCGCATGCACACGCATGCTGGTGCATCAACCCACAACCAGCCGCATGCACACGCATGCTGGTGCATCAACCCACAACCAGCCGCATGCACACGCATGCTGGTGCATCAACCCACAACCAGCCACATGCACACGCATGCTGGTGCATCAACCCACAACCAGCCGCATGCACACGCATGCTGGTGCATCAACCCACAACCAGCCACATGCACACGCATGCTGGTGCATCAACCCACAACCAGCCGCATGCACACGCATGCTGGTGCATCAACCCACAACCAGCCACATGCACACGCATGCTGGTGCATCAACCCACAACCAGCCGCATGCACACGCATGCTGGTGCATCAACCCACAACCAGCCGCATGCACACGCATGCTGGTGCATCAACCCACAACCAGCCGCATGCACACGCATGCTGGTGCATCAACCCACAACCAGCCGCATGCTACTCGTAACAAACCGCCATTCGCCACCAGCTGGCTTTGCCACGGCGTTAGTGCCAGGCTAGGTGCACTTTGAGGCTCACTGCTGGCAGGAAGAGGTCACGGGACAGACCAAGGCGCCGTGGGTTTTGCTGACCGAGATGACTTGCTGCGTTTTATACCGCCCGGCGGTCCGCTCGTTGTTGTGAGCGTGGCTGCCTCTGCCCTCCGTTGTTGTTGGAGGGCGACTGCCTCCAACTGCCCAGCAGCAGCAGCAGCAGCGTCCTTCGCGAGCCTCATTCGTCAACACACGCGCAGAGAATCGATCCCGATATGTCTCGCCTCTGATGAGGATCCGTGACCGAGTGTCAACCCAGGTGACCACCTTGCCTGGTATGCATGAGGTTGTGGGTTTGAGCCTGACCCTGACGCCTGCTGTATCGTGCCGGATAAAGCAAGTGCGGAGCCTCTAGCATGATGTTATAAAGGGGCACTAAATAAAATAAAATAAAAACACCTTAAATAGTCAAACACACATTTTTTTACTTGCATAGTAAAGTAATTGTTTACGCAGATTTCCAATCGGGGGCATCAAACAACAACACAAATAACAACAACAAACAAAAACAACAAACAACAACAGACTGTGGAAAAGCTGAACCACGGCGCTCTTTCAAAACTCAGGTCTCCGTTGTCTCACGCATCCAATGCGATGAGTTCGTTGCGGTGGAGACAAAAACGACAAAGAAAAAAGGTCCCCCGTGTAGCCTGTAACAGACTGTCGGGGCAAGTGCTGTTAGCGAGTAGCGCCTATGAAGGCCGGCACAGCATAGGAGGGGGTGGGTGGACAGCACCACGCCCGGCCGCCTTTGTCTCCCCAGTGGCGATGTTTACTACACACCGCACCAGGTGCTCATTTAAGGCTAAGTCGACCTAGGGAGGAGGCCCAGGACCGGTTCAGATAATCGTCACTAATTTTGGCCGTGAGCGGGAATCGAACTCCGGTCGCCAGGTTCGTAGCTCAGAGTAGCGCTAACCGCTGCACCACCACTCCCTACCGCGGTAGAGACACACACGCACATACAGCCACACACACACAGACGCACAAACGCACACAGACACACACACAGGCACATACACACGCACACACGCACACACAGACAGACACACAGCTCACACACCCACAGACACATACACGCATACACAAACACAGACAGACACACACATACACAGACCACACACAGACACACAGAGACACACACAGACACACGTACACACACACACAAACACACACACACAGACAGACACACACACGTCACCACCCACAGACACATACACACAGACACACACACAGACACACTCACACACAGACACACACCACACAGACACACACAGACACACACACGTAGACACCACACCCACACGTAGACCGCGGTGACGACCCGGTGGTTACTGCGAGACAGGAACCACGCAGACAGCGGCGTGACGAGTCGAGACGTCTCCAGACGCCACCGATTGTTGTGGCTGCTGCCGCTATATTTAGTTGAGTGGATGTGGGGTGGTGGGGGGGTGGTGGAGGGGGGGTGGAGGGGGGGTGGTGGGGGGTGGTGGGGGTGGAGGGGGGTGGAGGGGGGGTGGAGGGGGTGGAGGGGGGGTGGTGGGGGGGTGGAGGGGGGGGGGGTGGAGGGGGGATGGAGGGGGGATGGAGGGGGGTGGAGGGGGGGGTGGAGGGGGGTGGTGGTGTGGGGGTGGTGGTGGGGGTGGAGGGGGGAGTGGTGGGGGGGTGGAGGGGGGATGGAGGGGGGTGGAGGGGGGGTGGTGGGGGGTGGAGGGGGGGGTGGAGGGGGGTGGAGGGGGGGTGGGGGGGGGTGGTGGGGGGGTGGTGGGGGGGGGTGGAGGGGGGGAGTGGTGGGGGGGTGGAGGGGGGATGGAGGGGGGGTGGTGGGGGTGGTGGGGGTGGAGGGGGGTGGAGGGGGGGGTGGTGGGGGGGTGGAGGGGGGGGGGGGGGTGGAGGGGGGTGGAGGGGGGTGGAGGGGGGATGGAGGGGGGGTGGGGGGGGGGGGGTGGAGGGGGGGTGGTGGGGGGGTGGTGGGGGGGTGGTGGGGGGGTGGAGGGGGGGTGGAGGGGGGGTGGTGGGGGGGTGGAGGGGGGGTTGAGGGAGGGTGGAGGGGGGTGGAGGGGGGGGGTGGAGGGGGGGTGGAGGGGGGGGTGGAGGGGGGTGGAGGGGGGGGTGTCACCTTGGTGGTGGTGAACGCTCTCAGGCGCGTCATGTTGGAATTTCTCACTCGAGGTCCCCTCTGCAAGACCCTTAACAGCGGGGGGGGGGGGGGGGGGTTGTAGTGGGGAGGGGGTTAGTGTGGGGGCAGTGGGGGGGGGGCAGTGGGGAGAGGGTGAACAACTCTTTGACTTCATCTGAATGTTCGTCTCCCGCTCAACGCCCCCCTCCCCCACCCTCCACTTGCCCCCCCCCTCTCACTCTCCACTCACTTGTCACTTCATAGTGGTCCATAAGTGCTATGAAGAAGGGCCATTTTCCGAAACGTCGCCGATTACATCTATTTTTGTATTTTAAGGACTCAGCGTGTGATTGACGAATTGCGTTGCGTGTTTAGCAATGAATTGGACTCACTGAATGGCCGATTGCGTGCTTGTGTTATATTTTTATTTTCCAAACGGACTGAATGGCTGAATGAATGCGTGTACGATTCATTCAGTGACTGCCTATTTAGACGAGTGACGGAGCGATCGAATCACGATCAGGTCGACCACATTGGGCCACGACCTCGCTCACGAACCGCACCGCAGATCAACAGAGACGGCGGCCACCGCATCGTCGTCATCGTCGTCGTCATCGTCATCATCGTCATCATCTTTGTCATCATCGTCATCAGTATCGTCATCATTGTCATCGTCGTCATCAGCGTCATCATCAGCGTCGTCATCATCGTCATCATCATCGTCATCATCATCGTCGTCATCATTGTCATCGTCGTCTTCATCGTCGTCGTCATCATCGTCATCATCATCGTCATCATCATCTTTGTCATCATCGTCATCAGCATCGTCATCATTGTCATCGTCGTCATCAGCGTCATCATCAGCGTCGTCATCATCGTCATCATCATCGTCATCATCATCGTCGTCATCATCGTCATCATTGTCATCGTCGTCATCATCGTCGTCGTCATCATCGTCATCATCATCGTCATCATCATCTTTGTCATCATCGTCATCAGCATCGTCATCATTGTCATCGTCGTCATCAGCGTCATCATCAGCGTCGTCATCATCGTCGTCATCATCATCGTCGTCATCGTCGTCACCATCGTCATCATCGTCATCATCATCGTCATAATCGTCATCATCATCGTCATCATCATCATCGTCATCGTCGTCATCATCGTCATCATCGTCGTCATCATCGTCATAATCGTCATCATCATCGTCATCATCATCATCGTCATCATCATCGTCATCGTCGTCATCATCGTCGTCATCGTCGTCGTCGTCGCGCGGCGCTCCCAGACGCGCTGCGTCTGCGGCCGTCTGGAACGCTCTCTCCTCCTTCACGACGTTGAGTAGGCCACTGGGAGCTGTGGCACCATCTAGAATCGAGATCGACGAACTCGTTTCTTTACAACTGATTTTCGTGTCTAGTTTGTTGTCCTTCCCCCGCACCTCCGATTAGCACGGTTGGCTACGTACGGCGCGAAAGAAGTTCAACACACGCACACACACACTGACTGGTGTCACATCTCTCCTTCACGTAGCGCATTCATTCGCGCCCGAGTCTATTCGAATATACGAGGTGGGGGGATGATGTTGGTGGTGGTGGATGGAGAGAGGCTCCCCATTCGGAATGGAGCCCCCCACTCCACTCCACGTTGCTCCAGCAGGGTCACGAGGGGGGGGGTCACGGGGGGTGGGGGGGGTCCGCGTCCTCGACAGCTTCTGCTCGCTGAAGGCGACGGATTCGTTATCGGCGGCGCGATAATCCGCCTCTGGAATACCACGTGGTGAGGGGTCGAGAGGAGGTCGAGACTGGGGTTGAGGTGGGGGGGTGATAAAGACCTCCCCCCCACCATCACACCCCCCACCACACCCCCCACCACACTCTCCCACCATCACACCCCCCACCACCATCACACCCCCCCACTACACCCCCCACCACACCCCCCCACCATCACACCCCCCCCACCACACCCCCCTCCACACCCCCCACCACACCCCCCACGACACTCCCCACCACACCCCCCCACACTATCACACCCACCACACCCCCCCCACCACACCCCCACCATCACACCCCCCCACCACACCCCGCCCCACCACACCCCGCCCCACCTGCCACTCAACCCCACCCCTGCCAGATCGCCTTCTTCACCAGACTGTTGTGGTGGGAGCGCTGTTAGAGGGTCACCTGTTGAGGCCTCGCCCAGACGGCTGTGTGGTGGTGTGGTGTTGTGGTGTGGTGTTGTGGTGGTGTGATGGTGTAGTGGTGTGGTGGTGTGGTGGTCCGAACTCACTCCGGCCCAGTCTCTATCGCCCCCATCGTCCCCCCCACCCCCCACACCCCCCTACCAGCAGCGCTGGTCAGAATCAAGACGTTGTATTTAGACTCAGAGCTGTCAACCCATCACGGTTTAGCCCCCGGATTGTTGTACAGGGAAATCTAACGCCCAGGTCCATACGGCGTAACAGCCGTGCCAATACGGGCAACAAATACATGTGTGTGTCTATTTGTTGGAGTTTCTCCCCCTTGTGATGGGACTTTGTAGGATGAACGTTGAGATTTATAAGCGGCACGGGGTGACCAGCAAGATCTGAATTGATCTGTACTAAGGTAGGGCACTGACAAGGGGTTGACAGGTATGCATACTGGAGGAATCCTATTAGCTATAAAGCTCTTTTTGGGTATATGTGTCGCTATGAGTCTCTGTGTGTTTCTATGAGTCTCTGTGTGTCTCTACGAGTCTCTGTGTATCTCTATGGGTCTCTGTGTGTCTCTACGAGTCTCTGTGTATCTCTATGGGTCTCTGTGTATCTCTATGGGTCTCTGTGTGTCGCTATGAGTCTCTGTGTGTCTCTATGAGTCTCTGTGTGTCTCTACGAGTCTCTGTGTATCTCTATGGGTCTCTGTGTATCTCTATGGGTCTCTGTGTGTCGCTATGAGTCTCTGTGCATCTCTATGATTCTCTGTGTATCTCTATGAGTCTCTGTGTGTCGCTATGAGTCTCTGTGTATCTCTATGGGTCTCTGTGTGTCGCTATGAGTCTCTGTGTATCTCTATGGGTCTCTGTGTGTCGCTATGAGTCTCTGTGTATCTCTATGGGTCTCTGTGTGTCGCTATGAGTCTCTGTGTATCTCTATGGGTATCTGTGTGTCGCTATGAGTCTCTGTGTATCTCTATGGGTCTCTGTGTGTCGCTATGAGTCTCTGTGTATCTCTATGGGTCTCTGTGTGTCGCTATGAGTCTCTGTGTGTCGCTATGAGTCTCCGTGTATCTCTATGGGTCTCTGTGTGTCGCTATGAGTCTCTGTGTATCTCTATGGGTCTCTGTGTGTCGCTATGAGTCTCTGTGTGTCGCTATGAGTCTCCGTGTATCTCTATCGGTCTCTGTGTGTCGCTATGAGTCTCTGTGTGTCGCTATGAGTCTCTGTGTATCTCTATGGGTCTCTGTGTGTCGCTATGAGTCTCTGTGTGTCGCTATGAGTCTCCGTGTATCTCTATGGGTCTCTGTGTGTCGCTATGAGTCTCTGTGTGTCGCTATGAGTCTCTGTGTATCTCTATGGGTCTCTGTGTGTCGCTATGAGTCTCTGTGTGTCACAATGGGCTGGACGGATCGAGTGTCGAGCGGATGATATTTCAAACACACATTCTGTCCTTGGGGGGGGGGGGCGGGGGGGTAAGAAGGACGGGGAGGGGGGGTCAGGATCGGGATAAAAGGGGTCCTGTGGGGAGAGGGTCAATAACTCGCGTTCCTCGCCACTGTCGCCACCCGCTCTGTCCTTTAACGGGAATTGGCCGATACAATGGAGAAGGGCACGTTATATATATTTAATTCTAATCGTATACACATGTTTCCACTGGGGGGGGGTGGGGTGGGGCGAGGGAGGGAGGGAGGGGGAGGCGGGGGAGAGAAGTTGGGGGGGGGGGCATCGGGGTGAGCGGAGAGTCGGGGAGAGGGTGGGGGTCGTGTGGGGAGAGGTGAGGGGTGGGGAGAGGGTGGGGGTCGTGTGGGGTGAGGGGTGGGGAGAGGTGGGGGTCGTGTGGGGAGAGGTGAGGTGTGGGGGAGCGCGGTGTGGGGGGGGGAGAGAGGCGAGGGGTGCAACGGCCGGTTGAGGCTGGGAAAGTGATGGGATGGCGAGGCGCGTGTGTGGGGGAGATGTGGGGTGTGTGGGTGGCGGTGAGGGATGGTGGTGGTGTGTGTGGGGGGAGGGGAGAGATGGTGGTGGTGTGTGTGGGGGAGATGTGGTGTGTGTGGCTGGCGGTGAGTGGTGTGTGTGGGGGGAAGGGCAGAGAGGTTGAGTGGTGTGTGTGGATGGCGGTGAGGGATGGTGAGTGGTGTGTGGGTGGCGGTGAGTGGTGTGTGTGGATGGCGGCGAGGGATAGTGAGTGGTGTGTGGGGGAAAGGGCAGAGATGGTGAGTGGTGTGTGTGTGTGGGTGGGGGTGAGGGATGGTGAGTGGTGTGTGTGGCTGGCGGTGAGTGGTGTGTGTGGGGGGAAGGGCAGAGATGGTGAGTGGTGTGTGTATGTGGATGGCGGTGAGGGATGGTGAGCGGTGTGTGTGGGGGAGGTTGCAGGAATCCAGCACTCATGCCGATTTGGCACGGAGTCCACGTGGCCTCGTGTTGCAGTCATACATTAATATTAGTACGACTCTACCCACCTGCTCTCGCTCGCCCCACGTCTCCCGCACCACAGAACAATTGCTCCACTCACGCCCCCTCCATCACACACCCCCCCACCACCACCACCACCAACCCCCACGCCCACGAAATACAATTGCGGCTCGGAAAATATGAACGGAACGCAGACACGAAGCTCAACACAAACACACGGAGAGTGACACGTACGGCCACACATCGACATTTACGCAAAGACAACGATCCCCCCGTGTAGCACGAACAAACCGCAGGGGCAAGTGCTGTTAGCGAGCACCTATTGAAGGTCGGCACGGCACACGAGGGGGTGGGTGGCCAGCAGCAACCACGCCCGGCCGCCTTTGTCTCCCTAGTGGCGATGTTTTTTTTTGCTACACATCGCACCAGGTACTCATTTGAGGCTGAGTCGACCAAGGGAATCGAACTCGGGTCCGCCGGGTTCGTAGCGCGGCGTAGCGCTGACCGCTGCACCACCGCTCCCCCGACATGCACAAACACCCAGAGACGGCACGGGGCATGCACACAAGACAAAGACGAGGCAGAGACGGCCCAAGTGTAGCCTTCGCAGACTGTTGGGGCAAGTGCCGCTAGCGAGCAGCACCTGCGAAGGCCGGGACAGCGCACCACGGGGTGGGTGGCCTGCACCGCACCTGCGATGAACACGATCGGCTCCGTACGGTGCAAATGAAGTTCAACATACATACGACGCCCGGCCGCCTTTGTCTCCTGAGTGGCGAAGTTTACACACTGCACCAGGTTCTATCACTGGTCAACATACTTTTTCTGGCATAAGGTATTCCAACGGTTGTAAGGTTTTTGAGATATCAAATATTTCATTTTCAATAAAAATTGCAGAAGAAAAATATTAAATAAATGTGGATATCTACATCAAATGATATTATAAACACACTATCCTAAAAATACAGCACCATATTTTAACACTAAAGCAGTCACTGACTCGCAACAACTTGCAATCATAAGTGACAGAGTTAATTTCGGGTAAAATCAATGAAAATGGGGTATGCCGATAGCATAAAAATGAGATGTGATAGAACAAATCTGAGATCAGATTTGGAATCAGCACCCTGAAATTAGTCTAAAACAGCTGCAAAAGTCCAGGCCAGATAAAAAGCTTTTTTTTTGTTGACCAGTGTATTTAGCACGAGTCGACCTCGTTAGTGGAGACACGTGACCGGTTCAGATAAATCGTCGGGCCGCTGAAGTTCGTAACTCAGCGCGCTGATACACACAACCCAACCCAACCGCTCGCCGCAATGCACACACGCATATCCTCACAGAGACACACACACATACAGGCGAGCACGGCGAGGCATGCGGGAATGACCGATAACGTTCCAAAAGGAGCGCGTGAAGATAACGCGGCAAAAAGGGTCTCCTTCAATGGATGTGGCGGTGACCGGCACATCACCACGAAGACGACCACATCCGGCTCGAGCGAGTGTTTCTCCCGCACGGGTCCCGTGAGCACGGTGGGCTACGTGCGGTGCGAAAGAAGTTTGACGTGTGCGTAGAGAGCTCTGTGGCGGTGAGCGGGGCTCGATTAAGACCGCTCTTACGCAGGCGCGCACGCAGATTATCGCCTTGTCAAGGGGCCGCGCTCGCTGACCCTGTTTATGACATCGCCCCACGAAGGGTAATGGCCATGGATGGTAATGGTAAGGAACGCGCATGAAGACTTGCGTATGATGATGCACCCAGAGACATGATGATGATGATGATGATGATACATCCTGATACATGATGAGCATACGTCCAGAGAGATAATGATGATACATCCTGATACACGATGATGATACATCCAGGGATGATTACAATGATGATACACCCAGAGGCATGATAATGCACCCAGAGATGATGTTACATCCCTGTATATGATACACACCCAGATATATGATGAAGCCAGACATGGTACATCTAGAGAGATGATGATGATGCACCCAGGGATATGATGGTTTTACTGGTAGGAACCTCCTGGTTACACCAGCCCACAGGGGATTATTGTGTCCGTCCGTCCTGCAGGGATGGGCTGGGTAGGGGGAGAGGGGCTGGGTGGGGAGGGTGGGGAGGGGCTCGGTGGGGAGGTGAGGGGCTGGGTGGGGAGGGTTGGGGCTGGGTGGGAAGGGGCTGGTCACCCCGTGGTGCCCTTATAAAACTCAACGTTTAACCTACTCACGCCGGCTTGCGCCCGCCCTCACAGTCGGACATATTTGCGGAATACACCACGCCACCGTTGACCCTGGCCATTGACTGAGCAACCCAACGTTCCTACCAGCTCCCTCCGCAGGAATGTGTACAGTAACTGGACACAGGGGGGCCCAAAGACCCAAGAGGCCAAGCAGCCAGCAACGAACAGCACTATTGAGCGTGTAATACACGGGTTAATGCGTTCCTTGATTCGAGCGAGGTCGTGAGGAAACCGAACGAGAAGCGTTGTGACCAGGGCCCGAGTAACCCTTAGGCCCCCGATGTTTTGGAGGCCCTCCTTTAGGCCCCGCGTTTCCTTGTTGAAGTAAACAGCTGAGCGACGCGAGCAAAACCACGTGGACATTTATTTCGTCTTTGAATTACGATGACATCGATCGGGACTCCGCCGCAGCTGAATATAGGAACAAAACACGTTTGAATGAATGGAGTGTTGCGAGTTATTTAACGTTTGATGAATGTTATCTTGAGTGGAATACATTTGTTCATTTTTCCATAGGTCAATACATACATATATTTGATGACTTCATGTAAAGTTTGCAGTATGTAATACATATGTAATGACGACTTGATGCACTTCTCTTGAGATGGCACTTTATTGAAGACGCGTTCGCTTGACATCAGGCGGAGACCCCCACTGCAACAGCCCCGAGTCTCCCGCACATCTCCCTTTTATATACCGACACGAGGCCACGCCCCCTTTCTCGATCATTCTCGCCGACTCTGGATGCTCGCTCCACCGGCAGACTCCACCGTCCTCTTCTGTCGCCTGACCACGCCCCCTTCTCGAACATTCCCGTGGCCACCAGTCCCTTCGCACTCGCAGCTGACTCCCCTGTCATTACCTCCCGTGGCCACTAGTCCCTTCGCACTCGCAGCTGACTCCCCTGTCATTACCTCCCGTGGCCACCAGTCCCTTCACACTCACAGCTGACTCCCCTGTCATTACCTCCCGTGGCCACCAGTCCCTTCACACTCACAGCTGACTCCCCTGTCATTACCTCCCGTGGCCACCAGTCCCTTCACACTCACAGCTGACTCCCCTGTCATTACCTCCCGTGGCCACTAGTCCCTTCGCACTCGCAGCTGACTCCCCTGTCATTACCTCCCGTGGCCACTAGTCCCTTCGCACTCACAGCTGACTCCCCTGTCATTACCTCCCGTGGCCACCAGTCCCTTCACACTCACAGCTGACTCCCCTGTCATTACCTCCCGTAGCCACCATTCCCTTCACATTCACAGCTGACTCCCCTGTCATTACCTCCCGTGGCCACCAGTCCCTTCACACTCACAGCTGACTCCCCTGTCATTACCTCCCGTGGCCACCAGTCCCTTCACACTCACAGCTGACTCCACTGTCATTACCTCCCGTAGCCACCATTCCCTTCACATTCACAGCTGACTCCCCTGTCATTACCTCCCGTAGCCACCATTCCCTTCACACTCACAGCTGACTCCCCCTGTCATTACCTCCCGTGGCCACCAGTCCCTTCGCACTCACAGCTGACTCCCCTGTCATTACCTCCCGTGGCCACCAGTCCCTTCGCACTCACAACTGACTCCCTTGTCATTACCTCCCCGTAGCCACCAGTCCCTTCACACTCACAGCTGACTCCCCTGTCATTACCTCCCGTAGCCACCAGTCGCTTCGCACTCACAGCTGACTCCCCTGTCATTACCTCCCGTGGCCACCAGTCCCTTCGCACTCACAACTGACTCCCCTGTCATTACCTCCCCGTAGCCACCAGTCCCTTCACACTCACAGCTGACTCCCCTGTCATTACCTCCCGTAGCCACCATTCCCTTCACACTCACAGCTGACTCCACTGTCATTACCTCCCGTAGCCACCATTCCCTTCACACTCACAGCTGACTCCCCTGTCATTACCTCCCGTGGCCACCAGTCCCTTCGCACTCACAGCTGACTCCCCTGTCATTACCTCCCGTGGCCACCAGTCCCTTCGCACTCACAGCTGACTCCCCTGTCATTACCTCCCGTGGCCACCAGTCCCTTCGCACTCACAACTGACTCCCCTGTCATTACCTCCCGTGGCTACTGGTCCCTTCGCACTCACAGCTGACTCCCCTGCCATTACCTCCCATGGCCACTAGTCCACTCACACAGCATGTAGGTTCTATTGTCATTACTCATATGTAGGCACTTCCTTCCTATCAACCTTAATCAATGAAATGGATGTCATCAATAAAAATGTTGATCAAATGTTTAGAATGATGTCATTTGTAATATTAAATTGTTGTCTTTTTTTTCTGACTTTGGCTGATCTGATGCAACCGACCTCCTGCATAACAGAAACTGATATGCAGGAGGTCGTGGCTTCGATCCCGACCCTGACGCCTGCTGCTGTGTATTTGGAGTTTGCGTGTCTCTCTCTCCCATCATCATCACGGTGGCTAGGAGATGTTAACTACCTCGCCTGGTGTGCAGGAGGTCGTGGCTTCGATCCCGACCCTGACGCCTACTGTTGTATATTTGGAGTTTGCGTGTCTCTCTCATCATAATCATCACGGTGGCTAGGAGATGTTAACTACCTCGCCTGGTATGCAGGAGGTCGTGGCTTCGATCCCGACCCTGACGCCTGCTGTTGTATATTTGGAGTTTGCGTGTCTCTCTCATCATAATCATCACGGTGGCTAGGAGATGTTAACTACCTCGCCTGGTGTGCAGGAGGTCGTGGCTTCGATCCCGACCCTGACGCCTGCTGTTGTATATTTGGAGTTTGCGTGTCTCTCTAAGTGGTCGCATGGATTTGTTTCCCGGCCCTCCGGTTTTCCCCTTCACATTTAGAAACACGCGTTTAGATTCTTTGGCTGCTATAAAGTTCCACACGATAAGCCAATTATTTGAGCGATCATTTGCGGCCAGGTCACTTCTGAAAAAGAGCCATATGGCTCAGTGGGTCTTAACTGGTGACATAAAAATAGATGGGCATGTGGGCTCATAAATGTATTGTAATAAACGATGATAAAAGTGTTTTAATAAGCGTGTGGTAGGGTTTAGTAGCGAATTATAGATTTGAAATTTTCGTGACTGCAAGGATCCATACTCTTTGGTTCTTTCGGTTGTCCCACCTGATGATGATTGCTTGTGTTGCAATCGAAACGTAGTGATTTAATTTTATTTATTTGTATTTTTTCACCTACGTGGCTTTACCGAAAGATTCTAGATTTCAAGTTTTCGTGACTAGTTTTTTCGGTAAAGTCACGTAGATGATAAACTTTAATAAGAAAAAATAATAAAACAATTATTTTATAGAGTTATTTTCATTTTATTTATTTATATTTATTTATTTTTCACCTACGTGACTTTACCGAAAGAACCAAAGAGTGTGGTTTAGTAGCCAAATTATCTTTAAATTGCGGGTGACAATCACCTCTTAGGCAGAGAATGTAAGAGATCACACATGTCCTGGATAGCTGTAACAGGAGCCCGCGGAGGATGGTAGCAGACAGCTCAATGGAAACAGTCGTTGCATGACAGCTGGACCTTGATCATTATTATTAATTCTAAATCCTTTGGATGCGATGTGTATTTAGCCACTGAACAACTGTAATTGGGGTTAGTGTATTTCAGGATATCAACTGATGGAGTGAGCCTGTTATTTCTGAAGACGTTAAATCCATCAATTTAAATGTCATGGTCAGGATTCGTTGAAGTTCTTATTAGCCGCTGCAGAAATCCTTAGAAAGTCGGAGTTAAGCACAGACATATCTAATTCGAGTACATTTTAGGTCTCGGATTTCTTACATTTAAATGCAATATGCCGACTCCTTTACAATAAGTAAACTAATTATCATCTTAGAAATTATATTCGTGGTTCTTTCGGTAAAGTCACGTAGAAGGGAAACAATAAAATAATAAAAATATAAAACAATAAAATTCTCATGACGTTTCGACTGCAACACAAGCAATCACCATCAGCTGTAAACAAAAACCTGATGATTGAAATAGAGACTGGGTACTTCACCCCAGATATAACAGAACGTGTGCGGTGTGTGTACTAGGAAGAGGTGTTCAGTGTTAAATAATGCTTTGGTCGGGCAAAGACTGCTACTGCTAATACTGATAGTAGGAACGATACCGCTAATGATAACGGCGATGCTGCTAATGGCGACACTGATCATTACGAGCAAAGCAAAAAATGATTAAATAAGGGAGGAATGAGAGATTAGGGTGAGATTACTGATGCATCCTCCTTCTCCCACACATACATTTGACCCCTCCCCCTCGCTCATTTGTCCACATCATGAATCTTGTTTAAAATTAACAACCAATCATTCTCTCCCAGGAGGGCAGACAGGATCAGTGGAGGGGGGGGGTGAGGAATTGAGGGAGAGGGGTGGGCTCCTAATAAAATATAGACCTAGGCCAGACGCCAAACCAGGATGATTGTATTAACATGTGAAAGGCTGTGCCAAGTGTCACAGATAAACAAAGCCCTGCTCGTCAACTCATAAGGCAACAAAAGGCAGTGGAACCTCGCTTGCCCCCCACCCTCTCCCTTCCTTCATCCATCCCTTCCTCCTTCAATCCATTCCTCATTCCCTCCTTCGCTCCCTCCCTCCCTCCATGCATCCCACTCTCCTTCCCTTACTACTATCATCTAACCCTCCCTACCTCTGGGGAGCCGGAAAAGCCCTCTGTACCAGCGTGGACGGCACCCTCGTGTTCACATTCTGAAGCGCTCGCTCGTCACCGCGGCGTGCGCGATGACAACCACCACCACCACGTGACTTTTCTTCCGTGTTGTGCGCGGTGCTTTTAGCGCCACAGCGCGTGGATTTGTAGCGTTTATCTTCATTTGTTTGCTGGTGACTTTGTGTGTTTCACATCGAAATCGCCTCCAGTGCTTTTGCTGCTGGCGGCAATAAAAGTTGTTTAAAAAGTCAAAAAGTCTGTCCATCCTCCCCTCGCTCCATCCCTCCCTTCTTTCCTGCCCTCACTCCCTACCTCGAGCCCTCTCTCTCCCTACATCCATTCCTGCAACCATTCCACTCTCTCCCGTGACCTCCGCTGTTGGGAGTAAAGGTTAAGATCACTGCCGTAATGGAGATGAGTCACGTTGCCCAGAATGACTCCTGTCCAACCCCCCCCCACCACGAATACCTAACCCCCACCCAGCCGCACTCTCTACCCCGAACCTCCCACCCACCCAACACTCCCCACCCCCCCACAGCCGACAGAACGATAGAGACAACAAAAACAATGGCACTGGGAGCAGGGGCAAGGGGAGGTGACATTTGGAGGACAGTGGGAGGGGTTATTGGGTGGGAGGATGGAGGAAGGAGCATTTGGAAAGTGCCGCATGTTTACTTTTGCATGACATCTGATTTCTGAAGAGTGATACGACATTGTGCGTGCCCAAGTTTTGGTAATCAGTTCGTTGGTGGGCATCGGGCGTTCTTAGAATCTTTACTTATCTAACAATAAACTCAAAGTGTAGTGTCCGTGCCTCCAGTGTATGATGGGCATTTGGTCAGTTAGTTACGTGATGAACAGATTGCACACTTACAATAGTCGATTTAAAGCTTTCGTGACTGCAGGGATTCATCTTCTTGGTTCTTTCGGTAAAATCACGTAGAAGGGAAATAATAAAATAATATAAAATAAAACACAATAAAGTCACGTAGAAGGGAATTAATAAAATAATAAAAATAAAACATCATAAAATATTATGTTTTCTTTTTATTATTTTATTATTGTCATGCTAAAGAAAACAAAATATTATGTTTTATTTTTAATCTTTTATTATTTCCCTTCTACGTGACTTTACCGAAAGAACCAAGAAGACTCACAATAGTGTTAATCTTTAATTTCCCCATTTGCGAAGGACATATTCGGCAGCTGCTGTGCATCGTTCGAACACACGATTGAGTGCAGCCCATTCATTGGCTTCTATGCGTGCTGAAGCCGGCTCTCGTTCCTGCGTCGGAACTTGGAGGAGTTCCTTGTTCAGGACGTCGCAAGCCACCCAGTTTTGCCACCCACCGATTGCTTTATCGTCCTTATTTGCCATCAGGGGTCTTTCCACACGAGATCAGAAGGGTTTGCTGAGACTTCTTAGTCCACGAGCCCAGACCAGATGTTTAACTTCTTGGTTAACCACCACCTGGGGTGGCAAGACTTTAGCGGTTGAAAATTATCGAGATGGAGTGAGCCATCAAACAATTCAGTCTAATTAGCCGTATAAAAACATTGGTACGAGTAAAGTTATGATATTTAGGTTGTACAAATCGCTGCTCTGGCCCAGTGACTATTCATCTGGCTTGGCAGTGCAGATTGTATCTCTTGCTGCATTGGTTGGGGACAATTTGAGGAAGGGAGGGGGCATTGAGTGGAGAGCATTTGGAGGAGAGCAATGGGAAGGCAGATTGTGGTGGGGGGGGTGGGGGGCATTTGAGGACCCGCGAGAGGGCATTGGAAGAGAATTGGGAGAGCAATGCAGGCAATGGGAGGACACAGGGGAGGGGCATGGGAGGACAGGGGGGAGGGGGCATTGGGAGGCGAACAGGGGGGGAGGGTTATTGAGAGGACACGAGGGAAAGGGCATTCGAAGGAGGACACGGGGAGGGGGCATTAGTAGGAGGACACGGGGGAGGGGCATTGGGAGGAGGAAACGGGGGGGGAGGAGGAGGAGAGGGCATTAGGGTCATTGAGAGGGGAGGGGGGGGGTATTTTGCTTAAAAACCGCGCTGCAGGGAGGATCACGCATTCTCAGTTCTGCCTACCTATCAGAGTGAGCGAGTTTGTGGCGTTGTGTGTGGGCGAGTGTGGGATGGGTTGAGTGTACACGGCCGCCCAGAGGTTTCGAGGGGCCTGGGGCAATACAATGTGCCACCCCCCCCCCCCCCCCCAATTTCATTATCGACGAATACATCAACAGGCCCATTGTGGGACTCTATTTTGTGTGAGGGCCGGGACAAATTGCACCCCTTTGTCCCCCCCCGCCACACTTCCCCCCTCCCCTCCCCCCTCTGGGCGGCCCCCTGATTGTGTGTGGGGGTGTGTATTTGGTGAGTGTGTATTTGGTGAGTGTGTAGGGGGGGGGTGAGTGTGTGAGCGTGGTGCGTTTGGGCTGAGCGTGCGGGCTACATCGGTGTCGAGTGCGGTGCGTGTGATGGGGAAGAAGTTAGTGGGGTCGGGTGTGTGGTGGTGGTGAGTGCTTGCTTGCAGCACTTGTTAATTTGGCCAAAGTGGCATAGTTATTGATTTTAAGCTTTCGTGACTGCAGGAATCCATACTCTTTGGTTCTTTCGGTAAAGTCACGTAGGTAGAAATAACCAAATAGCATGGCATAGTTATCTTTCTATGTAAATACGCGTGTGTGCGTGTGTCCATATATTTAAAGTATATTAAGGGCGAGTTTTTTAAAATGTACTTTTTAAATCGCGTTTTCGAGGACTTTTTCAAATGTTCGGATCGTCTACACCGCGTACTAATTTAAATCGTCTGAGCGCTAACAACAGTGACACGATACAATACAATGCAACGTCACGCCACTTTTTTTCGTGACAAAAAGTGACGCAATTTTAGCGACGTCACGCTTTTAGGCCCAATTGTTCGATGCATTTATTGGAATGATTCCAAATTTTGGAACATTCCCTGACGTGTATGTTTATTATGTATGTGTTATATTCATGTGTATACATGCGCACGCGTGCGTTTGTGTATCATCACGTAACGTTGAACGATGACGACGGGCTTTCGGGAGACATTCATCGAGTCGTGGATCGAGCATAGCTCCCAGGATGATGACGATGATGATGCGTTGTCTGCGCAGGCTGTTCTGGCCACGTGCCCCTCCGCTGCACATCACCTGTGACCTCATCACCAAAGAGGAAGGTAAGAACGGCCAGCGTCACAATCATCATAACTCATGATCACAGACATGCTGATGATGATGATATTGACGCCACTGATGATAACTGCTGCGGTTTTTGCTCCACTGTTGCTCTGATGCTGATATTGACTCCGCTGCTGTTGATAACAGCTGTTATTTCCAGCCTACCGATAGTAGGATCAGTCATCAGTTAGACTGATGATGAAATTAGTGCTGCTGCTATTGCTGCTGTGGGAGACGGTACTGATGACGCTGTTGAGTCTGTTGTGGCTGCTGTTGATGGTTAAGAGGTTGATGCTATTTCTGTTCTGATGCTGCTGATGACACCGATGCTGCTTTGTACCGTACGTAACTTAAACATTTATAGCACTTTGTAAATCCACGCCGTATCAATCATAAGTGTTGTTTGACTCGTATTTCAACACGCTGGCCCAGTGCGAGTTGGTGAAGAGGTGGGGAAAGAGCCACAGACACCTGTGGAAACAAGAGCTTCATGGCTCATCGGATTTCTCCAGGATAAATAACGATTCTGATTCTGAGGATCGGTTCAGATATTCTTTAGAGCGGCCTTTTGCGTTGAGTTTGATGTTCTTCCCCCGCACCTCTGATTAGCGCGGTTGGACACGTGAGGTGCGAAAGACGTCCAACATGCATACTGATGATGATGCTGATACTCGTTGGTTCTTTCGGTACAGTCACGTAGGTATAAAATAAAATAATGATTTTTTTTAATTTTATTTATTTTATTTTATACCCACGTTACTTTACCGAAAGAACCAAAGAGTATGGATCCCTGCAGTCACAAAAACTTCACATCTAAAATTGATGCTGCTGATGCTTTTAATGATACTGATGCTCATCATGATGATGCTGGTTCTGCTCATGATTCTGATGATAATTTTACTGATGATCCTACTTATGATGATGACAAGAGGGTAGCCCGTCCTACAAGCGGGGTTATCTTTCCCCATCGACTCAATCCCCTTCTCACAACTATCCCCCCCCCTTCCTAGTAATGTCTCCACCATTGGCTCTGCCCCTCCTCTGTGAGCCACTCTCAATACTCACCAGACATGTGACAATACTCACCTGCCACTGCCACTAGATACCACTCAGTGGGTATCAACGCCTGTCACACACCACACTCACCTGACCCCTGACCCTCACCAGACTCACCTTCCCCCAATCCCACGACATCACCACCTGACCCTCACCAGACAGACCTTCCCCCAATCCCACGACATAACCACCTGACCCTCACCAGACTCACCTTCCCCCAATCCCACGACATCACCACCTGACCCTCACCAGACTCACCTTCCCCCAATCCCACGACATCACCACCTGACCCTCACCAGACTCACCTTCCCCCAATCCCACAACATCACCACTTAGAAGTCGTCCACGTGACCCTCAGCAGATACACCTGGCACCTCAACCACTCAGGAGACACTCAACACACGCCGCTCTGCTGACACTACTCTCACCACACCGGTCTGTTGAAACTCCGCGCAGACATCGAACCCACCGCACATCTTGACACCGGCCACATAGTTCACACACAACCTCGACAGACCAACTGAAAGAAACACTCACCGACACCTACAGCACGACACACACTCAACACAGTACCTCAGGACACCACACCAGTAAACTACACCCTCAAATAGAACTACACAAAACTGCGCTCTGCTACACCATTGCACTGCACCACAGTACATCACACATCACAACTACACTACGCCACTACATTAATGCATTGCACCACTGCACTACACTGCACACCCCTACACTACACCCTTACACCACATCACTACACCACTTAATTCCACTACTACACCATTTCATTACTCCACTTAACGTCACTGCACACAACACCTCTCCACCAAACCGCACAATCACGTGCGACCTTAGTTCACACTCAATCACTCACTTATCCCTCATTCACTCGTTCATTTCTCAGTCACTAATTCCAATCATTCACTTAAATCCTCGCATTCATCTCACCAAATTAATCATTCCTACCTCATTCATTTATCTCATTCATTCTCACATTATTCATTCAGTCATTCCACTAATTCATTCACTCTCTCAGTCATATCATTCCTTTCATAAACTCATTTATCCCTCATTTTCTCACTCACTGTCTCATCTATGTATTCTTTCCTAATCTTTTCACACGTGCCCCAATGCATTCTCTAATTCCTTCCTCATTCAGTAACTCATTTCACTCATCCATTCACTCCCTCAATCCTCTCATTCGTCCCTCATTTTCAGTTGCACCATGCGCTGTTCTGGCGAAGAGCAGCAAAAACCTTGGCACCGTACGTACATAAGCACTTTAGATGAAGGGTGTTGGATTTCACAGCACATATAATCAGAATTGTAACGGACTTTGACAAAAGCTTTTGAGATTAAATTTGTTTCATTCCTCAATTCTCATTCTTACCTCATTCAATCACCGGGCTCCCTGATGCTTGCTCTCCCATGACTTCCTGCAGGACCAGCTGTTACTAGGGATACCTGTTGCTAGGCTAATGCTTGATCCTTGCTGCCAGCAGAGCATTACATTTTGTCGTAACAATTTAGCGTTACGGGGGTTTGAATTTTATATTCCCATGAGCGTCTTTTTTTTCCACACCCGATAACTCGGCAGGGTCGTGGAGAAAACGTGTTTTGCTTGCACATCTACAGACGGGCTTTCCATCAATACCACATTTGTACACGTAACTTGAAAATTAAGTATGTGTACACAGTTTGTTCAAAGTGGTACATACACATAAAGGCAAAACATCTCGATACAGTATATAGATGATTTTGGTGCTGCTCATGATGATGATGTTTGTGATACTGATGCTGCTTATACCGATGACGCTGATGATGCCATTGCCCCTGTATGATTATACCACTGTGTATGATGCTTCTGCTGATGTGTATGATTATACTGCTGTGTATGATGCTGCTTCTGCTGATATGTATGATGCTTCTGCTACTGCTTAATATGATGCTTCTGCTGCTATGTATGATGATGCTTCTGCTGATGCTCATGAAGCTGCTGTTGATGGTTACGTTGCTTGCAATTATGCTCAGTTTGGAGTATCACGATGATTGCTTCTGCTGACGATACTGATAACAGCGATGCTTACGATGCTGACAACGCTGCCGCGTATGATTCTGCACATTCTAAAGGATGGCTGACCTGTCGGAGTTCGGAGAGGCGGCGCCCTTCCTGCGCAAGTCGGATAAGGAGCGTCTGGAGGCCCAGACGCGGCCCTTCGACATGAAGAAGAACGTCTACGTCCCTCACCCCAAGTGCGAGTTTGTCAAGGCCCTCGTGCAGAGCGTGGAGGGCGGCAAGTACACCGTGGAGACGGAGGAGGGCCAAGTGAGCTCTGCACAACGCGCGCACACACACCAGCGGACGTCCGCTCACACCGCTCGTGGACACGCAAAACATTCGCTTGCCCCGTCTCTGATTTGTGCGCGCGCAGACGGTCACCGTGAAAGACGCGGACGTGATGCAAATGAATCCGCCCAAGTTCGACAAGATCGAGGACATGGCCATGCTGACCTTCCTCAACGAGCCGTCCGTGCTGTTCAACCTCAAAGAGCGTTACGCGGCATGGATGATCTACGTGAGTGCCTCGATATTGGCCGTATCGTTCGTACTAGCAGAGGCACCGGAAAGTAAAACGCGCACACACAGCAAGGCTGGTGTCAAGAAGGTAACACAATTCTGGTCTCACGTAGAAACACGGCCACGCCTCCCGGATGAGCGATAAGACGACATTTCCACCAGACGTTTGCTTTAAAATAGAGGCACATTCACCTAAACCAGGGGTCGGCAACCAAAATAACAAGAAGAGCCATTTCTTTCCAATTCGGTACAAAATTCAGTATTTCAAGAGCCGCAATGCATCTATGTACATACGTACATATCGTCAAGAAGCAGCCCGTAAAGAGCCGCATGCGGCTCCGGAGCCGCATGCGGCTCCGGAGCCGTAGGTTGCCGACCCATGACCTAAACGGTGCATCATAATCGGTAAGACTAGGGTACTCATTGAATATTTCAACACTCCACTCCGTTAAGAAATGGAGCCATCGCTTCTGCAAAATTAATTCAGCTGCTGAGAAGAGGTAAGTAAGGGGGTCATACGATGTAGCAAGTTAGCGATACGGATCTGCATGGTGCTCGGTAATAGAACTTGCCCAAACGGCCTGTGCAGGCTACAAGGGGGATCTTAGTCATCGTTGCGTGTGTGTAGTTGGTGCATCTGCCAGTCATCTCAGTCAGTCAACCCATGGCACCTGGGTCTCTTTCGCACCTCCGATTAGCACGGATGGCTACGTACAGCGCAAAATGAGTTCAACACACATACATACACGACCCTCCTGTCAGCGGGCCTTCGACACATCAAGGTGCACAGGTGCCGTGGTGAGGTCACCGCCACTTCGTGGTGAACAGCTGTTGTTGTTGTTGTGTGCAGACGTACTCGGGGCTGTTCTGTGTCACGGTGAACCCCTACAAGTGGCTGCCCGTGTACAGCTCGCAGTGCGTAAACGCGTACCGGGGCAAGAAGCGTGCAGAGGCCCCTCCACACATCTTCTCCATCTCCGACAACGCGTACCAGTACATGCTCACGGGTACGTGTACACACAACAACAACAACCGCCATTCGCCACTAAGTGGCAGTGACGTCACCACGACGCTTGTGCCAGGCCATGTGCACCTTGAGGCCACGTGAAGTGTCGAATGCCCGCTGGCAGGAGGTCACGGGGCAGACCCAGGTGCCACGGGACGACTGACTGAGATGACTGGCTGATGCACCACCTGTGCCCCCTACTGTGTCAACTTGCTGTGCTTTAGCCACCCGGCGCTCCGCTCGTTGTTGTGAGTGTTGCTCCTCCGCCCTCCGTTGTTGTTGGTGGGCGACTGCCTCTAACTGCCCAGTAGCGTCCTTCACGAGATTCCTCCACAGAGGCCGATCTTGACACCGCTGGTACCAGTCATCGGCAAGTCCACTCAGCTCCACGTCCTCCTGTACCACATCGATCCATCTCTTCTCTAGCTCGTGCCGCGCCCGTTTACACATACTCTACACATACTTGTACACAAACACCGTTTGCCTTCCTGTCTGCATACCTGCCTTACTAGCTGCATATCTGCCTTACTGACTGTCTATATATCTCTGATTTACATTCCGCAGACAGAGAAAATCAGTCCATCCTTATCACGTGAGTTTGAATCTAGCACAAAGGGCATGCTTCGAGTTCCTGACAAGTATGGGGATGCGATAAATGTCTGTCTGTATGTCTCTGCTTAACGTGTCCGATTGCCATTGTGTTTTTCTGTCGGTCTGCCTGCTTGCGCGTCTGAGTGTGTGACTGAGTGTCTGCGTCCATCTCGCTGTGTCCGTCTCTGTGATGGACAGTGGCGAGTCCGGCGCGGGGAAAACGGTGAACACGAAACGTGTCATCCAGTACTTCGCGTCCATCGCCGCGGCGGGAACCAAGCGCGACGCCAGCAAGGTGGGGGGACGCGGGGAGAAACGGAGAGACACAGGGGACACGCAGCAGGGGCATGGGGAGAGACACAGAGACGCCGAGAGACAAGAAGGGATACCAGAAGACACAGAGAGACAAGGGGAGACATAAGAGACATGGAGGGACCTGTGGAGTCATGGGGGAAAGTTGGAGGATACATGGAGGAACACCGGCTGACACGGGGAAACATGGAGAGACACGGAGGAATACTGAGACACGGGAGGACATGGGGAGACACGGGGGCCTAGAGACATACGACGAGACATGAGGTGACAAGATGGATATTGAAGACTGCCCTTTGGAAAGGAGCCTTGGGGGTAAAATCAAGTGCAGGTAGAACTCTAGTCTAGAAAAGCCTCATTGAGTCTCAATAATAATTCAGGAAGGTCCTGCTCCACTAGGATACTTGGACAATTCCAGGAACGAGAGTTGGGCTTTGTTACGGTGGGGAAACTGGAGAACATGGAGAAGAACCTGCCAGACATACAAAGGGTGAAAACTCAGAAGGTCAAAACCGGTCCAAAGTTCTCTAGGTTAATAATGGGCTACTGGATAATATTGTATAGAAAGCAAACAGGTCGAAGGACTAAACACACTTATAAGCTTTCATCCATAATTCTCCACAGCAATGCATGCGTTTTTACACATAAAAATTCCATACAGATGGATTTAATAATCCACTGCGATGAGTGCGTGAACTCGTGTGATCTTCGCAGGGAACCCTGGAGGATCAAATCGTCTCGGCCAATCCCGCGCTGGAAGCCTTCGGCAACGCGAAGACACTCAGGAACGACAACTCCTCACGCTTCGTGAGTCTCTCCGAGAGGGTTGCCACTTACCGTGACCCTTGAGTCTGACCTTGATCGTGACCTCGACTCCCGACCTCTTCCCCTCCCTGTGTCACCGTGCAACGCGTGGATGCGTCGTTTCAGCCTTCGTAGGTGCACGCTAACAGCACTTGCCCCAACAGCATGTGAAAGGCTATACGGGGGATCTTTATATTTGTCTTCGTGTGTGCGTGTCCAGGGAAAATTTATCCGCATTCACTTCGGAACGACCGGAAAACTGGCGTCCGCCGACATTGAAACCTGTGAGTCCACGCAGTTCCGTTGAAGATCGTTCTCATACTGGGTCGGGCTCAGATCTATTGATGGTGCCCAGCCATTAGGGGCATCGTTTATACCCGTTTGCCGGTTTACTTATCTGTATACCAAGACTGCCTGTCTGTATACATATCTGTATACCTGCCTATCTACCTATCTGTATCTCCACTTGTCTGTCCGTCTGTATTACCTGTTGGTCTGTGTGTATTACCTGTCTGTCTGTGTGTCCATCAGATCTGTTGGAGAAGTCTCGGGTTACGTTCCAGCTCAAGGCTGAACGCAACTACCACATCTTCTACCAGATCCTGAGCCAGAGGAAACCTGAGCTCCTGGGTACAAATGACAAGAACACCACTACCACCATCATCATCATTGTCATCATCATCATCACCATCATCAGTACCACACCACCATCATTCATAATTCCTTTATTTTGGGTTGTGTCGTGTAGGTATAATGCCCTTTTTAACTATAACCCTCCACCACCTGACAAAGCCAACCAAATGAAGTTGTCACGTGGGGAAATATGCGCATTGACTTACCATCAAGCAAATTTGTTCACTGTATATTCCACGCATCACTGGAGATCACGTTCATTATTGCCGGGCGTTAACAAGAGCACAGATTTTGACTTAAAGCTTTAGTGACTGCAGGGATTCATATTCTCTGGTTCTTTCGGTAAAGTCACGTAGATAGGTTCAAAGAAAATAACAAAAAATAACCTATCTACGTGACTTTACCGAAACACCCAAGAATACTGTACGAGTAATTCCTGCACTATATGGACGTGTTAGTATTTTCAACGTTTGTTTTATTACATTATAAAATTGACCACTACCATCATTGTTATAATTCTATCTCACCTCTCACCACCCATCTCCCCTCTCCATTTCCTTCTCTCCCTTCTCTCCCCTTGCCCAGAAATGCTACTGGTGACCTCCAACCCGTACGACTATGCGTTCATCAGCCAGGGCCAAGTCACCGTGGCTGGATTGGATGATGGAGACGAGCTCATGGCTACAGATGTGAGCTTCCTCCCATTTCTACATTTTATCCACCTGACAGAGAGGATGATGAGTTGCTCGATCTGTTCATCTGTCAGTGCTCCACCCCCTAAAATGCTTTTCCAATCTACCCAGCTCCTCCCCTCCTGCTCCTCCTGCTGATGCCTAGACGGCGCTGGTGATAATGGTCATGATGGTTGTAATGGTGTACATATTGGTGATGGCGGTGATGTCATTGATGGTGACAGTTTGGCTTTCGGTCACCGTTCTGATGGTTGTTGAGGGCGGTGATGGCGGTGTTGATGGTGGCGATGGTTGCGACCTCTCCGCAGAGTGCCTACGACATCCTGGGCTTCGTTCCAGAGGAGAAAGCGAGCGTGTACAAGCTGACGGGCGCCATCATGCACTTCGGCAACATGCACTTCAAGCAGAAGCAGCGAGAGGAGCAGGCGGAGGCAGACGGCACTGAGGGTACGGCGACGCAGAGCGATACGCGAGATGCGTGGATACATGTGGAGACACACCGAGACATATAGAAACACTGGGAGACACAGCAGCACTCATTACACACAGAGTGCTTGCCACAAATGAACCAAAATACCTTGCTGATCTCATCAAGGAGCATAAACCATCACGCAAACTCTGGTCATCCTAACGGCAGCGGCTTTTGGCTAGCCATCGAACAAAGACGGTCACTGCATCTCGCACTTTCAGATGCGCTTCTGCGGCCGTCTGGAACGCTCTAACTTCCGATATTATGGAGTGACTTGAGCTATGCACTTTTAAATCTATAGTGAAAACGAATTTCTTTAAAACCTTTTGTGTTTAGTTAGTTGTCCTTCCCCCGCACCTCCGATTAGCACCGTTGGCTACATGCGGTGCGAAAGAAGTTCAACACACATACCATAGCGATCGTCTTCTCAACTACTTTTTAGGTGGTTGAGAAGACTATAAACTGGCGTTTCTGACTTACAAAAGCAGCTCACCCGGAAATCCACCATGCCTAAGTGAAAGGTACGTATTCAGAGTCGTGTGCAGCGTTCGTGTGCCGCGCCAACCCTGGAAGTGATTTTTAAAAAACACCGTCACAGCTGAGTGGCGTTTCAGTTAATCTGCGCCAGTCGTCCGGAACTCACTAAGACTGGGGGCTACCGCCTTCAAGTGGACAGGTCCACCACAGCTCCAAGTAGTCTCAAGAAACACATTCCTGCGGAGGGAGCTGGTAGGAACGTTGGGTTGCTCAGTCAATGGCCAGGGTCAACGGCGGCGTGGTGTATTCCGCAAATATGGCCGACTGTGAGGGCGGGCACAAGCTGGCGTGAGTAGGTTAAACGTTGAGTTTTATAAGGGCACCACGGGGTGACCAGACCCTCCCCACCCCTCCCACCTCCCACCCTCCCCACCCAGCCCCCCCCTCCCCACCCTCCCCACCCAGCCCCTCCCCACCCTCCCCTCTCCACCCAGCCCCACCCCTCCCATTTTTGATGCACGACGGACGGACACAATAATCCCCTGTGGGCTGGTGGAACCAGGTTCCTACCAGTAAAACCTTTCGGAAGTGTCATTTTAAAAAATGAAATGACCAACGTGCGCCTTATAATCTCTGGAAATTATGGCCATATATACATGCAGATTATTAATTTTACTATTCCTGCAAAGGAAAATAAAAGACAGCTGTCGTGTTCACACTCTTCTCAGAATCCTCCCGTAATCGGAGCACCAACAGTAATATGCTTTTTTATGTAATAATAAAGTAGCAAGACGATATGTATTATGATGTTTTTTTTCATGTTCTATATGATATAAATAATGGTATGATGGATTAATTACATCGATAGGAAGAGAAATTGAAATTTCAGAGCTATTTTAATTTAACGGTGTCAGTCTTCTGTATTCGTTAGTCCCACCTCTTTGGTGTCGCTATTATGCATCTTCCAAACTTCTTCTGCCGTTTATATTCACCATTTATTTGTTACACTGAAAAATCCCATGTAGGCAGTTACCCTGCTAGTTTTGATGGCAACGGCTCGCAGCAGCAGCCACCAACAAAAGAGTTTTCGTTGGGGTGGAGAGGAACCCAGCCAGCAGCCAGCCAGGAAACTTGAGCCGTAGATTTATTGTTAAAGTAGCTGCGATAATTATTAATGGGGGAAATGCGAGGATACGCTGGGGCATGTGGTGACATGCACATCGAGACACACTGGGACGTTTTTTTGGGACAAATCGAGACATGAGGACATGCGAAGGCACATGTATATACTGGGAGACATTTGGACATGTGGGAAAGCATGGTAGGGACAAACAGGGCTACATGTCGGGCACTAAAGGACAAGTCAAATTGGCAAGCAGTCAATATTTAGAAATGTTATGATACAAGTCCAGTTTAGGAACACCCAAGTCCAGTGAAGTCACCGGACAACTTCAAACTTGGCCGATTTTCTCTCGGGTAAGTCCCTAACAGCAATACAAATGTATTTTTTTTAAGTTAATATTATATCATGTTGACTAGCGTTATTACAACCCTCCATTACAAACAGATATAATGTTAATAGCACGATTGGGATAAAAAAAAACGGGCAGCGTCCAACAGATATGAGCTATGGGGAGTGGTGGCGCAGACAGATGGACAGGGCTAATGTACCAACGTTGGAACTTGTCAATAAAAAACGACGTGGGGGGGATCTTTGCCGTTGACAGACGCCGATAAAGCGTCGTACCTCATGGGCCTCAACTCGGCCGACCTCATCAAGGGCCTGTGCCACCCCAGGGTCAAGGTCGGCAACGAGTACGTGACCAAGGGTCAGAACGTGCAACAGGTGGGCGGCTCCTGGTGGCGACTTCCAAAGAGAGCGAAACCCCCATTCACTGTACACACCGACTGTGACATCACCATTGCCACCATTATCAGTAATCTTCGTGATCATATCCATCATCTGTTTCATAGTAATAATGTAATCGTGAAGTTCTAAATACGTATCATCTTCATCACCTGCTTTACACCATCATTGCACTCATCTTAATTATTCATCATATTTTCTTTAATTACTGCATTGGTTCATTTACATGCAGTACAATATCTGCACTACGGAACCTGTTTTTCTAGCTCATGCATTATTTTTCAATGGAAATCAATCTAACAGGGGTGTAACAGTCGAACCCGGACCCCTGCTCTGCCATACTGCGCATTCACGCATCCACACTTGTCAATTACTACACCCACCTCACAACCCCATCCTCACCTCCATGGACTTCCGTGCCCCACCAATATATTTACCCACCGGCCACCGCTGCGTCTGCCAGGTGTCCTATTCTATCGGTGCACTGGCAAAGTCCGTGTACGAGAAGATGTTCAACTGGATGGTCGTGCGCATCAACCAGTCGCTGGAGACCAAGGCCCCGCGACAGCACTTCATCGGTGTGCTGGACATCGCCGGCTTCGAGATCTTCGACGTGAGGACACCACCGTCAACAATGCCACCTGCCAGCACCGCATTCATCACCACGACCACCACCTTTAACATTCACCACCTGCCAGAACCACCCATCACCGCCACTGTAAATGCCAACACAATCACCACCATCGCCACCACTACCACCCACAAATGACATCAGCACCACATTTAGCATTGCCACCACCAACACCATCACCACTACCATCACCTGCCTGTCCGTCCATCTGTCCATCCATCCACTCACCCATCCGTCTGTTTGTCCGTACGTGTGTCCCTCTCCCGGTGTGCGCAGTTCAACTCATTTGAGCAGCTCTGCATCAACTTCACCAACGAGAAGTTGCAGCAGTTCTTCAACCACCACATGTTCGTGCTGGAGCAGGAGGAGTACAAGAAGGAGGGCATCGAGTGGACCTTCATTGACTTCGGCATGGACCTGCAGGCCTGCATTGAGCTCATCGAGAAGGTGGCTGCCGCCGATGATGATGCCACTGCTGATGATGCTGCTACTATTGATGCTTGTTATACTGATGACAATAATAATGATCGTGGTGATGGCGATCTTCATCATCTACGACAATGGCGATAATAATGCCAATGCAAAAGTGGACAATGCTGCTCAGTTTAACACATATGCTTTCCTGACCAATATCATCCATAAGAGGTTTTTTTTTTGGGTTAGATCGCGTAAATATTTAAATGCGTCATTAAACCCGCCACAACCAAACACAGTCAGCTAGTAAGGGTTGTCACGTAAACAGAACATGCCAATTCGTCACTAGTACAGTGACAGCCCAATATCTCCACAAATCTGGCTGTCGCCTGATGAAGCTGGTTGTAATTACTGGCGAAACATCGTACTCAGATTGTAAATGTTGTGGCTTGGCTCTCCAACACATCGGTGTGCTGCACGAGTGACGAGTTCTGTTTACGTGACAACCCATACTAGTTGGCTGTGCCGGGTGGTGACGGGTTTAACGACACATTTATATATTTACGCGATTTAGCAAAACAAACTCTATTATGGACAATGCTGCTGCTGGTAATAATCGCAACGCTGCTCTTCATTCTGCCACTGCTGCCGCTTCTGTTACCGCTGCTGACGACAATTGGCGACAATATCGATGACCACACCGTTTGCCTGCGTGCTCCGCAGCCCATGGGCATCATGTCCATCCTGGAAGAGGAGTGCATGTTCCCCAAGGCGTCCGACCAGAGCTTCAAGGCAAAGCTGTACGACAACCACCTGGGCAAGTCCAACAACTTCCAGAAGCCGCGCATCGTCAAGGGTAGGCCGGAGGCGCACTTTGCACTGGTGCACTACGCCGGCGTGGTGGACTACAACATCACTGGCTGGCTCGTGAAGAACAAGGACCCGCTCAACGAGACCGTGGTGGGGCTCTATCAGAAGTCCTCGCTCAAGCTGCTCTCCTTGCTGTTCGCGAACTACGCCGGCGCAGATTCCGGTGAGCAAGTCACGAATCGCTGTAATGTTTCAATCGCTCGCTCGCTCGGATCGAGCACGCCAACCGGCTCGATTCATCCACTTTAAATTTCGATGTAAAGCTTTCGTGACTGCAGGGATTCATCTTCTTGGTTCTTTCGGTAAAGTCACGTAGAAGGCGGTGTTCATTGGGACGCTGTCTTTCCGACAGCTCTGTTTCTTCACCTGAGGACGGGTACTTGCGTTGTGGCCGAAACGTCGTGAGAATTTTTATTTTATTATGTTTTATTTTTATTATTTTATTATTTCCCTTCTATGTGACTTTACCGAAAGAACCAAGAAGAACAATTATAGGTCATTAAAACACTTTTTTTTTATCGTCGAACATTATTTTGTATTCTTGGACCTTTCCATAAAGTCACGTAGAATGGGAAAAGATCCAAGAATACGAATCCCTGCAGTCACGAAAGCTTTAAATCGAAACATTCTTTTGGCAGAAGAATTACACTAATAATATCAGCAATTTAAAATGAACCGCGGTCAGTCTTTTGCATTCGTTACTCCCTCCCCGTCGGTGTCGCGAGCTATTACATGACTGCAACTACAGGTTTCCAAGGGAAGGAAGCGAGCGATGTGACCACCTCCCCCTTCCCCCCCTGTCCCTAGCCGCGGACACTTCCAAGAAGGGCGCCAAGAAGAAGGGATCTTCTTTCCAGACCGTGTCAGCTCTGCACAGGGTGAGCAAATCAACGGGGCATACGACTGCGTAGGTACTCATACTCGTAGGTTTTTTTCTGTAAAGTCACGTAGGTAAAAAAATAATAAAATAAAATAATAATACATTAAAATAAATCAATTAAATCACGGACGTTTCGGAGGCAACACAAGTCTCTCCGTCTTCAGGTGGGACCGTCACAGCTAAATTTACTGTATCAAGTAAAGGAGAAATCCAAGAGACAAGATCTTATATACTGGTTAAGAGGAGAGGGGAGGGGCTTATCTAAATGTGGTAGTCAGGGAACGGTGGGGGGTGGCTAGAAGGAAGGGTACAATTAGAGAAGCTGTGACTTCTTGTCTCGTTGTCTGTTAAAAAACTCTAACAGATAGGTGAAATTCCTCCCCGTAGAGGGCATTCATTCTAGATTTGAAGCTTTCGTGACTGCAAGGATTCATACTCTCAGGTTTTTTTGGTAAAGTCACGTAGGTAAAAAGTAATAAAATAAAATAATAATGAATCTATTATTATAAATAAATATATGTGCTACACCGATTGCCGCTCTATTCTCTGAACTTGGCAACCCATGTTCGATTCACGGGCAGGCAAACATGAGTGGCAAGTGATATAAAGACGAGATCTACCTTCATTCCTTCCCCCCAACCGCCACCTTTACCAAACCACAAATGACCACAAGTGGTCTTAATTGCATTTTTTACGTTAGATTTTTTTAAGGATGTGGGGGTCATTCTTAATTTCATTTCCAAGTCTGCTTAATTTCATCTTTGTAAGATACCCGACTTCTGAAATTTTCTTTCATATTCTGCCACTGATACAAATCAGTGATGCCTTCACAACTTCCAGGCTTTATTTTTGGCAATAACAGTCGTTTGTATGTGGTCTTTAATAGCCATACATACAACTGGCCCCTGCTTATCTAGACATATTAATCGAGCCAAAACAAGCTGTCGGAGGACGAGCATTTAGATCTAGAGCTCCCACGGGGTGAAGCACACTCCCACTGCACGTGGGACAGATTTCGTTCCAAATGTTTAATTCCTGATGACGTTTGTTTTGGCTTTTCATTTGGTTTAATGGGCCGTAGTCGATTGACACTCTCCAATGTGTGACCACTCCCTCCTATGGAGGGACCCTGGCTTCTGTACGGAGCTGGGAGTGCATTCTGGCGCACTGTTGCTCTTGGCTCATGTAAGGAGCTGAGAGGTCGACCTGGTTTACACTATGTATGTTAAACTTCTTTCGCACTGTACGTAGCAAACCCAGCCTTTTAGATGTAAGTTTGTTGACTTCTGCACTTAAGGGCCCGAGGCTTTTACTTAGTTCGCTTATGCCTTGCGCCGCCACTGACCGCTTACAACATCATCAACTGTTGATCAAAGTTGCGCTGTGAATGGTGACAAACTCACGCACGCTCGCTCGCTCTCACCATCACAGGAGAACCTGAACAAGCTGATGACCAACTTGAGGTCCACGCATCCTCACTTTGTGCGCTGCCTCATCCCCAACGAGGAGAAGAAACCAGGTGAGCACACACACCTGTACAGAGATTACCGGTGTAGCCTACGTAGACTTGCCGGGGCAAATGCTAGCACCTATTACACACACTGCCTTGCTGTGTACACCTGGGCTCTCCCAGTCACTCACCTGCTTCTCATTCACACCCCGTGTCCCACCCCCCATTGCCGTGCCCCCCCAGGTGCGATGGACAACGCCCTGGTGATGCACCAGCTGCGATGTAACGGCGTGCTGGAGGGAATCCGTATCTGCAGGAAGGGATTCCCCAACAGGATCCTCTACGGCGACTTCAAGCAGCGGCAAGTCATCGTCATCATTAGATGCATCATCATCACCATTGTTGTTTTATGTAATATCATCGTTATCATTGTCATTATCAGCTGAAGTATCGTAATCATCCTCGTCATCTTGTTCAGATGAAGTATCATCGTAATTATCACCATCACTGGCAACTCCTACAACATCCCCACTACCACCATCGCTGTCATGACCATTCATTGTAATGACGATGATGTCTCTGACCCAACCACCCCCCCACCCCGCACCCCATACCCCACCCCCTCCACCACCGCACAGGTACCGTATCCTGAATCCGAATGCCGTGCCTGAGGGACAGTTCATGGACAGCCGAAAATCGGCTGAGAAGCTCCTGTCCACCCTCGACATCGACCACACGCAGTACAAGTTCGGACACACCAAGGTGCGAGAGGGCGCCTCCTCAAATGATGATGATATGATGATCAAGATGATGATGGTCATCATGATCATGACGATCACAAATGCGTGCCTGAGTGAGTCAGCGACCATGTAATCGAGTGAGCAATTATTCGCTCGTTGGTGTACAGACTTTCTGGTTGCATAAAGCATTTTTTTAAAGCGTCAAACATTGGAGTATTTCTTTCACTTGTGCCACTTAAACTGACAAGCCACGGGGAAAAAAATCCACTTTCATTTCCAGAGGCAGGCCACAATATTGTACAACCAAGCCACGCCAGAGCCATGCCAAATCAGCCCGGTGCGGGTTCAGGAGGCACCAGGTATTTTTCCACCGCAAAACCTGAGCCGCGATGCTAAAGTCAGCGTCACGCATGCGAGTGATGCAACAAATGAAATATATCAATAAACCCGCTCCTGGCCCTGCTTGGCCCTAAGCCATGTTCAGATGTCTTGTGAGGCCAGCGTTTGATGATTTGGCTCCGACTCGGCTCAGTCAACAGAACTGGCTCATTTAGGATGTGATAGTGGAAAAGGGAGGACAAGAATCTACAACACGACTACTGTGGGATCTGGCAGACGGAAGGAATCGAAGGCCACGTGTGGAATCGGAAGTTGAGTGTTTCCCTTACCCGACCCTTGGAAGGGACGCCACGTTCCTAGGTTGCCAAGGCGACGACCCCTCACCACCGGGTGGTGATGCGATCGGGCGATGGTACGCGTGCCGCTCCTGTGTGTCACAGTGGACGTTAAACATCCCGTGACATTGCTTTGAAAATGAAAAGACCACGTGTGCCGGCATCACAGTCAAAATTACATACAATTCTCACCAAAAAAAATGGTAAGTCGTATATATAAAGATCGCCCCCCTACCGGCAGGGAAATGCCCACTAACAGGCCGGTGCTGCGTACATCTTATGCCTCTCAGGGACCTGATGCGATGAGAGGTGCGGTATAAATATGACCCCACCACTCTCCTCCCCTCCCTCACCTTTAACCCCGTGCAGGTGTTCTTCAAGGCCGGTCTGCTGGGCACGCTGGAAGAGATGCGTGACGACCGCCTCTCAAAGATCATCACCCTCCTGCAGGCGCGATGCCGGGGGTTACTGTCACGCAAAGAGTTCGCTAAGATCATTGAGCGCAGGTGAGGGGTTTCGTCGAACAACATTATTTTGTATTCTTGGATCTTTCGGTAAAGTCACGTAGAAGGGAAAAGATCAAAGAATATGAATCCCTGCAGTCACGAAAGCTTTAAATCGAAACATTATTTTGGCAGAAGAATTACACTAATAATATAAGCAATTTAAAATGAACCGCGGTCAGTCTTTTGCATTCGTTACTCCCTCCCCGTCGGTGTCGCGAGCTATTACATGACTGCAACTACAGGTTATTCGAGGGTAGATCTATGATTGTGGTGGTGGATGATTGATGTGTGATGACGACGATGGTGAGTCACCTTCTTGTATCCGTCGCCGTCGTTACAGGGACGCGCTGCTCGTCATCCAGTACAACATCCGCGCATTCATGGGCGTCAAGAACTGGCCGTGGATGAAGCTCTTCTTCAAGATCAAGCCGCTGCTCAAGAGCGCCGAGACCGAGAAGGAGATGCAGAACATGAAGGAGGACTTCCTGAAGCTGAAGGAGGCCTACGCCAAGTCGGAGGCACGCCGCAAGGAGCTGGAGGAGAAGTCGGTTTCGCTCCTGCAGGAGAAGAACGACCTCGCCATGCAAGTGCAGGCGGTGCGTGAGACAGGCCGGCCTGACCGGGACAACGATGATAAGGATGTTGATGATAATGGTGATAATGATGGTGAATGACTCATATACAAGACTAGTTTTCGCACAATTTCCATGGAAGTCGTAATATTCTATAAAGTCTGTGAAATCTTGGGAAAATAGCTGTAGAAACATTACATGGGGTGCTTTGTTTTCTTTCAAAAATCCTGTATATTGCCCTACGTGCCAAAATCATAGCCCTAATGATGACTATGGTGACGATTATTATGGTCACGATAACGAAGATGATGCTCTATGGGAACCTCATTTGCCAGTAAAAATATGATAATTGGTTTTTTACCCTTCTATCTCGCAACAAAACTGACACCTTTTTACAAGGAGTCATGTTTGCATAGACCGCAATACCTGTGCGCCGTTTGGCGTCATCTGGTCCAACCCATGTGAGACTAGGCTCTAAGGAAAGCTGTCTCGGGTGTGGACCAATCAACTTCAAGGACAGTGCACATTATCAGAGTTATGTCTTTTGTTTGTATTATGACTGCAGGTATTGCGGTCTATGCAAACATGACTCCTTGTAAAAAGGTGTCAGTTTTGTTGCCAGATAGAAGGGTAAAAAACCAATTATCGAAGATGACGCTGTTCACTGCAGGCCCTCAGCTCAGCTCAACTCACAAAAACAACTTTCCTTCCACCACTGCGCCTGCCCTCACCACCATGACATTCATCTCCACCTTCCACCCCCCTCCTACCACACACACACAGGAGCAAGATAACATCGCGGACGCCGAGGAGCGCTGCGAGCAGCTCATCAAGAGCAAGATCTCTCAGGAGGGGAAGATCAAGGAGCTGACGGAGCGACTGGAGGAGGAAGAGGAGATGAACGCCGAGATGACGGCCAAGAAGCGCAAGCTGGAGGACGAGTGCAGCGAGCTCAAGAAGGACATTGACGACCTGGAGCTCACGCTCGCCAAGGTGGAGAAGGAGAAACACGCCACGGAGAACAAGGTGAGTGGCGGACCGTGCGTTCGACACTGTACTACCAACTCATCCAAGAAATCTAGAGCGGCTCGCTGCAACTATTTCACATTTAGTTATTTGTATCCAAAGCGAAAATAACATTTGTTCATTAGCGGTCGGGCTGGTTAAGCCAATGCTGCTGGGTTACGAGATGTTATTGCCAAAAGCAAGCGATCTCCACGAATGTCTCCACTCCCACCACCTTACCACGCCCGCTCACCCACCCACCCACCCGCTTACCCAAACATCTGACTCCGTTAATGTCTCCACGCCGTTCACCCGAGCGAGCCTGCTCACCCACGACCTGCTCACCCACCCACCCGCTCACCCACCCACCCTCCCTCTCACCGACCCACAGGTGAAGAACCTGACGGAGGAGATGGCCGCTCTGGATGACATCATCGCGAAGCTGACCAAGGAGAAGAAGGCCCTCCAGGAGGCTCACCAGCAAACGCTGGACGACCTGCAGGCTGAGGAGGACAAGGTCAACTCGCTCACCAAGAGCAAGGCCAAGCTGGAGCAGCAAGTGGACGACGTGAGTGGTCCACCAGTGCACTTCACTAGGGGCCTCATGGTTCCACCAATCAATGATGGTTTTTCTTTAACATACCAAAGCCTTCTTCAACTCAGACCAATTATCACTCCTACACACACCATTGGAACCTCATTTGCCAGTAGAAAAATATGATAATTGTTTTTTTACCCTTTTATCTGGCAACAAAACTGACACTTTTTTTTTTACAAGGAGTCATGTTTGCATAGACCACAATACCTGCAGTCATAATGCAAACAAAAAACACAACTCTGATAATGTATGCACTGTCCTTGAAGTTGATTGGTCCACACCCGAGACAGCTTTCCTTAGAGCCTAATCTCACATGGTGTTGGACCAGATGACGCCAAAAGGCGCACAACTCAAAGACAATGCACCATCAGAGTATGAGAGCTCCTTGTAAAAAAGGTGTCAGTTTTGTTGCCAGATAAAAGGGTAAAAAAAACAATTATCACTCCTACACACAGCGCGAAATTGGCTAAAGTTGAAATCCTGTTGTCATATTTGGAATGGAGCACCCATATTCTACCTTTATCTACCTGAGAGAGTTGAACGTTAAGCAGGCAGGCTGATTGATGATCCAGCAATAATCGATTCACTCCAGTGACCGTCAGTCAGTAACCTCGTTATCACTTTTCTATCACTGCTACTATGAATGCCTCCATGGTAGGACTTGGTCTACGAAACTGTTTAACATCATTCATACTTTGTTCAACCACCACACTGCAGGTGAAAACAACACACTCACCCACTCACTCACCCAATTACTCACCCACCACACTGCAGGTAAAAACAATACACTCACCCACCACACATCAGGTTAAAACACCTCTTTCTCATTGCTTGAATTCCTGCACATTTTCTCCCATTCCCAAGTTCTTAGAACTTTGCTCAATTCAAGAATGCTTTTAACTCTATAATATTAACATATATGTTTGTTGATGGACACTCGGCATTTCGGTCCTGTGCTCCATAATAATAACAACCGTGATGATAATAATAACTTTAAAAAATCCCCACCAATCCAGATTATTGTCCCAATGATCAAAACGTTACATCGAACCGCAGGACCCAACCTGTCCACTCGCAACCTTTAACGAGCCCACCGAGAACCCAGAGAGTCACTGTGGTCGATGTTATTTTATATAAGCACGCGTGTGTCTGCACGTACGTTCCACAGCTGGAGGGCTCACTGGAGCAGGAGAAGAAGGTGCGCATGGATCTGGAGCGCGCCAAGAGGAAGCTGGAGGGAGACCTCAAGCTGACCCAGGAGACCATCATGGACCTGGAGAACGACAAGCAGCAGCTGGAGGAGAAGTCCAAGAAGTAGGGTGCTCGTCATCATTGTCAATATCGTCATCATTGTCCATGACCTGTGATTGGTTGAAACATGGCTAGGTGGTTCTAGGTTTGATGGAAATTACTTAATAACCATGTGTGCGTACGCGTGTGCTAACGTCTGTGCACGTTTGTTTATACGTGAGCGCTTGCGTATGTGTATGCACGTTTGTGTTTGTACGCATGTGTGAGGTGAGTGTGTGTGTTTATACATGCGTGTGTGCGTGTACACGTGCGTGTGTGCAGGAGGGAGTTTGAGATGAACACCCTGAACAGCCGAATTGAGGATGAACAGGCACTGGCTGCTCAGCTTCAGAAGAAGATCAAGGAACTGCAGGTGATGCGCACTGATGATGCTGCTGCTGCTGACGATGATGGTAACAATGATGAAGATGACGACGATGAATGTGATAACACCTATGCTGCTGATTCCGTTTCTGCTGCTTTTGACGACGATGATCACAGCCACATCCATGCAGCTGGTGAAGATGCTGATGATGATCTCGCCCCTCCCCAGGCGCGCATTGAGGAGCTGGAGGAGGAGCTCGAGGCTGAGCGCGCGGCGCGCGCCAAGGTGGAGAAGCAGCGAGCGGACGTGGCGCGCGAGCTGGAGGAGATCAGCGAGAGGCTGGAGGAGGCGGGAGGAGCCACGGCGGCGCAGGTGACCCCCTCTCCTCCCCAACCCCCAGACACAGAAAAAGACAAATGTCACCCGTGTAGTCTACACGTTAGAGAGCACGTATGAAGGCCAGAACGTCGCATGAGAGGGCGATGTTGGCAAGCACCACGATCAGCCACTTTTTGCCACCCCCAGTGCTGATGCTTGCCCATCGCACCAGAAACTTATTAACAGCTGAGTTGACCTCGGAGAGATCCAGCACCAGCTTAGATAATCGTCACTGATGTTATTCATCATCGAAGAATCGAACTCCACTCATCGGGTTCATAGCGCAGTGCGCTAACCACTATCCAATCACAAAATAGCCGCACAGACACGCAGATACACGCATAAGCACACACACACTTATTTCCGCGTATGGCTTGATTTTGGAATTCTCACCCATCGTCACTTTATCCCAACTATTCATAACGTTGCTCAGCTCAAGTAACATTCACTCTTGTTGTTGATTACACCATCAGCAGTGCCGTTTGTTGAGCGCGGCTTTTCCCAGAAATAAACGGCCTCTGGGCCTGTGTTCGGAGATCACAATTTAAAAAAGCAAAAGGAGACGGTGTGTGTTTATGCACTCTATGCTTATTTTTTGTATGGAATTCGGTGAACCGGCGTCCTTGGATGTGCTCCGACAGGGTTGTCTCTTGTATTTGAAACGCATTTTTATATTCACTTCTCCCCCGCAACGCAGATCGAGTTCAACAAGAAGCGTGAGGCCGAGTTCCAGAAGCTGCGTCGCGACCTGGAGGAGTCGACGCTGCAGCACGAGGCCACGGCGTCGGCGCTGCGCAAGAAGCACGCGGACAGCGTCGCCGAGCTGGGCGAGCAGCTGGACAACCTCCAGCGCGTCAAGCAGAAGCTGGAGAAGGAGAAGAGCGAGTTCAAGATGGAACTGGACGACGTCCTCTCCAACATGGAGTCCGTCGTCAAGACCAAGGTGAGCGCGTGGCGGGAGGCGTCGGATGCGGCTCGGGCCCATAGGCGTCCTGGTTTTCCAAGCACGTACAACGGAAACAGGAGTGCTGTGGCAGCAGCGCTCAGATGCTGGATTGAAAACTGGGTTTCAGCCGCACTACCATGTGAGACTAGGCTCTAAGAAAAGCTGTCTCGGGTGTGGACCAATCAATTTCAAGGACAATGCATACATTATCAGAGTTGTGTTTTTTGTTTGCATTCCGACCTCAGGTATTGTGGTCTATGCAAAGATGACTCCTTGTAAAAAAAAGGTGTCAGTTTGGTTGCCAGATAAAAGGGGAAAAAACTATTATCAGCCCAGAGCTTGCGTGTCCTTGAGTTAAGGACCTGTGTCTAACTGGCGATGATGTTGATTCTGTGGACGATTTTCATGTTTACGGTGCCCACTTTGTTGTTGATGTTGACAAAATTGTTCTTGCCGTCACTTACGTCACCGTTTCTCCTCCCCTACATCGTGGGTGCCAGTCGAACCTGGAGAAGATGTGCCGCAGCTATGAGGATCAGCTCAACGAGCTCAAGGTGTCGTCGGATGAGAACCAGCGAGCACTCAGCGACTTCACGGCGCAGAAAGCCAAACTGCAAACCGAAAACGGTGCTCCTTCCAGCATACACGCACGCCACATTGATTATCATCATCAGCATCATCGGCCGTGGTCAATCCACTGCTGGATGATGGCCTCCCCAAGCCACCACCAATACTCATGATCCTGCCATTTCATAACCCACCTATCACCCCCACACAAACAAAGGCCGTGTGTTGTGAGTAACAATGGTCCACACTCTTTGGTCCTTTCGGTAAAGTCACGTAGGTGAAAAGCAAAAAAATAAATAAACACCTAAATCACGACGTTTCGGAGGCAACACAAGCTTCCGTCATCAGGTGGAACAACCACAGCAAAATTAATTTTTACTGTCGTGGGCAAAAATAAATATTTTTGCTGTGGTTGTCCCACCTGATGACGGAAGCTTATGTTGCCTCCGAAACGTCGTGATTTTTTTTGTTTTTTACCTACGTGACTTTACCGAAAGAACCAAAGAGTATGGATCCTTGCAGTCACGAAAACTTCAAATCTAGAAGTAACAATGGTCACCACATCGCTGCATTACAATAGCAACAATAATGATGATGTAAAGGCGCCTTTTGGCATTCTCTGGTCTCATACTGGTCAGACCAGGCCCTAGAGAAAGCTGTCTCTGGTGTAGACCAATCAGTTGCAAGCACAATACAGAGATTATCAGAGCATGTTTTTGTTTGCATGTTGCCAGAAAGCATAAAACCTATTCTTATTTTTTCATACTTTGATACTGCCAAAAAAAGGTCCCAATAATGATGGATGGATACAGGCACATTAATATGGCAGATGCCTTACTGAAATATTAACTATGAACAAAAGCACATTACTCTGATGATGATGATAATAATCTGGCGCACCTCCCTCACCCCGTGTAGGCGAGCTGTTACGGCAGATGGAGGAGAAGCAGGCGCTCATCACGCAGCTGACGCGCGGGAAGCAGTCGTTCACTCAGCAGGTGGAGGAGCTGCGACGACAGCTTGATGAGGAGCTCAAGGTAAGAGAGCAGAGAAGATGAACCTTGCACCGTCACTCGAGCTGGCCTGGTGGCGCAAAGGTTAGAGCGTTGAGCCAGCACCACTGAGATCTGAATACCGATAGGGCAGATCTTGGAGGTCGCGTATCTATTAAACTATTTAAACTCGACTGTTTTTTTTTTTACCAGGTAAGGCCCACTCAGCTACATAGATATTTTGCAGGGGCGACCTGGCCACACAACGAAGTGGCTTATCACGTGGACATTTATAGCAGCCAAATACTCTTCAACGCATGTTTCTAAACGTGGAGGGTAATACCGGAGGACCCGGAGAAAAATCCACACGACCCCATGGGCGAGAATATGCAAACTCCGTATATACAGGCGTCAGGGTAGGGGTTGAACCAACGACCTCCTACATACAAAACGAGGTAGTTTACATATTGCCACTGTGGTGGCTATTGTACAGCAACTGCGAGATCTGGTGGAGGGGTATAAAGCGTTGGCGAGGTCTGTTGGCATCAGTGGCTTTGGCCATAATGACATATCGATACTAATAGTCAATGACAAAATCATAACCATTTGTCAATAATATTTCCATATATAGGAAAGAAGATATAAGTGCAATGTTGCAAAATATGTCCCGTCTTCATAGTGGAATGGACCATTGTTATTTGTGCTTGTGCACTACTCTCAATGCAGAATCACAAGATGTTTCTGTAATGTAGATGTCCTGCGTAGTTTAACATTTTTTAAAAGTGTGAAATACCAAATATACTACTCATTCGGAGTGCCAACTCTTGCTAAGCAGCAAGTGTATTTGGTTGTTTTAACCAGGTGACACTTTTGATTTAGAGCTTTCGTGATTGCAGGGATTCATATTTTTGGTTCTTTCGGTAAAGTCACGTAGAAGGGAAACAATAAAATAATACAAATATAAAGCAATATAATTCTCACGACGTTTCGACTGCAACACAAGCAATCATCATCGGATGTGAAATCCACAGCAAGAAAATTTCTTGCTGTCGAAACGTCGTGAGAATTTTATTTTCTATTTTTATCATTTTATTGTTTCCCTTCTACGTGACAGGTGACACTTGTCACAAAAATGACAAATGCAATCAAATAATGTACAGCAATGAAGTAAATAGAAATCAGAGCAAAAGTTACTTCATAGAAATCAGTGCAAAAGCAACCAAATAAAATTGAGAGCAAAAAACAACGCGAGTTACAGGAGGAATTGAAACTCCACCGCGACCACCACAACTGACCTGGCGCACCTCCCCCACCACCGCCACCACCCCTCGGCCCCCACAGGCGAAGAGCGCGCTGGCGCACGCGGTGCAGGCGGCGCGGCACGACTGCGACCTGCTGCGCGAGCAGTACGAGGAGGAGCAGGAGGCCAAGGCGGAGCTCCAGCGAGCGCTGTCTCGCGCCAACGCCGAGGTGGCGCAGTGGAGGACCAAGTACGAGACGGACGCCATCCAGAGGACCGAGGAGCTGGAGGAGGCCAAGTACGGACGGCGCTTTCCACCACCACTATGACCACCACCATGACCACCACCATCACCACCACCATCACCACCACCATCACCACCACCACCACCATCACCACCATCACCACCACAATCACCACCATCACCACCACCACCATCACCACCACCACTATCACCACCACCACCATCACCACCACCACCATCACCATCACCACCATCACCACCACCATCATCACCACCACCACCACCATCACCACCACCATCACCACCATCACCATGACCACCACCATCACCACCACCATCCTTTCCATTGTCTTCATGCAATCAGTAGCCTATCAATACGTTTTATAAAGGCCCGTGATATTAAACCACGGGCAATTTCTTTTTTTCATCACAACTACTGAGCACAGGGCCCAAAGGATGTAATATGCCAAGCAACCAGCAACAAACAGCACTCTTGAAAGTGCCGTAGATGAGATAATTAATTTCTTGAATTGAGGAAAAATGTCGGAACTTGGGGAAATAAATTATTAGAGGAAATGCTAAAGTTGAGCAGCGTGAGGAGAGAAGCACTAAGCAGTGTTTTGACCTGCAGTGTGGTGGTTGAACACAGACTGGATGAGACAAAACAGAGTGGGTCCTCAACATGGGCAGATGAGGTAATAGATGGGAACAGTAACCATGATAGTAGCGGTAGAATAGTGATTAACCAGGAGAGTTTTCAGCAGTGTGGTTCGTGGGTGAGAGCGTCGAGGTGGTGGACCTCTTGCAGAGGTCGCAACCGGGTACCCTACCCGTACCCGGGTACCCGTTTGCGACCCTGGTGCGGCCGGGTACGGGTACGGGTAGGCCGTGAGTCACTGGTGAGTAACCGTTTGTCACTCATTTCCCAACGTCTTGTCTCTTCTCACAATTCAAGTTCCTAGAATGAATCCACCCGCGCCTGCAACATGGCTTAATCCCAGAGGTCGCAATCAGGTACCCGATACCCGTAATCTACGCGTACCCGGCCGGGTACGGGTAGGGTACGGGTATGGCCGGGTACGGGTACGGGTACCCATTTGCGACCCTGGTGCGGCCAGGTACGGGTACCCGTTTGCGACCCTGGTGCGGCCGGGTACGGGTACGGGTAAGGAATCAAAGCCCGTTTGCGACCTCTGACCTCTTGGCGTTTGACGTGGCACGGCTCCCGCTGGGAAAGTGGCGCACGGGCGTGCTCCTCGCTCGTTTTATTTTGGAATCAAAAGTTAAAGATAAGACGAGCAAGTAGTGGGTCCGAGCGCCGCACGCACGCAAACTCACGCGGTGGACACGAGGATGCACAGAGACATGCACGCAGAAATGGACACGTACGCACACACACACAGGTACAGACGTACTCACATGTGTGTGTGCACACATACGTACACACAACAGCCTATATTCGCCACTAAGTGGTGGTGATGTCACCACGGCATTTGTGCCAGGCTAGGTGCACTTTGAGGGCACGTAAAGTGCCAAGGGATAGCTGACAGGTCACAGGATAAACCCAGGTGCCATGGGTTGACTGACCAAGACGATTGACAGATGCACCACCTGTGCTCCCTAATGTGCCAACTTGCTACTTTTTAGCTGCCTGGTGCTCCGCCCATTGCTGTCAGCGTCGCTCCTCTCCCCTCCATTGTTGCTGGAGAGAAACTGCCTCCAACTGCCCAGTAGTTGGAGGCACATTATCCAGCCACTCACAGGGGGTGGCTACTTCTTCCAATATTTGAGATACAACAGCCCCGGTAAGGTCATCCCCACTTTGCTCCATGATGTAATCTGGGCTGAGGGATTTCCCCTCCTCCAAGTCCTCACAGAAATGCTCAGTAAATCTGCAGACCTGTTCTTGGGGGTCACAGATTGGATGGTAATAGGTGTGGCGCTCTAAGTAATTTTTTTATGTAAATAAAGTGATTTGTGATTGCGAGCTACTGAGCATTTTCCATCTCTGCAGCAACCTGCGACCACCACTCATCCTTGCAGCGCAGCAAGGTTCTCTCAACCTCCGAGCGAAGGCTGCGCTAAGCCTCCTCATTCTTCGACGTAGGATGTTGTGTATGGTGGTAATGGACCTGTCGCTTTCTCTCAGCTCGCCGGAATACCTCCTCCGTCAGCTAGGGTCTCTGGGGAGATCTGGACTGCATGCCCAATGAAGCCATTGCCAATAGATGAGCCAGCGTTCTGAACCTCACCCATTTCCCCCCAGCATCTGGAGGAGGGAGGGAGGGAGGGGGGCCATGCCAACACCGATGAAAGCGATGATGAAATTCTCACCTACAACATTCACCAGCTAGCCGAGACCAGGCCATAGATACAGACATGCAAACATTTTTTTTCTATCTACGTGACTTTACCGAAAGAACCATAGAATATTAATTCTTGCAGTCATGAAAGTTTTAAGTAAAAAAAAAACAAAGATAAGATTCCCCGTGTAGCCTTAACAGACTGTTGGGGCAAGTGCTGTTAGCGAGTAGCGCCTGTGAAGGCCGGTACGGCACACGAGGGGGTGGGCATCCAGAACCACGCCCGACCGCCCTTGTCTCCTGAGTGGCGCTATTTAAACATGCACACACATTCATTCAGACACACAAAGACGTGCACGCACACACCTACACAGTCATGCACGCACACAAAGATGCTCACACGGTGAACGTGAGGATGCATGCGTATACATACGCAGGTAAAATACAGACGCCCCTTATAGCCTTTTTAAGATACAGTGGTAGCTCGGTATACGTCGTTAATTCGTTCCAGAAGGTAGGACTTATACCGAAAATGACGTCTACCAAACTAATTTTTCCCATAAGGAATAAAGGAAAAAATCCGTTCCAAAGTCTAAGAGATGATATTTTATATGGCATTATACATTAATGGGGTTGTATGAAATAATTTAGACACTACTTATTACTAAAATGCATACGTAAATTAAAATAAATGCATAAATAAATTGAAATAAATTGAAATAAAAATAAAACGTAACGTTACTTTACCTTGCTGAGAGGAGTTGATAGCCTACGAGGATGGTGGTGAGGAAGGGGGGGAGTCGTGAACGGGGCCTACGCGGTTACGCGGTGACTCATCCCGACCCATACAAGTTCTAGCAAGCGCGTCGTATCCCAAGCAAGACGTCGTATCCCAAGACATTTTTTTCTCGTCAAAACACGACGTATACCAAATTCGACGTATTCCAAAGCGGTCGTATACCGAGGTATGACTGTATTGGGGAAAGTGCTGGTTGCGAGCACCTACGAAGGTCGGCATGGAACTCTCGCTGTTGTTAGTCTCCACCGTGCTGATGATTATATATCACACCTGGTACTTAATTACGACTGAGCTCACCTATGGGAGGCCCAGGACCGGTTTAGATATGTCACTCCGTCTTCCTCCTCCACTTTTCCCACTTCCTCCATGTCATGCCCGTGACCACGCAGGAAGAAGCTGGTGCAGAGGCTGCAGGAGGCGGAGGAGTCTGTGGAGGCCGCCAATGCCAAGTGCTCCTCGCTGGAGAAGACCAAGCAGCGTCTGCAGAGCGAACTCGAGGACATGATGGTGGACGTGGAGCGTGCCAACGCCGCGGCCGCCGCCCTCGACAAGAAGCAGAGGACGTTCGACAAGGCACGGGTCACACGGGGTCACACAGGTCACATGGGGACACACGGGTTACAGAGATCGCTGGGGTCCCACACACAATCCGTGTGTGTATGGCAGAGGTCGCAACCGGGTACCCGATACCCGTACCCTACCCGATACCCGGCTACTCGTACCCGGCCGGGTACGGGTACCCGTTTGCAACCCTGGTGCGGCCGGGTACGGGTACGGGTAGGCCGTGAGTCACTGGTGAGTCACCGTTTGTCACTCATTTCCCAACGTCTTGTCTCTTCTCACAATTCAAGTTCCTAGAATCAACCCACCCGCGCCTGCAACATGGCTTCATCCCAGAGGTCGCAATCGGTTACCCGTATGCAACCCTGGTGCGGCCGGGTACGGGTAAGGAATCAAAACCTGTTTGCGACCTCTGGTGTATGGATGTATGTATGGTATCGGTGTATGTACCAGTGGGGAGTGGTGGCGCAGCAGTTAACGCGCTGCTCTACAAACCCGGGCGACCCGGGTTCGATTTACGCTCACGGTCGATACTAGTGACGATTATCTGAACCGGTCCTGGGCCTTCCATAGGTCGACTCAGCATCAACCGAGTACCTGGCCTGGTGTGTAAACATCGCCACTGGGGAGACAAAGGCGGCCGAGCGTGGCTTTGGCCACCCGCCGCCTGGTGTGCCGTGCCGGCCTTCATAGGTGCTCGCTAGCAGCATGTGCTCTTACAGTGTATTAGGGCTATATGGGGGATCTTTGTCTTTGTGTATGTGTCTAACATGTGTGTGCATGCATTTATGGCCATTCAAGCTTATTTCATTTAAACCATGTATCTATGCACACGGTGCTGAGCTCACCATCCGTTTGTGATCACTAGCAACACCTGCCTCAGCAGCTTGTGTGGCTAAACGGGCGATCTTTGTGTACCTATGTACTAGTCATCTCAGCCAACCCATAAAACCTGGGTCTGTTCAGTGACCTCCTACCAAATGAGTCGCAAACGTTTGATATGGCCTCAAAGTGCAGCCAACCTGACGCAAGTGCTGTGGGGACATTACCGTCATTAAGTGGCAAATGGTGGCATGTATTCTGATATGTACCTAATGTGGGGAGCGATCGCGTAGTGGTTAGCGCATAGCACCATGAACCTGGTGATCTGACTCGTGTGCGCCTCTAACTCCTGTAAAGTAGGGTCAAATGCGTGGAAGAGTTTGGCGAATATACCTTCTAGAAGGCCTATCTAGAGCTTTCTTCAGCAGTGGCCAGAGAAGGTAATTGCAGGGCTGCACCTGTGGCTGCACATTTCCTTTTTTGCCTCTCCACTCTGTGGGAAAGTTTTATCGTCTCCACTGCTGCCCCCATCATTTGCAATTCCCTTTTCCCTTCCCTCAGACATTCTAGATTTGAAGCGTTCGTGACTGCAAGGATTCATATTCTTAGGTTTTTTCGGTAAAGTCACGTAGGAAAATTTTTTTTAATTTTATAAAAGTAAAATAAAATAAAAATCACGACGTTTCGGAGATAACACAAGCTTCCGTATTCTTAGGTTTTTTCGGTAAAGTCACGTAGGAAAAAAATTAAAATTAATAAAAGTAAAATAAAAAAAAAATCACGACGTTTCGGAGGCAACACAAGCTTCCGTCTTCAGGTGGAACCGTCACAGCACGATAGCTGTATCAAGTAAATGAGAGATTTCAAGAGATACCACTCCGTATATATAATGGTTGAGGGGGGGGATGGGCCAGGAACGGCCCACTTTTTATGATTATGGTAAGGTGCGGCTTGAGACTATGGCTAGACTACATAACAAAATGCTGCAAATGAGACCGAGCCTCTGCTTTTATAAATTTAAATTTTTTACCTACGTGACTTTACCGAAACAACCTAAGAATATGATTCCCTCAGACACCCTGACTCTCAACTCCCTGCCCCTCCAGCCCTTTTAAACATCTCGGCGCCGTCATCTTGCGCAGGTCCTGGCCGAGTGGAAGCAGAAATACGAGGAGTCGCAGGCGGAGCTGGAGGGGGCGCAGAAGGAGGCGCGCTCACTCAGCACGGAGCTCTTCAAGCTGAAGAACGCGTACGAGGAGAGCCTCGACCACCTGGAGACCATGAAGAGGGAGAACAAGAACCTGCAGGGTGAGTAGTGAGTGTGTGTGCGTCAGAGAGTGGGGAGTGGTAATGTCGCGGTTAGCGCGCAGTGCTACGAACCCTGAGGTCCATGCCCGCTCGCGGCCAACACCAGTGACAATTATCTGAACCGGTCATGGGCCTCCCCTAGATCGACTCAGCCTCAAATGAGTACCTAATTTGGTAAGCATCGCGACTGGGGAGACAAAGGCGGTCGGGCGTGGTGCTGGCCACCCACCCCCTCACGTACCGTTCTGGCCTCGCTAACAACACTTGCCCCTACAGTCTGTTAAAGGCTATAGGGGGGATCTTTGTCTTTGTGTGAGAGTGGGTGAGTGCGAGTATACAATGACGCACTTGTGAAAAGAGTGGAGGGGTTCCCATACCTGAGCAGTTTGCTCATTGGCAGCTCCGGTTTGGCAGCAGATCAGTCGAACGGCATTATCGTTTCATTGTCTGCGTAACTCTGAGCCACTCGATATAAAAATGCAGATTTTCTTCGCCACGATTATGCCCTCTTATCTCCATGCTTGCAAAATGTAGACCCCTTTACAGGAACACCTGTGCCGGCTTAACAATTTCAGGCTGGCCTTCCCACAATACATCCTGCATTTAACCTTGCTGGATTTTCGTGGAGGTCACTACTCCTTTAAAGACGTGGTCCCATCAATGAGCTCCACCACGTGAGTTGGTTGGGTTATATAAGCCAGAATGCCCAGCCACCGCTTGAGCAAGTAACTTCTGTTTGACCACATAGAAGATAAACAAGCATGGCACAGGCTAGAGAAGACATGGGCTGATGTGGTACAATAAAATTCGGAGCTGAATGAAATTGCTGATGATAGAAGCGGTGTCAAGATTGGCCCCTGTGGAGAGGCTCGTGAAGAAAGCTACCGGGCAGTCTGGGGCAGTCTCCCTCCAGTAATAAAGGAAAATGGATGAGTGACGCTCATAACAACAGAGTTTCAGGTGACTAAAACACAGCAAATTGGCACAATGGAGAGCACAGTCGGTGCATCTTCCATTCATCTCTGTCAGTTAACCAATAACACTAAGGTCTATCACGTGACCTCCTGCCAGTGATAATTTTACACATCACGTGATAGCCTCGAAGTACACCTAGCCTGGCAATGTGGTGAAATCGCTGGTACTTAGTTGCAAATGAGAGCTTTGAATGTTTTTGTGAACGTGTGAAAAAGTGTTGAATGGAAGTAGAAGCGAGCTGCCCTATGAACCCCAATAGCTGGAGTTCAATTCGCGCCTGACTATGACTAACATCTGTGGTGATTATCTGAAATCATGAGGATGGATCATGGCGAATTCAGATTCTGACGAGGTGGGTGTGCATGTGTGTGTGTCTGTGTGGGGAGTGGTAGTGTAGCGGTTAGCGCGCTGCGCTATGAACCTGGCGACCCGGGTCCGATTCCCGCTCACGGCAAACACCAGTGACGATTATCTGAACCGGTCCCGGGCCTCCCCTAGGTCGACTCAGCCTCAAATGAGTACCTGGTGCAGTGTGTAAACATCGCCACTAGGGAGACAAAGGCGGTCGGGCGTGGTGCTGGCCACCCACCCCCTCGTGTACCGTTCCGCCTTCATAGGTGCTCGCTAACAGCACTTGCCCCTACAGTCTGTTAAGGCTAAACAGGGGATCTTTGTCTTTGTGTCTGCGCGCACAGAGGAGATCTCCGATCTGACGGAGCAGATGAGCGAGGGAGCCAAGACGGTGCACGAGCTGGAGAAGCTGCGCAAGCAGCTGGAGCAGGAGAAGGTCGACCTGCAGGCGGCGCTGGAAGAGGCAGAGGTGACGTGGGGCAGGGGACAAACACAAAGAACCTACACGGGCCGTTGGGGAAAGTTCTGTTAGCTAGCGCCCTAGTGAGGCAATGACGGCACACGAGAGGGTGGTGGTGTGGCCAGTGTCACTGCCAGCCACATGTCTTCCCTGCACTGATGTTTTTACACACCGCACGGGGTACCCGTGTAAGGCCGAGTCGACATAGGAGAGACACAGGACAAGTTCTAATATCACTTCCCAATTACGGTAGCATTAATTCTAAATTTGAAGCTTTGGTGACTGCAAGGTAAAGTCACGTAGGTAAAAAATAAAATCAATGAAAACAACTAAATTCAATCACGACGTTTCGGGCGCAGCACAATTGTTGTCCTGATACACTCGGAATATCGTGACAGTCGTGACAGTCAGAGATGTCTTGGCACAGCAGGGCATCTGAGTGCAGGGATATTGTGGCATTCTCATCTGCCAGACCACAAGTTGTGCTTCAGCTGTGGTGGAGAGATACCAGACAAAATTGGGTAGGTTGGAGACTGATGTAGCCAGAAGGGAAACTATCAGTAATATGTATGAGAACGTTAATACTGGTAGGAACCTCCTGGTTACACCAGCCCACAGGGGATAATTGTGTCCGTCCGTCCGTCGTGCAGGGAGGGGCTGGGAGGGGAGGGAGGGGCTGGATGGGGAGGAGAGGGTGGGGAGGGTGGGGAGGGGCTTGGTGGGGAGGGTGGGGCTGGGTGGGGGGTGGGAGGGGTGGGGCTGGGTGTGGTCGAGGGGCTGGTCACCCCGTGGTGCCCTTATAAAACTCAACGTTTAACCTACTCACGCCGGCTTGTGCCCGCCCTCACAGTCGGGCATATTTGCGGAATACACCACGCCGCCGTTGACCCTGGCCATTGACCGAGCAACCCAACGTTCCTACCAGCTCCCTCCGCAGGACTATGTTGCAGACAAGATTACTTGGAAAAGGTTTCAATTTGGTGTTTTAACATCTTAACACCTGTTTGTTTGCCAGAAAGGGTAAAACCTATTATTTGATGTCGCTAATTTTGTGACCGAAACTCTCGCTGTCCCAACGCAGGCCTCCCTGGAGCACGAAGAAAGCAAGATCCTCCGCGCTCAGCTCGAGCTCAGCCAGATGAAGGCCGACATCGAACGCAAGCTCTCCGAGAAAGACGAGGAGCTGGAGCAGTCCAAACGGAACAACCAGCGCGCCGTCGAGACGCTGCAGACCGCCCTGGAGGCCGAGACGCGCTCAAGGAACGAGGCGCTGCGCATCAAGAAGAAGATGGAGGGCGACCTCAACGAGATGGAGATCCAGCTGAGCCACGCCAACCGCTCAGCCTCAGAGGCGCAGAAGCAGCTCAAGATGGTGCAGTCACAGTTCAAGGTGCGTGGACGGTGCAGTACAGACCAGGGGCCAGACTTAGTACAGAACTTACTCTTCAGATGTCTCTGTTCGACAGGCTACGATTCTAGCGTGATCATACATGTTGAAGAGAGCATTTTTAATTGCAAGTCAACGTTTCCGGGAGGAATCGCCCGTCAACATCATCATCGACCATGATCAATCCACTGCTTAAAGAAGGCATCCCAATGCAGTTGTGAATATATGCGTACGCATAGTAATGTTTCCTTTGAAAATAATGCTTAGACCACTGTGTCTGCACTACGAATCGGGCGACCCGGGTTCACGGCCAACACCTGTGACAATTATCTGAACCGGTCATGGGCCTCCCCTAGGTCGACTCAGCCTCAAATGAGTACATGGTGCTCTGTGTAAACATCACCACTGGGGAGACAAAGGCGGCCGGGCGTGGTGTTGACCACCCACCCCCTCATGTGCCGTGCCGGCCTACATAGGTGCTCGCTAACAGCACTTGCCCCAACAGTCTGCTAAAGCTATTTGGGGGATCTTTCTCTTCATATGCCTCTCGGTGACCTGCCCCGACCACTCACCATGTGCTGCCTTCGTTTTCCGTGACGATAGCCTGGCAACAACCACCCTGTACCACCACTGCCATCATGTGGCTCCACCACCACTGTGCGTCCCTCCATGTTCCTTGACCTCTCACCATGTATCACCACCACCACCAACAACAACAACCGCCGTTCGCCACTAAGTGGCGGTGACGTCACCGCAGCGCTTGTGCCAGGCTACGTGCACTTTAAAGTGTACCACCACCATCACCGCTGTAACATAGACAAAGATCCCCTGTATAGCCTTAACAGACTGTAGGGGCAAGTGCTGTTAGCGAGCACCTATAAAGCCCGGAACGGTACACGAGGGGGTGGGTGGCCAGCACCACGCCCGACCGCCTTTGTCTCCCCAGTGGCAATGTTTACACACCGCACCAGGTACTCATTTGAGGCTGAGTCGACCTAGGGGAGGCCCGGGACCGGTTCAAATACTCGTCATTGGTGTTGGCCGTGAGCGGGAACCGAACCCGTGTCGCCGGGTTCATAGCGCAGCGCGCTAACCGCTACACCACCGCTCCCCGCTGTCACACGCGCACTGACACACACACAGGAGGCCCAGCTGCAGCTGGACGACGCCCTGCGGCTGGGAGACGAGTACAAGGAGCAGGCGGCCATGGCGGAGCGGCGTAGCACGCTCATGCTGGCCGAGGTGGAGGAGCTGCGCTCGGCGCTCGAGCAGACGGAGCGTGCGCGCAAGCTCGCCGAGCAGGAGCTCATCGAGGCCAGCGAGCGCGTGCAGCTGCTGCACTCGCAGGTGCGTCCTCATCGGTGCCAGAGTCGTCATTATCACAACCATCGTTGTTGTTGTTGTTGTCATCTTGAGTTGTTCCACGTGAATTCTACGATCCAGGTGTTCAATATTGTAATTGCTCCATCCTGCTCCCTCCTCCCATCGCCATCTTTCTCCCTCCCTCATCGTCATCGCAGCCACCATTGTTGTTGTCGTCACATTTCAAGTTGAAATGTATTTCGTGCGACTAGGTGAGATCTCGAGGTTGCACTGCAGAGAATTGGTTATGGACAAAGTGCAAATGGCTCTGAGCCCTAGTGGAGTTGGGGCTCATAAAGTGACACATTTTGTCTGGTGTCTCCATTCATGTGGAATTTGCAAGCTATGAAATAGCTCTGAATGGTTGTAAAGTCATCTTGTAATATTAGTTTTACATTATCTAATGAATATCCTGGTGTATTTAGAATCATCATCGGTACAAAGTAGAATTAGGTAGATTTTACGCTATATTATTTATATACATTTTCTGAGTGAATTCAGAGGAAAGATTGCCCAATTGCCAAATTTTAGACATTGATTCTACCACCTGATAAATTACCAACCAATATGTTGCTCTTTCACTGAAGCCACAATCGAGTCATGTGGTTTGGAGGATGTGATGATCAACAATGACTTAGTCAGGTCTATGACTGCTAAGCAGATATTCATATTGATAAGGAATCTATTTATTTTGTCGAAGACTGTTTGTGAAAGGGATGGTGCTATGCTTATGTCTAAACCAAGATTGATGTTCGATTGATATTAACGTAACCCTCTAGAACGCCGATCAACTGTTTCTGAACTAGGTTTTCAGATTTGGCTTCATTATATTTGAGCAGTACACGTATTACATAGAATTTTGACATTTAGGGTAGCTTCAGGAGTTTTTGAATTCCTTGCTATGGCCCATGCTTTGTTTCTTTGGTCAGATATTGCATAGTTCAGAAGTGTACCAGGGGTTATTTTTTATCTTTAAGGGGAACATGGACATTTATAATATCTAGAAATTATCTCTTGAAAGCAGACCAGGTGGATTCTATAACATTTGAATTTAGAACTTAATACCAATCAATTAAATTGATGTCATCAATATGTTTCTAAGCGTCTAATATTTTAGAGACATTATTTGTATTATTATTGGTTTTTATTTTATGGACTTTGATTGATCTGACGTAAGCGACTAAGCAATGCTCACTGAGGTTGTTTCCTAAGATTTATACAGCAAATATTTTATCTGGGAAGTAACACATTATTATGTTGGGAGTTAATTGAAACGAATGAATGATGTTGAAAGTATTTAACACGCTTAGGAGAACCAATTCTGAGGCTGGATGATGGTAGCACACTCTGGTTCAAAATCCTTGGGACGAAATACAGATTTTTGGCAGAGAGCAGTTGAATAAGATGTAGGATACCTGATGATGGAGTGAGCCTTATCCTATGACTTTTTCCCCCTCCCACCTCCTTCCCACCTGCTCCCACCTGCTCCTTCGTGCTCCACAGAACACCAGCCTGATCAACCAGAAGAAGAAGCTGGAGGGAGACATGGGGACGCTGCAGAACGAGGTGGAGGAGGCAGTGCAGGAGTGCCGCAACGCCGAGGAAAAGGCAAAGAAGGCCATCACAGACGTGAGAAACCCCATGAGACACGGTCCATCCACCGCTGGATGAGCGAATCCCCACATCATCATTCACCATGATCTACTCAATGGTGGATGAAAGATTCTTCATGCCACTACCATTATCATCGCCATCAGCCATGGTATATCCACCGCTGGATGAGCGAATCCCCACATCATCATTCACTATTATCTACTCAATGGTGGATGAAGGATTCTTCATGCCACTACCATTATCATCGCCATCAGCCATGGTATATCCACCGCTGGATGAGCGAATCCCCACATCATCATTCACTATTATCTACTCAATGGTGGATGAAAGATTATTCATGCCACTACCATTATCATCGCCATCAGCCATGGTATATCCACTGCTGGATGAGCGAATCCCCACATCATCATTCACCATGATCTACTCAATGGTGGATGAAAGATTATTCATGCCACTACCATTATCATCGCCATCAGCCATGGTTCATCCACTGCTGGATGAGGGAATCCCCACCTCATCATTCACCATGATCTACTCAATGGTGGATGAAAGATTATTCATGCCACTACCATTATCATCGTCATCAGCCATGGTCCATCCACTGCTGGATGAGGGAATCCCCACATTGTTGTTAGCCATGATCTACTGAATGGTGGATGAAGGCCTCCTCATGCCACCACCATTATCACCATCGCCATCAGCCGTGGTATATCCACTGCTGGATGAGGGAATCCCGACATGATTGTTAGCCATGCTGTACTCAATGGTGGATGAAGGCCTCTTCATGCCCCCACCATTATAATCATTATCAGCCGTGGTCTATCAACTGCTGGATGAAGGCCTCTTGGTAGCATCACCATTATCATCATCATCTTGAACCATGATCTATCCACTGCAAGCTGAAGGCCTCCGCATGCCACAACCACCAGTGACCCGTCAGTCCGACCTCCTCGGTCGAGAGTCTAACCGAGGTGTCGTGACCTGGCAGGCGGCCATGATGGCCGAGGAGCTGAAGAAGGAGCAGGACACGAGCGCTCACCTGGAGCGCATGAAGAAGAACATGGAGCAGACGGTGAAGGACCTGCAGCACCGGCTGGATGAGGCCGAGCAGATCGCGCTCAAGGGCGGCAAGAAGCAGCTACAGAAGCTGGAGGCCAGGGTACGGAGAAGGGAGTGAGGGTATTGCGAGGGGGGTGAGCATAAAGGGTGAAGCAGTGATCTTACACTCACCCCCCTTCACCCTCACCCCAGCAGATATGCTAACCACTGCATCACGTAAACACAACAGCCGCCATTCACCACAAAGTGAAAGTAGTGCCATAACAGCACTTGTGCTATGCCGGATGCACTTTGAGGCCACGTGAAGTGTTGAAGGTTCACTGGAAAGTCACGGGACATTATGGGTTGATCAACATCACTGGCAGATAACAAAGATCCCCTCGGGTCGCATTTTCAAGCTGTTGAGGCCAATCCTGTTAGTGGGCACTCATGAAGGCCAGCACGACACACAGATGATATATGAAGGCCAGCACGACGCACAGGTGATACGGCCGACACTACACCAGGCTGATACTTTAACTCCATGCTGATGTATACACACTGCACCCGGTAGTCATTTATCATCGAGTAGACCTAGAGGAGGCCCACTGCCGGTTCAAATATTTGTAACTGATGTTGGCTATGGCCCGGGAATGAAACTTGGGCTGCTGGATTTGCAGCAGAGTGCACAAAGCACTCCAACCCATCAGATAGCGCACACACGCCTCCCTGCCCCAGCTCCCACACCACACCACTCACCTCCACCCCTGTGCTCCCCCCGCAGGTGAGAGAGCTGGAGAACGAGCTGGAGGCAGAACAGAGAAAGAACGCCGAGACGGTGAAGGGAGCACGCAAGTACGAGAGGCGTGCGAAGGAGCTCTCCTACCAGGTGATGCACCGCACCCATCCTCACGTGGACACACCTACACGTGTACATACACACATATACACACACATACACACTGACACGTGTACACACACATATACACACTGACACGTGGACACACATGCAACTAGTAGGTGCTGGGCCTGGCACTCATGATCCCTATCGCTTGTGAGAGTGCGTGTGTGAATGCGTGCATGCGTGTGTGGTGTGCTTGTGCACGTGTGTGTGTGTTCATGTGTGTGTTTGTGTGTGCACTGAGGGCAGACCGAGGAGGACAAGAAGAACCTGGTTCGCCTACAGGACCTGGTGGACAAACTTCAGCTGAAGGTCAAGGCCTACAAACGGCAGGCCGAGGAGGCGGTAAGAGTCGCGGTGTCCGCGCAGTGAAGGGAGCTCACGTCGATTTGATTTCATCTTTTTCTGCGTTGATTTTCCCAGTGTTTTTCCAATTAAAGCTAGGACATTATCCCCTTGTTCCCTTCTGTCCTTCCAATGCATCACGGATCAATATACCATCAACATTATTCAACAATTGCAATACTTCTGCCTATAATTACATCACCGCATCTGACCACTTCCCCATCAAACGCGACATCACCGCCACCATCGCACTGCCTAACCACAACACAACCACCGCACCACCTCACCTCACTCTAACTACCAACTCACCACCATACTATCTCACAAACTACCATTACACTGCCTCACACCACACATCACCACATCCTTACTACCCATCACCATCACCTAAACCATCACACCGCATCACTTCTTGACCACCATACTACCGCCACTTTTACAACGATCGCCACTTTTACCACCACACCACCAACACCAAAAAAATCACTACAACTACGACGACACCACCACACCACGTTCCACCACCACCACTTATGCCACCATCGCTCCTACAACCACCACCATGACCACAATCACCCCCCGTCGTGATCACCACCACTCCACTATCTAACATCGCTCCTACCAACACCACTCCAACATCCTCAATCGCTCCAAACACCACCGCTCCATCCCTGCTCCCACTTCCCCGCCGGCAGGAGGAGCAGGCGAACGGGAACCTGTCTCGCTACCGCAAGCTGCAGCACGAGCTGGAGGAGGCGGAGGAGCGTGCCGACATCGCCGAGTCGCAAGCGAACAAACTCCGCGCCAAGACACGCGACGCCGGTGGCAAGGTATAGTGTGGGGGTGTACAAGGGTCTAGATGGGGTTAGAGCAGAGGTCACGACCGGGTACCCGATACCCGTACCCTACCCGATACCCGGCTACCCGTACCCGGCCGGGTACGGGTACGGGTAGCCGTTTGCGACCCTGGTGCGGCTGGGTACGAGTACGGGTAGGCCGTGAGTCACTGGTAACTGTTTGTCACTCATTTCGGGTAGGGTACGGGTACGGGTAGGGAACGGGTACTCGTACCCGGCCGGGTACGGGTACCCATTTGCGACCCTGGTGCGGCCGGGTACGGGTATGGATAAGGAATCAAAATCCGTTTGCGACCTCTGGGTTAGAGCGGTCTGTCTCATAGGGGTTAACTAACTAAAACTTTATTTTATACAGCGCTATTCACAGCACTCTAATCGTAATAAACCCAACTCTTTACAACCCCTTGACAAATAAAACTAAAAACAATTAAAGAAAACTAAATAAAAGGGAAGAAAAAAATGGGGTTTTAAGGAAGTTCACTGCGTGTGAGTTAATACGGAGGTTATGAACCAAAGCACACAAACGCAAAACATGATCAACTGATTTACCCACAGCGTGGAGCTGGGGATCGGGGGAGCGTAGGGACAAGTGGTCTTGCTTGGGAGGGAGGGAGGGGAGCACAATACCAAAAAGATTATGATGGTGTAGGGTCAGGGGTGTTCAGATACAAGGGTTTAAGTTCCCATTTCAAGTTAGTTTGTTCATCTATAGGTGACAACGCAAGAGGACAGTATGAGTCTTATTTGCAAGGTCACCAAAATGTAAAAAAGGAAAAATGAAATACGGCAATGAAGGTAAAGAAAAATCAGAACAGAAACTACTCTCACATCATAAATCAAAAATATTTCACAAAAATTTATCAAATGTTCAATAATAACCAATAATATTTTTTAAACATTCGAATTTCAGGTAGCAATAATAATAAATTCACCTATAGGTTACAAGGTGCTGTATGGGGCTAAACAAACCAATATAAAACATAAAAAAACACAATAAGAACCTAATAAAAGCACACAGTTTATTGCGATAAGATCATCCCACCAAATAAAATAAATGAATATTCCCATATCAAAAAAACATTAAGGAAGTGAAAAGGCTGTTAAGAACAGATGTGTCTTAAGGCAAGATTTGAATAGGACGAAAGACTGCAGACCAAATATTTGGTGGAAATTAATTCCACAACCTAGGGCCCACATCGAAAAAATGTACCCGTAAAAACAAAGTTTTTCACTATAAATCCTTTATATGTGTGGCGGCTAGAGTCCTCTCGTCCTCTGGCTTGAGATGGCTGCCACCTATGGGTCAGATGATTGCCTGCCACCATTAAGCAATTGGTAATTAAATATAATTTATTTTTTCTTAAAAAGTGTCAAATTTTGGAAAAAAAATTTCACGAAAATAAATTGTCACGCACAACGAGTCTGTGTGCAAAATGTCAGCTCGATTGGATCACGGGAAGTGGGTTAAAAAACGACCCAAAGATTTGCACGGTCGTAAGCGCGCAAGCAAGTGTAGTAAGTATTCAGGAGGCTTGACGACGGGATCGGAGGCACACTTATTTATTAACACCAACTTGTGTACAGTAGCGGGTACACACAGTACTTAAGGGGTTAACGTCCCCTTTACTCAACTAACAGGGAGACACAACATCTAACCCCGCTAACCTAAGCCCAAGTCCTCCACTACGGAGCTAAGGGAGGCTACCTATCCCAGCCCTGGTCAAGCTGGGATCCCGGCACCCTGAGTATGGGCTCTCGGGGCCACACCACTGGCTTGCCCTGGTCGGCCCTGACAAGGACAGCGAGCCAGGGGAGCTCCGGGGCCTATGCTAGCTGGTCTTCAGTCTTCGCTGGTTAAAGCTGATACTCCGACCTCGAGCCCTCCGGCTCACCACCTTTTATTGTACTCGGCCCCCGGGAGGGGCCCGTGGGGGATGCAGGTGCGGACGTCGGTGTGAGCACCTCCTCTGTGTACGGCCCTAACCACGCCCCTTGTGTTTGTTAGCCATCCGCGCCCATACACAATTACACCTCTACACAAGCAAGCAAGTTAACTTAATATAAAGGATTTAAAAAGACCCAGTCGCTATTGGAGGTTCAACCTCGGCACGCATGGCAGGCTGGAATCAGACGACCGGAGGACTCTTGCTGGAACGTAGCGATGGAGAAGATCGCAAATATACGAGGGAGCGGCATCGCACGAGGGCATTGTTGGCGAGGAAGAGGATTTTGAGCTCCACCCGAAACGCGACTGGCAGCCAGCGTGACAAGCGTGGGGGTAGTGTGCTCAGTAACAGGAACTCTGGCGGCCACATTCTGCACGTACAGGAGCCAATTAAACAGCTTCATTGGGTTGCCATAAATCAGTGCACTACAAAAGTCGATGCAAGAGAAGACAAAGGCACGAACATGCTTCAGAAATGTAGCCAGCAACCTGGCTACATTTCTGCGATGAAAGAATTAATCTTTTGTAACCACGTTGTGCGCTTAAAAAGTTAGTGAGGGATCCAGGACAACGCCAAGACTGCGACTGCCTGAGCAGCACCAATAATGTGTCCATCGATCATCACGCAGACACAACCAGCCTTGGACAGCTGGTGTGAGGATCCAAAAAGCAGCACCTCAGTCTTGTCACCATTTAGCTGGAGGCAATTAGATTTCATCCAAGCCTTGATGGTCATGACGAGAGGGAGGCGCAGAGGGAAGATGTGGCATGAATGTAAATTTGAGTATCGTCAGCATCACAGTGGAAACTAAGACTGAGGTGGCATGAAACTATGCATCGCGCGCTTTCAGATGCGTTTCTGTAGCCGTCTGGAACGCTCTTCCTTCTGATGTTAGGAAGCCACTGGAGTTATGCACTTTGAAATCCAAATTGAAAACTAATTTCTTTAAAACTGCTTTGTGTTTAGTCTGTTGTCCTTCCCCCACATCTCCGATTAACACGGTTGGCTACGTACGGTGCGAAAGAAGTTCAACATACATACAGACATGTATATACAGAACAAAAATGGGTTGGGGACGGAACCCTGAGGGACACCACAAAAATAGAACATGTGTCAGAATTTCGCTCTCCAAGGCTGACAAAATGTATTTCTATCAGAAAGGCGAACCAGTTCAGGACAGAGCCAGAGACCCCCATCTATCCTTTCAGTCACTCGAGAAAAATGGAATGATCATAGTGTCCGAAGGCAGCACTTAGGTCTAAAAGGACAAGATGCTAGACAAACCTTCATCAGAATTTAACCTACAGGTCAGCGGCGGGGTGCCAGGATGTCGGGGCAAAGGCTCAAAAGGGCAGCGTGGGTGATGTCGTGGTGCATCAGGGCGCCGCAGTCAGAAGCTCCACCAGAAGCCAGGATTGGCGAAGAGCCTCAGCCAAGGCAAATCGCGTGAGGCACAGCAAGCCGGCCATGAACCAAGCCAGGCTGGCATCGCAGCAAAGCGGTCAGATGACCCAGATGCTGGGATCAGCCGGGACCAGGCCGAAAAGAGCCAACCTGTGACTAGAGGAGCCAACCTCCAACCGGAATGGGCAATGGACCGCGAAGGCCAGCGCTGGCGACTGGAAGGCAGACGGGGGGGCCCTCGATGCAAGGGAACAGCAGCAGCAGCAGGCAGGCGCGGTGGCCAAGCAGTGGCGAGGAGATGACCCAGGCACGAGCCAAGGCTAACCAGGAGCAGGCCGAGACAGGCCAAGAGCGACAGGCCACAAAGACCAGCAGTGAGGACATGACGGCGAGTGGAAGGTCGCGGGAGAGCTGAGCTCTGGGGCGGTAGCAAGCCCCAGTTGTAGACTTGTGCTGTGAGGGCGCTAGGAGTGGGCAGTACGGAGGGCCAAGATGAGCCAAGCCGCAGCTAGGAGAGACGGGCCAAGAAGGACAGCATGGCGGTGACTGAGAGACCGCTATAGGGGGCCACTCAATGCAGGAGGTTGGGTGATCTCCGGAGTGCTCGCAGGCCCCAGCAGGCCCAGCAGCATACGAGCAAAAAAGAAAGATGAACAAAATAACAAAAACAACACCAAGAACTGAAAAAAATAAAAGAAAAAGAAAGGAATGTTTAAACTTCTAAAATACAAATGGAATGCCAGCAAGAGCGGCAACAGACGCCTCCTGCATCCCCCATGGCATCCAGGAGGCGAAGTGATTTGGTCAGAAACTAAGTGAAAACCGATTAAAAGCTTTCGTGACTGCAGGGATTCATCTTCTTGGTTCTTTCGGTAAAGTCACGTGACTTTACCGAAAGAACCAAGAAGATAAGTGAAAACCATTGGAGCTTTGTTTCCCCCTCAGTACAGTGTAATTAAGACTTGTGGAGCTTCTATGACTTTGGGGGGTTTGGTACTAAATAAGACATTTGGATAGGTAAAGGACTCTATTGTGTGTGTATGCATTAAGGATGATCTTGGCCCAACGAATCTCCTTTTGAATTGAAAGAGGGTTGGAGTAAAGATCACAGTGATGCGTGGAATAGTTTGTAAAACAAAGTGTGAGACAGAATGAAAATTTGTATTCATCGAATCCAAGATAGTTTTCGATGTTTATTTATATATTTATGGTTGTGAAACCATACGGTATATTGCCTGTCCTGTGCATTCAACGTTTTGACCAGTGTATTGATGTCTGTATATAACCGCATGCCCGTCTTTGTTTTTTGTGTCCGTGTGCTCTGCAGAAGGAAGAGTAAAGTGCGGAACGTGTGTAACATGCGTAACCTTGAATGTATACAACCTTTTTATTGGACATACAATATGATTCAATAAAGAGCATTCTCCAAGCGCAGAACATCTCGTGTCTGTATTTTCACCCGTATATGTATTCCGTGGATGGCACACTATACAAACAATTCTGCACACGCGCACATACACTAATACAGAGAAAGACCCCCTGTGTAGCCTACATAGACTTGGGGGGCAAGGGCTGTTCGTGCGTGCCTATGAAGGCTGGCACAGCACACTACGGGGGTACTCATTTTAAGCCGAGGTGACCTAGGGTAGGCCCAGGAAGGATTCATATATCCTAGATTTGAAGCTTTCGTGACTGCAAGGATTCATATTCTTAGGTTTTTTCGGTAAAGTCACGTAGGTAAAAAATTTAAATTAATAAAAGTAAAATAAAATAAAAATCACGACGTTTCGGAGGCAACACAAGGGTCTGTCTTCAGGTGGAACCGTCACAGCACGTATATATATACAAGGTCGGGCGGGTCTCTTGGGATTTCTCTCACTTGATACAGCTATCGTGCTGTGACCGTTCCACCTGAAGACGGAAGCTTGTGTTGCCTCCGAAACGTCGTGATTTTTATTTTATTTTTATTTTACTTTTATTAATTTTAATTTTTTACCTACGTGACTTTACCTAAAAAACCTAAGAATATGATTCATATATCACTTGCCACTGATGTTGGTCATAGCCAGCAGTCGAACCCAGGTCACTTTGTTTATAGCACAGTGCGCTAAATACTATGACACCTACAATAACACACACGAGACACGAATTGATGCGTGTACACAATGATACATATACACACACATAGACATGTACACACTGATAGATGCACAAACAGCTACTAATGTTCTCAGGTGAGCGGTGGTGACATCACCACATTGTCTGTAACAGGATATGTTCATGCAGAGCAGTGAGGACTGACTGACAACCACCACAAGCCATTCAGAATAATCTTCCACAGTAATAATTAGTTTTATATAGCGTCATGTATGCAAATTACATCTCAAAACGCTTAACAATTTGCCTTATACAAACATTAAAAGAGATCCCACCAACAGCCTCGTTACAAAAACGAACAGTATCATAACTGATTCAGCTTCATTAATTGAACAGACCAAACGGTTTTCCTTAAAACCTTCTGCTGCTAGACCACCCAGATTATAGGGCTTACCAAAAATCCATAAAGAGGGTACACCCCTTCGTCCCATCGTCTTCACCATTGGCTCACCCACCTACAAACTGGCCCGATATACAGTATGTCTGAGACCTTGTAGCCATTCACTGGTAAGACCACCTCTTCTGTACTTAACTCAGCTCACCTGGTATCGTCAATTAAAGACATCTCACTGTCCCCTGGTGATTTTCTCGTTAGTTTCGATGTAGTTTCTTTGTTCACCAAAGTTCCTGTGCCCGATACTATTGCAATCATTGAAGATTTGTCTCTCACTGTTCAAATAAACCTACCATTAAAATTATAGACTGATCATTTCTTTGTCAGTGGGCAAACGTACAAAATCAGCAGGGGATCAAATACTTTTTCCCTTACTGTAGGTGAGAGATGTTCTAGGATGTGTGGGTACGAGTGTCAAAGATAGATGATAGGCAGGAGTTGAGGACATCGGTGCAGGTGAGAATGTACGAATGAATTCCCAGATTGTCGAGAGCTTGGAGCTGGAAAGGGCATCCATGAGGAGGGGTAAATCTTACCAGGGGCAGTAGGAGAGGTTGAGACAAGGAATTGGTCAGAGATCACTTTGTCGAGGAAATGGAGATGGGAGGTATCGAGGCCAAGTGTGATTAGGAGGGCAAGATGGTCATGGGCGTGGGTAGGAAAATCGATATGGAGGGTGAGGCTGCAGTAGGAAAGGAGAGCAGAGAAGTCAATGGGGGTGGAGGAGAAGAGAAGTCGATGTGCAAGTTGAAGTCTTGAGTGGAAAAGTGAAGGGAACATAGGAGAGAGAAAAAAAAGTAATGTCTAGGTGGATGATTGGTGACTTTTAGCAAAAGATGAGAGTGGTGCAAGATGACGAGGTACTGTTCATAGGAGGTGAGAGCACTCGAGGAGTAGGGTATTGGGTAATGTGGTGAGTGGTTTAACCGAAGGGGAAATGAGCCGCCAATGAAGATCCATGTCTCAGTGAGGCCTAGGAATTCGCTGCACTCCTGTCGGATACGATTGTGAATAGTTATGGTCTCATATAAGAGGAAGCATATGTTTTGAAGGGAGATGGGTAGGGAATGGGAGCCAATGAGTTGGGGAGTTGAAGAGGTACGCAGTGAAACACATTCCTGCAGAGAAAGCTGGTAGAAACGTTTGGTTGCTCAGTCAATGGCCAGGGTCAACGGCGGCGTGGTGTATTCCGAAAATATGGCCGACTGTGAGGGCGGGCACAAGCCGGAGTGAGTAGGTTAAACGTTGAGTTTTATAAGGGCACCACGCGGTGATCAGCCCCTCCCCACCCAGCCCCACCCAGCCCCTCCCCACCCTCCCCTCTCCACCCAGCCCCACCCTCCCCACCCAGCCCCTCCCCACCCAGCCCCTCCCTACACTCCCCACTCAGCCTCTCCCCACCCTCCCCACCCAGCCCCTCCCCACCCTCCCCTCTCCACCCAGCCCCACCCTCCCCACCCAGCCCCTCCCCACCAGCCCTTCCCTCCCCACCCAGCCCCTCCCTGCACGACGGACACAATAATCCCCTGTGGGCTGGTGTAACCAGGAGGTTCCTACCAGTATAAGTGGTTATAGGGGTCCGAGGTGGAGAGGTGATGAGGATACGAGTTTAGAAAAGTTGAAGCCATGGGAACCAGACGGTTTGGAGAAACGGCAAGAATTGAGGATGGGACAGGAAGGGTGGGAGCTGAGTATAAACTAGTGACGGTGTCCATGGTCCACGTGAAAACCCGGGGAGGAGGAGATGGCAGCTGTAACACACTAAAGTGATACGAACTCTACAGAGGTATAGTACAGACTGTGCGAAGCCTCTATTATATGCCCATATGGACGGGCATAGTATAAGAGCAATTGAGGAGAGGAGAGGGAGAAGGGGAGTTAAAAGCTTGGTCCAGGAAATACTCACTGATGCGTTCCATTCCTTGGCTGCCAGCCACCCTTGTCACTATTATTGACCACTGGCCATCATTCCTTGGAACAATGTGTCCTTCCGTGCCCACTTTATGACTAGTTTATATTGTCTTTAACATGTATATGTTCTCACATCCAGGAATTCATCCTGCTGTATCACACTGCAATAAAAAAAATCAATAACTTCATTATTAACACTGCCTTGAAAAATAAATATATGACTAACATTTTAGGTGAAACCTGATCTCACAACTAAGTTTTGAAGGCCCTCATAATTTTAAAGGGCAATCTTCTATTGTAAGCTGCTGAGGTCGCGATGGGTTTTCTCATTCCTCTTGCTGTATGCGTCTGTACCATTCCCGTTCTGCTGTAATGTGCACCGCTGCCTACTTTATTGTGAGCAATGTTGGCACACAAAATAAAGATTGAATCTATCTGCCCTCCCTACGCTGAATAAGGGGCATTGCCTGAAGCATCCACCTACTATGTATTCTTCTTTTATAAGGCAATATTATTCATGAATGCGGTTTTTAGTATTACCTTATATTCTAAAATTCCAAGAAATTTCTCTTACTTGATATAGCTATCGTGCTGTGACGGTTCCACCTGAAGACGGAAGCTTGTGTTGCCTCCGAAACGTCGTAATTTTTATTTTATTTTACTTTCATTAATTACATTTTTTTACCTACGTGACCTTAGAATATGAATCCTTGCAGTCACGAAAGCTTCAAATCTAGAATTGTATTACCTTATTATCTGGCTTTTGTAAGACTGTCTGGAAAGATGCAGCCCAAATGTGCCCAGAGGCAAAAGAGTCGTACAAATCTGTTCACACACACATAGCGCAGTATGCCAACCACTGTGCCAGACAAATACGCCATATAGCCATTCAGGTGTGGAGTGTGCTGTATGAACCTGGAAATTTGTGTTCAATTCTTGGTCATGCCTAACGTGATTTGTGAATATTGTATATAAATTTATACTGGTTGGGTCTCGCCTAGGGTGGCTCAGTTTTAAAGGAGCACCTGGTGCGATGAAATAATGCCAATAATCACGTTGATTATTTATCCAGGAAATCCCCACCGAGTTTCAAGACCTGTTGCACTCATATATATTTGGCGAATTCCATCCATGAGAGTTTAGCTTCATGTCTGAGGAAACTGGAGAACCCAAAGAAAACCCATCAAGCTCCACACAGACTCACTTAATAATTATATTCTCAGGTTTTTTCGGTAAAGTCACGTAGGTAAAACATTAAAAGTAATGAAAGTAAAATAAAACAAAACAAAAATAAAAATAGAATTTTATTTTTATTTTTGTTTTGTTTTATTTTACTTTCATTACTTTTAATGTTTTACCTACGTGACTTTACCGAAAAAACCTGAGAATATGAATCATTGCAGTCACGAAAGCTTCAAATCTAGAATTCACTTAATAATTATCAATTGATGTACAGGCATCTCACAGCCAACGTGCAACCTCATGCCTACAACACTTTGTATTCCAAAGCAGTCTCCCATACAATTGTAGTGGATCACATGGCAGAGATCGGTATGGGAGAGAGATGTGTAATGAGTTGGTAACTGAGTGAGGTGGCAATGTGGACTGTAACTCTAACTCAAGCCATCTGGAGACAGCGGAGGTGTTTTATGGAAAGTTCCAAAGATCTGGTCAATTAGGGATGAGATTGCAAAGGCAGTTCGCAACAACAGGGGTGAGGTAATCCGGCACGAGCCAATCGGATGATAGGTCGGTGATGTATGAGGGCGGAATTGGCACCATCAAGTCTGGTTGCAAACCGGGTAGAGCCAAGCATGTACCACCCATAGGCGTAGCCACTGGGGGGGGGGGGGTGGCACGTGTCCCCCCAATGACCGGATCGAAATCCCTAATTTCGATTGGATTATTGGGGTTTATTAGTAATAAACCGGCATTCTGCGACCCCCACTGCCACTTTGTAGCATATTATTACGTGCCAGGGATCCTATGAGATGATAGGACAATAGTCTGAGTCCATAAGTGGCAATAAGTAACGACAAAGCAGTTATATAAGTGACTCAGAATTGTGCGCAGTTGCGTATACAGGACACGACTTCCCTGAAGGCATTCACCTTCATCGAGCGCGATGCCGATCACACACGGTTCGAATTCGACCCTCGATCGATGGCTGCGCCATCGCCGCACACGCGTCGAATAAAAAGCAAGGGACAAGTCCTTACATACTAACAACTCCTATCATTCTTCATTGCTGGAGGGGTTGCCCCCCCTACCTGAAAATCCTGGCTCCACCATTGCATGTACCTGCTTTCAGAGGAAATTACTGAACAAAGACTGTTGCATTTAAAGGCTCACAATTGGAGGTACCTCTGTCGGTTCTACTTCGAGACATCCAGCCGACTGCGGCTGCCGTGGTGGACAATCGGCGTGCCGTCACACAAGCAACTTACTGGGCTCATCCATGCTTAGCTTCCGAAAGATTCCACGGCGATTTGGTTGCAGGCAATGCGTTTGACATGAGGGCCGAGGAGACAAAGGGAGACAAAGGCGTGGTGCTAACTAATATACCACTTGCCCATGGATCACATAGGTCTCGACTATAAAAACACAATGGGCTGGACGGATCATGTGTCAAGCAGCTGATATCTCAAACACACATTCCGTCCTTGGGGGTGGGGCAATAGGGTAGGGGAGCGGTCAGGGTTGGGATAAAGGGGGCCGTGAGGAATGGGGGTGGCAGGGAGAGTTGTGGGAGGGGGGGGCGTCAATAACTCGCGTTCCTCGCCGCTGTCGCCACTCGCTCTGCCCTTTAACGGGAATTGGCTGCGACAATGGAGAGGGGCGCATTATATATTTAATTATAATCATATGAAAACGTTTCCAGTGTCGGGGGAGTGGTGAAGTGGATGGACGACAGGGCATCCCGGGTGAGCAGAAAGTCAAGTATGGGACGGTGAGGGCTGCATGCGGCAGGTTAGGGATGGTGAGAGGTGTACAGGGGTGAGTAATGATTAGGGCTACAGCTGTGAAGGGGGTAGTGGGGGGGGTATGAACGATTTCAGGGGGTGCGAAAATGGTGAGGGATGTTGTTAAGCGTGCAAGGGAGTTAAGGGATGGCGAGAGAGATCTGGCACACATATCTTCAACACAAAGTCTGCATTCCCCCATGCATTAGTCATACACTTTTATTACTATACACCTGCTCCTCCCCTCCCTCCTCATGTTCCACCCTCTGTCTAGCTTGCAGAGAACAATTGCCCACTCACGCTGCCCCTCGACTCACACACACAAACCATCATCCCTCACACAAAGACAACGATTCCCTATGTAGCCCTAACACACTGTTGGGGTAAGTGCTGTTAGCGAGCACCTATGAAGGCCGGCGTGGTAGACGAGAGGGTGGGTGGCGAGCACCGCGCCCGGCCGCCTTTGTCTCCCTCGTGGTGATGATTACACACCGCACCAGTTAGTCATTTGGGGCTGAGTCGACATAGGGAAAACCCAGGACCGGTTCAAATATTCGCTACTGTTATTGGTCGTGAGTGGGAATCAAACTCGGGTCGCTGGGTTTGTAGCAAAACGCGCTAACCATTGCGCCACCCTCCCACATACAGACACACAAGCACATCAAGAAGATAGCCACACACAAAGGTAAAGATCCCCCATATAGCCGACATTGACGATTGAGCACATATGAATGCCAACATTGTGCAGGAGTTTGTTGTGTGGAAAGCACCATGCCCGGCCACCTTTGTCTCAACCTTGCTGATGTTTTACACACAGCATCAGATACTAATTTAAGGCTGAGTTTATCTAGCGGAGGTCCAGTACCAGATCAGATATCACTCACCACTAAAGTTAGCTGTGAATGGAAATTGAACTCTGGCCAACGGATTCACAGCTAAATAAGCTGCTCACTACACTACCGCTCTTCATAACTAGCAGAGACAAAGACATAGGCACACATGCAAACACAAAGACAGACCGCACAAGGCATGCAGGAGTTAAGTGACATGTCTCAGACCGTGTTCGTGAACATAAGGCAGATCTGAAACACGGTAGGACCAATACCTCGGCCGTGGCTGATCATTGTTTTAATGCGGTGGGCTCACACAAAATTGATTTTGCTCAGACGAAGGTACTTTGCAAACCCACTGGCTATCAACAAAGATTCGTTCTGATAATTGTTGTTTAACCCTTTTATCTGGCAACAAAACTGACACCTTTTTTACAAGGAGTTATGTTTGCATTGACCACAATACCTGCGGTCGGAATGCAAACAAAAAAACACAACTCTGATAATGTATGCACTGTCCTTGAAATTGATTGGTCCACACCCGAGACAGCTTTTCTTAGAGCCTAGTCATTATTAGTGTCACTAAGCCCCGTCACATGCAGGTCACTTTTGAGAGTGAACATGGAAATTACCCATTCAAGTCAGCGACTAAAAAGACTTTTGAATGGTCTACCATATATTTCGTGTGAGCCCACAACGTTAAAACAATGATCGGCAATGTGCAGAAGTATTGGTCCTACCGTGTTTCAGATCTGCCTTGTGCTCACGGACGCGGTCCAAGACATGTCGTTTCGAGCACCTCCTCTGTCAGCCAGGGTCTCTGGGGAGGTCTGGACCGTGTACCCAAGCAGCCATTGCAGCTGCATGAGCCACAGTCCTAAACCTCACCCATTTCCCCTCGACATCAGGAGGAGTGGGGGACGATAGCTTCTGCTTAACATGTATACTGCTAACCTGCGGAAGAACCACAGCATCGAAGTACATATACACGACATGACATAGGTCTTGCAACATCCACGAAAAAAGTAGATGGGATCAGTGAAGTTGTCAGCCTAGATATAGCTAGATTTGCTTCAGGAAGTGGTGGTTAAAGCTCAGGGGACCTAAGTGTCAGCACGACCTTCCCTGTCATCCATGAGTGGGCAAATAAACACATTGAAGTGGGAGTAGGCAGATCATTTCTCAATCTCCTTGAGAATAACACATGACAGGCTCACTTACCGCCCTTACCTGGAAAACCTCAAGCGAAAGTTTCATGGCACGTTGTGGGGACAGTTCTCTATCAGGCAGTCCTCATCTGCCTATGCACCAGATAAGAACTGCATAGCTATCTGGTGTCATAGTCACCACCCGCATTTGCTGGGCGTTTTAAATACATTCCTGCGGAGGGAGCTGGTAGGAACGTCGGGTTGCTCGGTCAATGGCCAGGGTCATCGGCGGCGTGGTGTATTCCGCAAATATGCCCGACTGTGAGGGCGGGCACAAGCCGGCGTGAGTAGGTTAAACGTTGAGTTTTATAAGGGCACCACGGGGTGACCAGCCCCTCCCCACCCAGCCCCACGATCCCCACCCAGCCCCTCCCCACCCCACCCAGCCCCTCCCCACCCTCCCCACCCAGCCCCTCCCCACCCTCCCCTCCCCACCCAGCCCCTCGCTGCATGACGGAAGGACGGACACAATAATCCCCTGTGGGCTGGTGTAACCTGGCGGTTCCTACCAGTATTAACGTTCTTATGCATATTACTGATAGTTTCCCTTCTGGCTACATCAGTCTCCAACCTACCCATTTTGTCTGGTGTCTCTCCACCACAGCTGAAGCCCAACTTGTGGTCTGGCAGATGAGAAAGACACAATATCCCTGCACTCAGATGCCCTGCTGTGCCAAGACATCTCTGACTGTCACGATACTCCGAGTGTCAACAATGCTGGATTAAAGGCTTTGTAACAGCAGCTCGTGGTCTTGTGGCTCATGACAGTAGAATTATCACATCAAATGCTAAGTATAGGAAGGAGCTTGCCCAATTGGCATGTTTATCAATAGTGGCAGAAAGCCTGGGACACAGATCACATTACTCCTCCACTACCCACAAGTCACGAGTGGATATGGGCAGCAGATATCCAAATTGTCTTGGGCCGGGCTTAACAAACTGGTGGCTATTGGGAGTTTTCGATTACGTTAATGCACCATCTCGATTTGTGTGCCGCCTTACGTGACTGCAGAGCTGCCCATCAAATGCTGTCCACACTATTGAGGACTCTGTCGAAGTTAGATATGGCAAGCCTCGGTAACCTTGAAGATTGTGCGCGAGTGGTGCACGTGTGGTTGACACTAAACGAAATGCTGCTTAATCCAGAAACATCGGAGGTTCTGCTGATTGGTACTCGGCAAAAAAGATGTTAGAGGATCAGGTGAAGCGGTCGCAGACAACAGGATTAAGTGTTCTACTCATTTAAAGAGCCTCGGCACGATACTCGACCAGAATGTCGTTTGATTACCACGTGCAAAAAATAGCCAGGTCCTGCGATTTTCATATCAGGGCTCTATGACACATTCTGCCACCATTGAGTCGTAACATAGCTAACATGATTTAAAGCTTTCGTGACTGCAGGGATTCATCTTCTTGGTTCTTTCGGTAAAGTCACGTAGAAGGGAAATAATAAAATTATAAAAATAAAACATAATAAAAGCATTTTTATAGAAGGGAAATAATAAAATAATAAAAATAAAACATTATAAAATCATTTTTATTATGTTTTAATAAAATAATTTTTATTATGTTTTATTTTTTTTATTTTACTATTTCCCTTCTACGTGACTTTACCGAAAGAACCAAGAAGATAGCTAACATGGTGGCATGTGGCATAGTATCGACAAGGCTCGATTATTGCAACTCACTACTCTACGGGACGTCTGGGAAAAAAACATTAGCAAGCTGCAGCGTGTACAAAATTATCTGGCACGTGTCGTGACGGGTACTGCAAGATCCGACCAATGCCCGCCGGGCTGCAACGGTTGCCGAACGAATATATTATAAGATCGCACTCATTACACACAAATTGCTTGCCGCAAATGAACCACGATATCTTGCTGATTTCGTCAAGGAACATAAACCACCAAAATGAACTCCGGTCATCCTCGTAAGGGGCTTCTGGCAAGCCATTGAACAAAGGCGGTCACTGCATCGCCCGCTTTCAGATGTGCTTCTGCGGCGGTCTGGAATGCTATTCCTTCGGATATTAGGAAGCCAGATTTGAAGCTTTCGTGACTGCAAGGATTCATACTCTTAGGTTTTTTCGGTAAAGTCACGTAGGTAAAACATAAAATTAATAGAAGTAATAATAGAAATAAAATAAAATAATAAATCACGACGTTTCGGAGGCAACACAAGTCTCCGTCATCAGGTGGGACCGTCACAGATAGATTTGCTGTATCAAGTGAGGCAAAACATTTCAAAATACAAGTTCATAAATACAAGTTAAGGGGGGGAGGAGCTTATCTGAGTGTGGTAGCCAATGAATGGAACGTATTGGGGGGGGGCGGGGCTAAAAGAGAACAACAGGTCACATGCTAAAGGTGCACGTGATGCTAGAAGAGAACGACACTGCACATTTGTGGCAAGCACTGAAGCTATGGACTTTTAAATATAGATCGAAAACTAATTTCTTTAGAACTACTTCATGTGCTTAGTGTGTTGTTCTTCCCCCGCACCTCCGATTAGCACTGTTGGCTACGTATGGTGCAAATGAAGTTCAACATACGTAGATACAAAGATTAACAGGCAGAATGAGAAGGCAGATTGATCTAGATGAAGTAGTGATCAAGTGGCTGGGTGGCTTGGATATTGACTTTTAATCGCAAACACAATACAAAGAAGATGGGCTACATGTTTTCTCCCTCGATTGTTATTACCCAAAACCTACTAAAATAACACTTTTAAACACAACTAAGATATTTAAACAACACATAAATATGAAAAATAATACCTATGTATGTATGTTAAACTTCTTTCGCACTGTATATAGCCAACCGTGATAATCGAAGCTGCGGGGGAAGGACAACAAACTAAACACAAAAAGCAGTTCTATAGAAATTAGTTTTTTTTATCGAGATGACTTAAAAGTGCATAGCTCAAGGGGCTTCCTAACATAGGAAGAACGTTCCAGACGGCCGCAGAAACGCATCTGAAAACGCGACATGCAGTGACCGTCTTTGTTCGATGGTGAGCCAAAAGCTGCCGCGGGGATGACCAGAGTTCTCGTGAAGGTCTAGACAGGCAATTAGGTCATTAGAAACAAACATTTTACACTGCAATGTACTAACCAGAAATTGTGGCGCACTTTGCGTGAGCTGTTGCTGCAGCGAGCTTGCTGAGGGGCCGGAGGGGTTACTGGGAGGGTGAGGGAAGGGCATCTGCTTGGCTTGTAAACAAGTGGTGACGTTACAAAATGCGGCGGGCAGGCAAACGGCCTGCAACCGGACATAATACACGTGCACGGAAAAACGACAACGTACATTTACTGCAAGTAATTGTCTTGATTCTAGATTTGAAGCTTTCGTGACTGCAAGGATTCATACTCTTAGTTTTTTCGGTAAAGTCACGTAGGTAAAAAATATAATTAAAATTAATAAAAATAAAATAATAAAAATCACGACGTTTCGGAGGAAACACAAGTCTCCGTCATCAAGGTGGGACCGTCACAGCCGGATTTGTATACAGCAAATCCGGCAGTGACGGAGACTTGTGTTGCCTCCGAAACGTCGTAATTTTTATTATTTAATTTTTATTAATTTTTATTTCATTTTTTACCTACGTGACTTTACCGTAAAAACTAAGAGTATAATTGTCTTGAGGTTTTTTTTAAGCAAAAAATATTCTTTACTTATAAAAAAAAATAACGAAACAAACGAAAACAGTGTTCATGACCAACGTAATAACGAATCATCTTAAATCGAACGTAAATCAGGGTAGAGTACATCTGAATATGAGCGTTGAGCAGCTAAATGTCATTACTTTCAGCTTGTGGTTTAAATGCGTATGATGCATGAAGTGTACCGTCATCCGTAAATGAGTGGATCACACTGTGAGCTATTAATAAACAGAAAAACACATATAGCTGGAAACTAAACAAAGAGTTGTGGAATGCCAAGATACATTCTGAAAGTATCAGACTGGGTACCTTCAACTTAATGAATACTGTATATTAACCTCTCAAGAAGTTACCAATGACACAGTAGATTCAACATCATATCAGCTTGGCAGGTATTGCACGATGCTAGACATTCTATTTTTTTGAAATGTCAAGGGCTATGGTGGTAGCCTCCAAAATGTTCAAGATTGAGCTCCAAATATGATCATGTTCATGATTATATGGTGAAAGTGATTTTAATTGTAACACAGCTGCTGCTGCTGCTGCTGCTGATGATGATGATGATGAAAGTGGTTCTTGTACTGCTGCTTGTGCTATTTTTGCTGCTAATGCTGTTGATGATGACGTTGATGATGCTGCTAATGCTTTTATGGATGATTATGAAAATGATTGATGTTGCTTCTGATTATGATGATGCAAACACCCTCCCCACAACCCACTCACACAGATTTGGTATCTGCTTCACGCCCCCCTCACTCAGGTCGTCCTCATCATGAATCTTATTTTAAATGAATCACCAATCATTCTCTCCCAGGAGGGCATAGGGGTTGACAGAGGAGGTGACAGAGGAGCTCAGCAGGAGGAGGTTGAGGGACAGGGGTGGGCCCCTCATGAAACACGAAGCCAGGCCACGATGCCAAATCAAGGGTGATTTGATTCACATTTCAAAGGCTGCGCCAAGTGCCAGAGATAAACATGCCACGCTCACAAGCTCATCGGGCAGCATATGGCAGGGTGAACCTCGCCTCCCCTCCCTTTCTCCATGCGTCCACACATAAATCTGCTTGTCCATTCTTCCCTCCTTCCTTCTATCCATCCACCCCTGCGTCCGTCCATTCCCTCGTCCCTCCCACCCGTAACCTCCGCTGTTAGGAGTAGAGGTTAAGATCACTGCCGTAACGGAGAGGAGTCGAATTGCCGAGAACAACTCCTGTCCCGCACCCCGCGAATACCCCCCCCACCACCAAAAAACGCACCCTGTCCACCCACTACCCAACCCCCCCCCCCCCCCAAATAAGCCAATAGAGACAAAGAAAAACCACGCTGGCACATTGATCTCTACCACCCCCTGGCGACAGTAATCAGAGAGGGGGCATTGCGAGGGGGCATGAGGGCACGGGGGAGGTGCATTTGGAGAGAGAATTGCGAGGAGGGGGGCACAAGGGAGCAGCATTGGGAGGGAGGGGGGGGGGTATTTGGATGAGGGCAAAGGGAGTGGAAGCATCGTGAAGAGGGCACAGGGGAGGGGGAAGGGGGAATTGGGGGGTGGACCCTGGGGATGAGGTTAGGGGGGGGGTAATTGGGAGAGGACGGGTGGGGGACTGGGTATTGTGCTTAAAAGCCATGCCCATAGGGTGGGCCACACACACTCCCTACCCTCTGTTTCTGGGTGAGTGTGGGCTAGTGTCGAGTGTGTGTAAGGTGAATGTCATCTTTGTCAGTCAGCCCGTAAGCACCTGGGTCTGTCTTGTGACCTCCTGCCAGGGAGCCTTCGACACTTCACGTGGCCTCAGAGTGCACCTAGACTGGCACAAGTGTTGTGATGTCACCGCCACTTAAGTGCGAGTGGCAGCTGTAGTTGTTGGAAGCTGGAGTGTGTGTGGGTGTGACTGTGGGCGAGTGTGCGCTGTGTTTATGGTGTGTCAGGTGAGGGTGAGTTTGCAGCGAGTGTGGTAAATGCAAGGGGAATAATGAGTCTGTGGAGAATCTGGTGTGTGGTGGTGAGGGTGAGTTAGTGGCGAGTGTGATGCAAAGGGCGAGTTAGCTGTGTGTGTGGAGGGGTGAGTTAGTGGTGAGTGTCGCGTGTGACGGAACGATTAATTAGTGGTTCGTTTGTGAGATTGATAGAGTGTAATAGGTGCGCGCTCACAGAAATTTCCACACGTCTGCATATATATTTGTATGCGTATCTATTTTCTATATGTATCATCGTGTGACCATGAGTGATGGCGACGGTTGGGGGAGACCTTCATCCAGTTGTGGATCGAGCGTGGCTGACAATGATGTGCGTGTGTGTCCGTGTGTGCGCAGGCTGTACTTGCCGCCTGCCTCTTGTTACACATCACCTGTGACCTCGTCACCAAGGAGCAAGGTAAGACCGGCCAGTGCTATTCTCGGACCAGGGTGTATTCTCACGCTCACGCTCCCTGCTTCACAATCGCCACTAAGTCTAACGATGATTTTGTGATGCTGCTGATGATATTGATTATGCTGATGGTCGTAGACACGATGATGCTTTTGTATTTCTTAAAATATTTCACCTCAAAATGTACTACCCCTTTGGATGGAATTTTCTGTTTGCAACGGTGTACAGGGGTGTACATTTAGACAGATATTGGTGATGATTCTGCCGCTGCTAGTAATTATTTTAATAACGCTGTTAATCTTAATGATTTTGCTGCTGATAATTCGCTTTTAATATAGTGCCCTTTATGTAGGGGCATCTCAAGACGCTCATAATAACTTTGATGATTAATAGTCTGCTGCTATTCCTGCTCTGCAGTTGCCGCAGCTGTTAACAATGATGCTGCGTGTAGACATAGCTTTCAATAATGTATAACACTTTGTCAATCCAAGCCGTATCGGTTATGGGGGTTGTATGACTCGTACGCTGGTCCAACGCCAGTTGGTAAAGTGATGGGGAAGAGTCCCAGGATCGGTGCAGATATCACGTGCCATTGTTGCAGCCGTGGCAGGGAATCGAACTTGGGTCCAGAGCACAATGCGCACACCACTGCATCACCGCTCTGCCCGATGCTGATTTTTAAGCTGTTTACAATCACGATGACGATAAGGCTGCTGCTGCTGCTACTGCCGATAATGGTGATCACGATGATGATCATAATGCATCTGCTGCTGATGATTACGATGCCAATGCTGATAATGCTAATGACGACATTGATGCTTTTACTTGTGAAACCGCTGCTTATTATGATACTGATTAAGCTTATGAGTGTGATGTATCTGCTTTTAATTGAGGCTTCTGCTTTTGATGATGCTTCTGCTGATGGCGATGCTGCAGCATATTGTTACGATTGGAATTTAGCTGATTTTGATAATGCGTCTGCTGATGATGCTGATGATGTTGCTGATAGTGATGCTCATAATGCTGCTGCTGGCAATACTTAAGCTTATAATGCTGTATTATGAGACCTCCTTTACCAGTAGCAAAATATAGTATCTTCTTGGTTCTTTCGGTAAAGTCACGTAGAAGGGAAGTGATAAAATAATAAAAATAAAACATAATAAAATCAAATAATTCTCACGACGTTTCGGCTACAACGCAAGCAGCCGTCTTCTTCACCTGAAGACGGCTGCTTGCGTTGTAGCCGAAACGTCGTGAGAATTATTTGATTTTATTATGTTTTATTTTTATTATTTTATCACTTCCCTTCTACGTGACTTTACCGAAAGAACCAAGAAGATGAATCCCTGCAGTCACGAAAGCTTTAAATCGAAACAAAATATAGTAGTTGGTTTTTACCCTTTCAACTGGTACAAAAACTGACACCTTTATACAGAAAAAGCTGTCTCGGGTGTGGACCAATCACCTTCAAGGACAGTGCATATCATTATCAGAGTTGTTTCTATTTGTTTGCATTTTGACTGCTTGTGTTGTGGTTATTGCAAACATGATGCCTTGTATAAAGGTGTCAGTTTTTGTACCAGTTGAAAGGGTAAAAACCTACTACTACTTATAATGCTGGTTATGATAGAAAAAATGCTGCTGCTGCTGCTGCTGCTTGTGATGATGCGGCTGATGATGCTGCTACACCCTCTAGGATGGCTGACCTGTCGGAGTTTGGGGAGGCGGCGCCCTTCCTGCGCAAGTCGGATATTGAGCGCCTGGAGGCCCAAACGCGGCCCTTCGACATGAAGAAGAACGTCTACGTCAATCACCCCAAGGTCGAGTTCATCAAGGCCCTCGTGCAGAGCGTGGACGGCGGCAAGTACACCGTGGAGACAGCGGATGGCCAAGTGAGCTGCACGCACGCACATAGACACACACACCCCCATAGATGTCCACAAAAGCTCACAAAAAGATTCCCCGTAAAGCCTTCAAAGAGGCAAGTGCTGTTAGGGAGCACACGTATGAAGGCCGGCACGGCACACGAGGAGGCAGGTGGCTCGCACTACGCCCAACCGCCTTTGTCTCCCCAGTGCCAATGTTTACACACCGCACCAGATGTCTACACACACTCAGACAAAGACCCCCCGTGTAGCCTTAACCGACTGTAGGGGCAAGTGCTGTTAGCGAGCACCTACGAAGGCCAGAACGGTACACGAGGGAAGTGGGTGGCCAGCACCACGCCCGACCGCCTTTGTCTCCCTAGTAGCAATGTTTACACACCGCACCAGGTACTCATTTGAGGCTGAGTCGACCTAGGGGAGGCCCGGGACCGGTTCAGATAATCGTCACCGGTGTTGGCCGGGTCGCCGGGTTCATAGCGCAGCGCGCTCACCGCTATGCTATCGCTCCCCACACTCAGACACACTTAGGTACATGCGTAGATACATACATACTCTATATAGACACAAGCGTTGATGCATAGCCAGGGACAAGTAATCCCTCATCAATTCACGTCATACACCCAACCCTAATTATTCTGACCCTCTATTTTAATTCAGAACATTCTTTACCCCTACAATACTGCCAGACCAGACTGCATTGCTCCAATGTCTAAAAATAGATGCCAATGCTCTCAGCACCTTCAATACCAAATCTGTTTCTTATCTTATCTTCTTATTTTATATTTATAGAATGCCATTAGCTCAGGGTGCGTTTCATTTGTCAAAACGTTCCACCTCAATACCCATTGATTTTAAATTGGCACGTTTGGTCTTTACATAAATTAAAATAACCCGTCCAATTACTGGTCCATCTCTAACCTCTGTATGTTGTCTAAACCTGGTTCAGAAACAGTTAATCAACGGTCTAGTGTTATGGAAAACTCAATTTCGATCTATGTTTAGACCCAAGTGTATTCCAACATATATGTATACACACCTTGATAATAGGCACATCTGCTCAACAATCTTCATAGCCTTGGTTAAGACATATCATTCATCATCACATCCTCTGTACCAGGTGATTGGATACTGGCCTTTGTGAAAACGTAACAGATTGGCACTTAATTTACTTAGATGGCAGAACACTATGTGCAACACTGGGCAATCTTATTCCAACGTCACTCCACTCTGCAAAGGTGTTGCACATGATTATGTGCCAAGTCCTATTCCATTCCCAATCGATATAAATAGTACAGCATCAAACCATCTCGTAAAATTCACCTTCATGCCGATGCTCTATGCCCCAGGATCTTCATTAGATAATATAAAACTAACATTAAAAGATTACTTTACAGCCATTCAAAATAGCGTAATGGCCTTCAAACTCCAGCTGAATGCAAACACCCGACCAAGAGTGTTAGTTTCTGAGCCACAATTCTACAGCAGCTCAGAGCCATTTTACTATGTCCATAACCACACTACAGTGCAATGATTGAAAACGCTTTCCTCATACAATACCTGGACATCTGGCTCGATTCTCATCTCAACTTCCATCCAATAAAAAAAATAAAGAATAATAAAGAACAATGGCCATAGGGACTTTGTATAAAAACAATTTTTTTTTTATGCAACCCATCAGCCGCGTGGCCTTCTGGGAGTGCATCATTTCAGCAGCATTGCTTCAAGACGAGCAAACTCTGGACCGGTTTCAACATTCAGCAGCACAGTTAGGCTTGATTGAATCAATGCTGAACTGCTGATCTTTCAAGAAAGGACTACTCTCTTTACGCTATGGGTCCTAGTTCGACGCAAAATGATATAGTGATGCATAACACAAAGTAATCATAAGCGTTGTTGTGTAGAATACACATGGAACATAACACATGACCAGCGTCTTCTTCACAGACAATATGTCTTTACATGTTAGTATGACGGTCGCCTTTTGTCTGATTAGAGTTTCTGTAACTTAATTGTAATTGGGCTATAATCAGTCTATAAATAATCTGCACAAGCCGACTTCTGCAAAAGGCAATTTATCAATCAGCATGAATTTGTGCTTGTCCAGTATTTTAGATTTCTGATGTGGCAACACTTTTGGCTTTTCACCGATTTCTATTTCCTTCATTGAGGTACTTTCTTTTATTTTACTTTTGCCATTATGTCCTGATCTCTTGAGTTCTCACCTGGTTTAAATGAAATAAACTTGAATGGCCATAAATGCATGCACACACATGTTAGACACACATACAAAGACAGAGATCTCCTGTAAAGGCTTAACATACTGTAGGGGCAAGTGCTGTTAGCGAGCACCTATGAAGGCCGGCACGGCACGCGAGGGGGGTGGGTGACCAACACCACGCCCGGCCGCCTGTGTCTCCCCAGGGGCGATATTGACACACTGCACCAGGTACTCCTTTGAGGCTGAGCTGACCTAGGGGAGGCTCAGGACCGTTTCAGATAATCATCACTGGTGTTGGTCGTGTCCTTCACGAGCCTCCTCCATAATGCACACACCTCCTATGAGCACGGTTGGTTAGGTACGGTGCAAAAGAATTTCAACATAGAAGGGAAGTAATAAAATAAAATAATAAAAAAAGAATAATAATTCTCACGACGTTTCGGCCACAACGCAAGCAGCCGTCCTGCTTGCGTTGTGGCCGAAACGTCGTGAGAATTTTTTTTTTATTACTTCCCTTCTACGTGACTTTACCGAAAGAACCAAGATGAATCCCTGCAGTCACGAAAGCTTTAAATCGAAATTTCAACATACATCCATAGACGTAAACATTCGTTTCTTCCATGACTTTGCACGCAGACGGTCGTCGTGAAGGACGTGGACGTGATGCAAATGAATCCGCCCAAGTTCGACAAGATCGAGGACATGGCCATGCTGACCTTCCTCAACGAGCCGTCCGTGCTGTTCAACCTCAAAGAGCGTTACGCGGCATGGATGATCTACGTGAGTGCCTCGATATTACCTTATCGTCCGAACTAGGAGAGGCACCGTAAAGATGTACCCCAAACTTGTGCTCGGTGTCAGTAAATGTATACGAATCTGGTAACACACACACACATCAATTGGATCATGTGATGCACCTCCAACTTATGCTTTAAAATACTGGAAAAAACGTGCCATACATCCAAAATATAAGGTACAGTGTTACATATTTGAATGCCGCCCTCTTAAAAATATGGTATCATCACTTTCACAACTTTTAATGACCTGTTGAGAAGTAAAAGAGTCATAGACATCAGTGGGGTATTTATAAATAGATCACCCCACTGAGGTTTCATGAGCCTCTATGGGGTGATCCATGTATAGATTCCCCACGGAGAATCATTCGACTTCAGCGGGAAGTCTGATCTCCAGGAACAGGTTTCAAAATTTGCTGAGCATTTCTGTGAAGTCTTGGGGAGGGCAAACCCCTTACCCACAATACCATCACGAGACAGTGTGGGATTGAGCCTGCTAGGGCTGTGCAGCCTCAAATATTGGAGCAAGTAGCCACTCTCTGTAAGCGATGTGTCATCTACCGAGGAAGTGTAAAGGAGAGCCGACACAAGGTTGCAGGGGGTTCGTCTTTTAATCCTTTTCTCCCATCCACACCTGTCCCCAACCGTCTCGATCTCGTTCCCGCCAAAGCTCTCCTTCTTCCCGCCCGTTCTCCCCTTATATCTCCTCGCTTACTCCTCCCCCTTCTTCTGTCACCCTTCCACTAACCCTCCTATTGGTGGGAATCCTTCCTCTGACACCCCTACATCGGTATGAAGAACAATCCAGAACCTGAGACCAGGTAAAGCACCAGGCATAATGGACATCCCAAGTGACCGACTGAGGAAGGGTTCCGGTTAGGCTGCCCAATATGGCATAATTGCAACCATCTGGACAATGGTATGGGTATCGCAGGATTGCAAGGATATCCTGGTGGCACCCATTTTTAAGAAGAGGGACCTCATTTGATTGTGTGTCGGGGAAGGCCCTGGCAAGGATTATTCAACATCACCTTGTCAGGCACACTTAAGAGAGGCTTGCAGAGCTTCAATGTAATTTCAGACCAGACCGATTCTGCACAAGCTTCCAAATTTTATGTTCAAATGCTGCAACATGAGTGGGGATTTTGAAGACTACCTACATCTCTGCTTTTCTGACCTATTCAAGGCCAAATCTTTGGGTTATTCATGCTTTCCGAGTCCCTGACCCTCAGCTCATGATCATTAAAGGCATTCATGATGGTGGGCAGGCTCATGCAAAGTTGCATGGCCAGGAGTCAAAAGGCATTTCCTGTTCAACTTGGGGCTAAATTGTTGTGACACGGGCTAGAGAATAAATGGGAAAATGTGTCATGGAAGTATTTGGAGCTGAGTAGTACCAGCAGTGTCAAGATCGGCCTCTTCGGAGGAGGCTCGTGAAGGATACTGGGCGGTTGGAGGCATCTTCCCTCCAACAACAATTGGAGGTGGAGGAATGATGCTCACGAGCAGAGCGCGAGGTGGCTAAAACCCATCAAATCGGCACGGTGGAGAACACAAGTGGTGCAAGTTCCAGCCATTTCAGTCAGCTAACTCATAACACCTGGGTGTGTTCGGTGACCTCCTGCCAGCTATCTTTCCACACTTAACGCTGCTCAAAGTTCACCTAGCCTGGCACAAGTGCTGTGGTTACATCACCGTCACTTAGTCGCGAAATGATGCCTCTTTTTGTTGTGTGTGTAACCATCTGTAGACGTACTCGGGGCTGTTCTGTGTCACGGTGAACCCCTACAAGTGGCTGCCCGTGTACAGCTCGCAGTGCGTAAACGCGTACCGGGGCAAGAAACGGCAGGAGGCCCCTCCACACATCTTCTCCATCTCCGACAACGCGTACCAGTACATGCTCACGGGTGCGTGTGCGCACGCATGTACACAAAAACACGCGCATACACGTTAACATCAGTACATGCTCACTGGCACATGTATACACACACACTCCAGTACACATACACATGCACGTTGATGGCTCACTACAGAACGTCTATCTCTCTGCCAGTCTATATCTTTGTGTTTATCTGTGCGCTCTCCACGTGTCTGCCTCTGTCCATTTTCCTAATGGCCTGCCCGCTTACCTGTCTCCCTGTCTCTCTGATTTACATTCCACAGACAGAGAAAATCAGTCCATTCTCATCACGTGAGTCTAAATGCATTCAAGAGCATGATTTTGAGTTGTAGGCAAATCTTGGGTGGAATGCCTGTGATTGCCTGTCGGTCTGCCTGCTTGCGTGTCTGAGTGCGTAACTGACCGTCTGTGTCCATTTCCCTGTGTCCGTCTCTGTGATGGACAGTGGCGAGTCCGGCGCGGGGAAAACGGTGAACACGAAACGTGTCATCCAGTACTTTGCGTCCATCGCTGCGGCGGGAACCAAGCGCGACGCCAGCAAGGTGGGGGGACGGGGGAGAAACGGAGAGACAGAGAGACACAAAGAGACATTGGGATGTTTGGCCAATTCCACTCAGGAGAGTTTAGCTTCTTGTAGGAGATAACTAGAGAAGCCGGAGAAAAGCCCACTAGACATACAAACAGAGCCGGCCCAGCCACTAAGCGACCCTTGCAATTGCAAAGGGCCCCGTGGCCAGCAGAGGGCCCCCTAGAGTCACTGCTAGCTAGTGGGTGAAAAAAATCATACATCAAAGGGGCCTCCAACCAAATTTTGCTTAGGGCCCCCAAAGGTCTAGGGCCGGTTCTGCATACAAAGGAGCAATATACTGCTGATGAAACTGGTCCAGTTTTCATGCTCAAACAATATTGGCTTTGAAAGCCAATAGGCCGATGGACTAAGATGTATTTTATTTACAAGTGCTTTTTACCACAGTAACACGTGCTTTTGTGTACGTCAAAATTCCACACAGATGGATTCAATCACCCATTGTATTGAGTGCGTGAACTCGTGTGATCTTCACAGGGGACCCTAGAGGATCAAATCGTCTCGGCCAATCCCGCGCTGGAAGCCTTCGGCAACGCGAAGACACTCAGGAACGACAACTCCTCGCGCTTCGTGAGTCTCTCCGATAGGGTTGCCACTTACCGTGACCCTTGAGTCTGACCTTGATAACCTTTACTCTGACACCCGACCCCTTCCAGTCCCCGTGTGTCACTGTGTAACGTATGCATGCATGTATGCGTGCATTGGGATGCGTGTGGGCGTGCTGCCGGCTACATCGCTCCCTCGTGTGCCGTGCTGGCCTTCAAAGATGCTCGCTAACAGCACTTGCCCCAACAGTCTGTGAAAGGCTATACGGGAGTTCTTTATCTTTGTCTTCGTGTGTGCGTGTCCAGGGCAAATTTATCCGCATTCACTTCGGAACGACCGGAAAACTGGCGTCCGCCGACATTGAAACCTGTGAGTTCACGCAGTTCCGTTGATCGTTCTCATATTGGGTCGGGCTCAGAACTATTGATGGTGCCCAGCCATTAGGGGCATCGTTTATACCCGTTTGCCTTCCTATTTACTTATCTGTATACCAAGTCTGCCTGTCTGTCTAAGCATCTGTATATCTGCCTGTTTACCTATCTGTATATCTACTTGTCTGTCTTTCCATCCATCAGATCTGTTGGAGAAGTCTCGGGTTACGTTCCAGCTGAAGGCTGAACGCAACTACCACATCTTCTACCAGATCCTGAGCCAGAGGAAACCTGAGCTCCTGGGTACAAACAACAACACGACCACTACCACTATCATTCTCACCACCACCATTGTCATCATTATTCACTCTTTCTGCTCGATCACTCTCTCCTCACTTGCCTCTCCCCCTCTCCACTCTCTCTCCCTGCTCTCCTCTCCCCAGACATGCTGCTGGTGACCACCAACCCGTATGATTACTCCTTCATCAGCCAGGGCCAGGTCACCGTTGCTGGATTGGATGACGGGGACGAGCTCATGGCTACGGATGTGAGCTTCCTCCTCTGCATGTTATCCACTTGAGAGAGCATGATGAGTTGCTCTGTCAGTTCATGTGTCAATTCTGCTCCTCATCATATGCTCTGCAACTACAGGTAGTCCTCGACTTACGATGGAGATGCGTTACGACGACCCCATCGTAAGTCGAAAATATCGTAAGTAGAAGATGGCCTAGCCTACCCAGGAGTCTTAAAGAATGGTGATAATTTAGCAAAACAGAGCAATTTACAGTACCGTACTGTATAAACTATATACTGTTTGTATTTATTAATTACAATACTGTATTGCACAGTAACATTTAAAGTAAAAAACAAGGTAAATTCTTAGCCTACCTATATGAACTTTAATTTCATAGAAAGTTTTTTCAGGAAACAATCCTATCTGCTATATAAACTTTTAACATGCATTGAACACCGAGACAACTTAACTCCGTCGACCGCTGGTGAGAGTGAGGCATCGCACAAGGCAGGAGATGCGTACAGTACATCCCGCCAGCGTCCCAACGTACAGTATCGTACCTCGTACGCTGCTGCGTTTGCCTGCCGCGCGAAATGTAAAATATTCTACAATTTTGTCATATCGCTAATCGCCATCGTAAGATCGAAATACCGTAAGTCGGACCATCGTAAGTCGGGGACTACCTGTACTCACTTCTGCTCCTACTCTCTTGATGTCTAGCCAGTGATTGTGTTCACAGATGTGATAGCAGTGTTGATGGTGGCGATGGTTGCGCCTCTCCGCAGAGTGCCTACGACATCCTGGGCTTCACAGCGGAGGAGAAAGCGAGCGTGTACAAGCTGACGGGCGCCATCATGCACTTCGGCAACATGCACTTCAAGCAGAAGCAGCGAGAGGAGCAGGCGGAGGCAGACGGCACTGAGGGTACGGCGACGCACAGGGACACATGAAGACTTGCCGAGACATGCACACATTGGTAGCCACTGGAACGGGGGCGTGCGCGGACAAGCGGAGACATGTGGGGACATATGAACATGGAGGGACGCCAGGGAGGACAAACAGGGCCACTCGGGAACAACGGAGAAGAGTAGACTTGTTGACGTTTTATGAAAGTTATCAGAATGAGAAATTACACACGTCCAGTTTGGAACACTCAAGCTGCCAAGTCGTGAGATGACGTAAAACATTATGAAGTCTTCACCTTGGCAAGAAACTTAAATGGTTTCAGTTTATCTGCAAGCTTTCGAGGACCGTTTCATTATTTTAGCCGTGTTTTCTTTAAGGTACCTCCCAAAACACAATAAAAATTTACAATAGAATTTTTTTCGTATGGCATCATCTTTACTTAAGTTATCACGATCATCTGTTAAGACAGATATGATGCCAATAGGACAATTTGGATTAAAATGAGAAAGAGGAACACGTAGGACTGTCCATTTCCCAACCCTCATAGTCCAAACAACATTGACTATAGACAGTATTGGCACAGATGGACAGAGCTAATGCATGAACATTGTTTATTTGTATTATTTGGTTCTTTCGGTAAAGTCACATCAATAGGATCAAATTAATAAAAAATTAAACAAACAAAAAACTACGACGTTTCGATCACAACACAAGCAATCGATGACGATCACAACACAAGCAATCGATGACGATCGCTTGTGTTGTGATCGAAACGTCGTAGTTTTTTTTATTTGATCCTATTTACGTGACTTTACCGAAATAACCAAAGAATATGAATTTCTGCATTCACAAAAGCTTTAAGTCAAGATTTAGTTGTTTATGTTTACGTCTTTACTTGCTATCCTTGTTCACGAGTTTCTTCTTTGAGGACTAGCCCTTTCTTTGATGTAATTGCGTTTTGAAGTGCAATTGTACAAGTGTTGGTACAGTATGTACAATTCCATGATTATTATTTCATCTTCATTGAAAATGATCGAATACAAAGACTCACGGGGGGGGGATCTTTGCCTTTGACAGACGCCGACAAAGCGTCGTACCTCATGGGCCTCAACTCGGCCGACCTCATCAAGGGCCTGTGCCACCCCAGGGTCAAGGTCGGCAACGAGTACGTGACCAAGGGTCAGAACGTGCAACAGGTGGGTGGCTCCTGGTGGCGACTTCCAAAGAGAGCGAAACCCCCATTCACTGTACACACCGACTGTGCCATCACCATTGTCACAAGCATCATCAGTTATCATAAAGATCATATCCATCAACAGACATGTGTTTAGAGTATTTGGCTGCGATAAATGTTCACTTCGTTGAGCGATCATTTGTGGCCAAATTGCTTCTGAAAACGAGCTAGACAGCTCAGTGGGCCTTGCCTGGTAAAATAAGTTTTAGTTTTTAAATGGTTAAGTTTATTCATTCGTTTATGACAATAATTTTTTTTATCATTTGCTTGACATCATTATGAGCATCACATTTGTATTTTTATTGTTTGATGTACTGTGAATTGTTTGCACTATGGAATATTTCCCCATGTCTCCTCTGGTTAAAACTTAATTTAAATAAAGGCAACAAATCATTCAGGGGTGTAATAGACAGCCTGGGCCCCTCTCTCCCCTACCACAAGTATTAACTGCTCAGTCACTACACCACCCTGGCAACCCCTGCCTTCCCCCATCCCCCTAACTAATCTTCCCCCCACCCACCGACCACCACAGACTTCCGTGCCCCACCAATATATTTACCCACCGGCCGCCGCTGCGTCTGCCAGGTGTCCTATTCCATCGGTGCACTGGCAAAGTCCGTGTACGAGAAGATGTTCAACTGGATGGTCGTGCGCATCAACCAGTCGCTGGAGACCAAGGCCCCGCGACAGCACTTCATCGGTGTGCTGGACATCGCTGGCTTCGAGATCTTCGACGTGAGGACACCACCACCACCACCGCCACCTGCCAGCACCGCATTCATCAAAGACAAAGATCCCCCGTATAGCCTTAACAGACTGTTTGGGCAAGTGCTGTTAGTGGGCACCTATGAGGGCCGGAGATGCACACGAGGGGGTGGGTGGCCAGCACCACGCCCGGCCTCCTTTGTCTCCCGAGTGGCAATAGTTTTACACATTGCACTAGGTACTCAAATGAGGCTAAGTCGACCTAGGGGAGGCCCAGGAATGGTTAAGATAAGCGGGAATCGAACTCGGGTTGCTGGGTTCGTAGCACAGCGTGCTAACCGTTGCACTACCTCTCCCCACCATCTCCATCATCACCACTACTACCACTACCAACATTGCCACCACCCTGACCATCCACAACCTGCCAGCATCACTCACCACCGCCACTGCAAATGCCATCGCCATCGCTACCACCGCCACTGCAAATACCATCGCCATCGCCTCAACCATCACCACCACCATCATCACCGTGTTTAGCATTGCCACCACCAACACTACTACCATCGCCAATACCACCATCTGCCTGTCTGTCCATGCGTGCACTCACCCATCCATCTGTCCCTCCGTACGTGTGTCCTTCTGCCGGTTTGCGCAGTTCAACTCATTTGAGCAGCTCTGCATCAACTTCACCAACGAGAAGTTGCAGCAGTTCTTCAACCACCACATGTTCGTGCTGGAGCAGGAGGAGTACAAGAAGGAGGGCATCGAGTGGACCTTCATCGACTTTGGCATGGACCTGCAGGCCTGCATCGAGCTCATCGAGAAGGTTGCTACTGCTGATGATAACTGATGAAGCTATTCATGATAGCAGTGGTGGTGATGATGATGCTGATGATAAAGCTACTGCTACAAAAGCTGCTGCTGCTGTTGCTGCTGCTGCTGTTCTGCTGACAATGATGATAATGGCGGTGATGATGCCTCTGCTTCTTTTACTGCTGATGATAGCAATTGGCGACAATAACGATGACCACACCTTTTGCCTGCGTGCTCCGTAGCCCATGGGCATCATGTCCATCCTGGAAGAGGAGTGCATGTTCCCCAAGGCGTCCGACCAGAGCTTCAAGGCAAAGCTGTACGACAACCACCTGGGCAAGTCCGCCAACTTCCAGAAGCCGCGCATCGTCAAGGGAAAGCTGGAGGCGGACTTTGCGTTGATGCACTACGCCGGCGTGGTGGACTACAACATCTCGGGTTGGCTCGTGAAGAACAAGGACCCGCTCAACGAGACCGTGGTGGGGCTCTATCAGAAGTCCTCGCTCAAGCTGCTCTCCTTGCTGTTTGTGAACTACGCCGCTGCAGATGCTGGTGAGCGAGTCACGACACAAATTTCTCACCCACTTGTTCTGTGACGAACTCATTCGCTCACTCATTTGGACGCCGACTTCCTCATTTACTCAATCGATCGCTCACTTATTTAGTCCCTTGCACACTCGCTGACCTGCTCAATCTTTGGCTCATTTACCTGCTTACCGACTCAATCACACTCATGGTTACTCACTCTCCCACACACTAACACTCACCCAACCACTCACTCTCTCATTTTGTCTCAATGTGCTGCTCCCAACATATCATCCATAACACGGTTTATTCCCAATTGATCAGCCATAAGTCAGCTCTGAGGATAATGTATCGGAGTTGTACTTCAACAAAGCAACAGAAAAATCAACTTCTGGCCTTTGAGTATAGGGCATGTAGAGAATGTTAACAAGTTCACGACAGGATAGGGGAACCAACTGGGAAGACAGTGATAGAATGTAGCAATGTAATCAGGAAGTAGACATTGTAATGGGTGAGAAACGTGTGCGCAGGATGGAGGAGGGCAGGTTACCGTGACAAAGACCAGCAGCAGCTTGAAGGCCGGGTGTCGACTTTACAACTACTACAGGACGTAAAGGGGGGAAGTAGGGGAGTGATGAGACATCATGATGACCTCTTGCCCTTGACCTGGATCTGTGTGCACTTCCCAGAGGTGTGGACTCGAGTCATGTGACTTGGACTCGAGTCAGACTCGAGTCATGAATTTGATGACTTGCGACTCGACTTGGACTTGCATAACAATGACTTTGTCCCACCTATGAGATGTGGACTCGAGTCATGTGACTTGGACTCGAGTCAGACTCGAGTCATGAATTTGATGACTTGCGACTCGACTTGGACTTGCATAACAATGACTTTGTCCCACCTCTGGCACTTCCCTCCACCAGACACTACCAAGAAGGGCACCAAGAAGAAGGGTTCCTCCTTCCAGACGGTGTCAGCTCTGCACAGGGTGAGCAATAGCAGAAGGGGTTTTAATTACATTTAAAATCTTTACAATTATTTTACAGTTTGTATACTTTTGATTTAAAGCTTTCGTGACTGCAGGGATTCATATTCTTGGTTCTTTCGGTAAAGGCACGTGGAAGGGAAATAATAAAATAAAACTATTAAATGTATCACGACGTTTCGACTGCAACACAAGCAATCATCATCAGGTGTGAAATGCACAGCAAGAAAATTTGAAAAAACCGCCACTTTTTTCAAATTCTCTTGCTGTGGATTTCACACCTGGTGATGATTGCTTGTGTTGCAGTCGAAACGCCGTGAGAATTTTATTGTTTTATATTTTTAAAATTTTATTATTTCTCTTCTACGTGACTTTACCGAAAGAACCAAGAATAGTTTGTATACTGTTATGATAATTATGACCTTTTTAATTTTACGGGTGTACGTCGATATACGATTATCAAAATATATTTCCCGATTAGATAACCTAAGATATGTAAATAACAAAATATTTTCTGACCCAAAACCTACTGAAATATTTGTTTTCAACACAACTAACATATTCTCATGCATAAATACGGAGAACAATAACTAGACAAGCAATTAGAAACAAATACTGTACACTGTAATTTACTCATAACAAACTGTGGTGCATGCCGTGTGAAGTGTTGAGGGGTGAAGGGGTTTACTGGGAGGGTGACGGAGGGGCAGTAGGACATCTGTGAAAAAAAGCTTGATAGCTCATCGGATTCCTTCAGTATGAATAAATATTCTGACTCAGTGGAAACGTCTGCACAGTCGTTTTAACTACGCAGCTTGGCTTGTAAACAAGCAGTGAGGCTACGAAATTTAGTATAAAAAACGCAATAATGAACCAAACGAGATGTAAACCGAAAAAAGTGTGAACTTATGACGAAATTAATAACGAATCATCATAAATCGAGTTAACGTATAGCGGCCAGGAAAATGGCCTGGGACCATATATTTACGATAAGTATTATGATTTTTTTCCACCAAAAATATCATTTAGTATAAAAAACGCAATAATGAACCAAACGAGATGTTAACCGAAAAAAGTGTTAGCTTATGACGAAAGTAATAACGAATCATCATAAATCGAGTTAATGTATATCGGGGTACACCTATATAATGATCAGAATTCAATCTAATATTTGGTGATGCCCTACTTTGTTCATTAATCTGGTTTCCCCTTACACATTCTTTGATGGACGCTAAGCTTTTACTTAGTTCGCTGACGCCTAGCGCCACCACTGACCTGTCGATCTTACGCTGTGAATAGTGATGGACTTACGCACCCTCGTTCTCACCCTCGCAGGAGAACCTGAACAAGCTGATGACCAACTTGAGGTCCACGCATCCTCACTTTGTGCGCTGCATCATCCCCAACGAGGAGAAGAAACCAGGTGAGCACACACACCTGTACAGAGATTACCGGTGTAGCCTACGTAGACTTGCCGGGGCAAGTGCTGTTGCGAGCACCTATTACACACACTGCCTTGCTGTGCACACCTGGGCTCTCCCAGTCACTCACCTGCATCCCATCCCCGCCCTCTGCGCCCCCCCCCCCCCCCCATTGCCGTGCCCCCCAGGCGAGATGGACAATGCCCTGGTGATGCACCAGCTGCGTTGTAACGGCGTGCTGGAGGGAATCCGTATCTGCAGGAAGGGATTTCCCAACAGGATCCTCTACGGCGACTTCAAGCAGCGGCAAGTCATCATTAGATGCATCATCATCACCATTGTTGTCATATGTACTATGATTGTCACGATTGTCATTATCAGCTGAAGTATCATAATCATCATCGTCATCTTGTTCAGATGAAGTATCATCATAATTATCACCATCGCTAGCAGAAAGAGCACCGTCATTACATTCACAACTACTACAACATCCCCACTACCACCATCGCTGTCATGACCATTCATTGCAATGACGATGATGTCTCTGACCCAATCACCCCCCCACCCCGCACCCCATACCCCACCCCCTCCACCACCACACAGGTACCGTATCCTGAATCCGAATGCCGTGCCTGAGGGACAGTTCATGGACAGCCGAAAATCGGCTGAGAAGCTCCTGTCCACCCTCGACATCGACCACACGCAGTACAAGTTCGGACACACCAAGGTGCAAGAGGAGGCCCTCCTCAAATTATGATTATCACGATGATAATGATCACAACGATGATCATGAACCTGTGCCTGATTAAGCGAGTCAGTGAGTGAGTAAACGAGTGAGAAATTTCTCGCAAAATTCATTAACAGTCTTTCCGGTTTCAAGAAAAAATATATATTTTGAATATTTATTTAACTGGTGCCACTTCAAATGATAATCCAAGGAAACATTCCACTATGCCAGGCTGTTTAACCAAAGCTCAACCCGAACCATGAAGCTGGCACCACATATTCACGTATACTAATACTGTTTATACTAATATGACAAAATATATTCGCTCTCCTTCTTGGTTCTTTCGGTAAAATCACGTAGAAGGGAAGTAATAAAATAATAAAAATAAAGCATAATAAAATGATTATTTTATTAATAAAATAATAAAAATACAACATAATAAAATATTTATTTTATTATGTTTTATTTTTATTATTTTATTACTTCCCTTCTACGTGACTTTACCGAAAGAACCAAGAAGATGAATCCCTGCAGTCACGAAAGCTTTAAATCGAAAGATTTCACACATGATGATTATTGTGGATTTCACACCTGATGATGATTGCTTGTGTTGCAGTCGAAACGTCGTGAGAATTTTATTGTTTAATGTTTTTTATTATTTTATTATTTCCCTTCTACGTGACTTTACCGAAAAAACCAAGAAGATGAATCCCTGCAGTCACGAAAGCTTTAAATCGAAATATATTCACTCTGCCAATGACCCTGCTTGGCCCCAACGCACAATCAGACGTCTTGTAAGGCCAGCATATTACAGTTTGGTTACAGCTCAGGTCGGGAAACGGATAGTAGATAACCACACACACAACGAGGGCTCCACAATGGCTCAGCTCGGATGTGCCAGTGGAAACGGGAGTACAAGAATCCACCGCACAACTGGCGTGAGATCTGGCAGAAGGAAGCGATGACTACGTGTGGAATCGGAAGTTGAGTGCTTCCCTTACCTGACCCTTGGAAGGGACGCCATGTTCCTAGGTTGCCACGACGATGACCCCTCACCACTGGGCAATGCTACGGTTGAACGACGTTACGTGTGCCACTCGTTGCAGGGCGTTTGTGTGTTGAGCCCAGGGTCCACCATGGTTAATACCGCGGGATGCGCTCACCAAAAGACACGGATCGCCCGCTTCACATGTTGACCATGGCGTCATGGTCAACATTTTATAATATTGCTAATAAATTACTTAATTGGGATACTCACGTACCAACATCACCCCTGGCACAGTAGTGCCCACTTGCAGGCGGGTGCTACGTACACCTTGTGCCGCACAGGGACAACAGCTACCACCGGGGACTTCCCCTGTCGCAGGACACTTTCCTGGGAGGTGTATCATAAATAGCTAGTGCAAATCATGACCCCCCACCCCATCACGTTTAACCCCGTGCAGGTGTTCTTCAAAGCCGGTCTGCTGGGCACGCTGGAAGAGATGCGAGACGACCGCCTCTCAAAGATCATCACCCTCCTGCAGGCGCGACTGCGTGGGTTACTGTCACGCAAAGAGTTCGCTAAGATCATTGAGCGCAGGTGAGGGGTGTGGGGGCAGGGTGTGGGGGAGTGGCATTATACAGGGTCACTCAGGGGTCACTAGAGGGTAGATGATTGATGCAAGTGTGGTGGATGGCTGATAATGGTGGTGGATGATGTATAATATGACAATGGTGGTAGAAGATAAATGGATGAGGATGATGATGATGATGATGACGACGATGGTGAGTCACCTACTCGTATCCGTCGCCACAGGGACGCGCTGCTCGTCATCCAGTACAACATCCGCGCATTCATGGGCGTCAAGAACTGGCCGTGGATGAAGCTCTTCTTCAAGATCAAGCCGCTGCTCAAGAGCGCCGAGACCGAGAAGGAGATGCAGAATATGAAGGAGGACTTCCTGAAGCTGAAGGAGGCCTACGCCAAGTCGGAGGCACGCCGCAAGGAGCTGGAGGAGAAGTCGGTGTCGCTCCTGCAGGAGAAGAACGACCTCGCCATGCAAGTGCAGGCGGTAAGTGAGACCGGCCGGCCTGACCAGAACAATGACGATTGACAATAACCACGATGACGATGTACATTGTACGCTCGCTGTTGAACTCAAAATCCTTCCTCCTTCCATCTCTTCACCCGCCCCCCACTATCCCTGTGCCCACACCCCCCCACTTACCACCATGACATTCATCTCCGCCTTCCACCCCCCTCCCACCACACACACACAGGAGCAAGATAACATCGCGGACGCCGAGGAGCGCTGCGAGCAGCTCATCAAGAGCAAGATCTCTCAAGAGGGGAAGATCAAGGAGCTGACGGAGCGACTGGAGGAGGAAGAGGAGATGAACGCCGAGGTGACGGCCAAGAAGCGCAAGCTGGAGGACGAGTGCAGCGAGCTCAAGAAGGACATTGACGACCTGGAGCTCACGCTCGCCAAGGTGGAGAAGGAGAAGCACGCCACGGAGAACAAGGTGAGTGGCGAACCGTGCGTTTGACATTATATCAATGGACACTGGAAGTTATAGATTTGATGCTGGCCAGGTGGCTCAGCGGTAGTGGGAGCGGCTCTCAATCGGAAGGTTGCAAGTTCAAAGCATGGTTGGAGGGGGGGTTTACTCAAACCATCATCATGTCTCCGGGGTCGCTAAAAACAAGTACCACTTTGTGGGAAAAGCGAGAGTGGTTGTCCTATGGATAGGATCGGCAATTCCCACCATTGGCTCAGGGCTGTAAACAGGAAACACCACATCAATTATCATTTATAATTTTGTTTACATTACAAGTTTGCTATGTATGTGTCACTCGAAACCCTGAAGACCCTTAAAAATGGAATGTTCCATTTCAGGCGATTATCCAAGTAAAATATTTAAATAAAAAAACACGACTGACATACGATTGATAAATGAAAACACGCCAAGCCATTGTGTGAACGGCATTGGTTTCCCTACGTATATTTATTTCCCCTTTTGGGAAACAAATATCCAGCATACGTTTGTTCCCGCCAGTTAACAAACTCTCGTTCCACAACTACAGACTTGTGGTGTAATGGTTAGCACATTGGACTTGGAATACGGAGGTCACCGGTTCGATTCTGTTTCCCGGCACAGCCGTTGTAGCAATTGGCAAGTTCCTTAAAGCCCCCTGCCTGGAGTCTACACCAGAGTCAGATGATTGGTGAGGTCACACGTGGTTGAGTAAATTGTGGGTACCCCCAACTCTTCCAAGACATCTCAAAGGGCTCTCTGGAATCTCTTCAAGTGGAGTTATTTCTGCCAGTAGTGGAATTCAGAATCAGAATCTTTATATAGACTGGAGGAATCCGATGAGCTATGAAGCTGTCCAGTAGGGGCGGGTCAGAAAATATTATCAAGAATTTGCAGAGCTGCACCTTTACATTTTATATTTCTTTCATTCGAATTTATATCCCCAGTAAAAAAATATTTTTCTCAAAAGGATAATTTGTTAAATCAATGATACTGGCTCACCACATGTTTTTGGCAAGAGCAATCCATATACAATATGGGGCCCTGTACAAATCTGACTCCATTAATATCTCCACGCCGTCCACCCGAGCGAGCCTGCTCACCCACGACCTGCTCACCCACCCACCCGCTCACCCACCCACCCTCCCTCTCACCGACCCACAGGTGAAGAACCTGACGGAGGAGATGGCCGCTCTGGATGACATCATCGCGAAGCTGACCAAGGAGAAGAAGGCCCTCCAGGAGGCTCACCAGCAAACGCTGGACGACCTGCAGGCTGAGGAGGACAAGGTCAACTCGCTCACCAAGAGCAAGGCCAAGCTGGAGCAGCAAGTGGACGACGTGAGTGGTCCACCAGTATGATCCTCTAGTTGCCCAAAGTGCCGACCAGTCACACTGACCCACCAGGTCCACCAATCTTGGTTTGAGTTTTTATACCAAATCCTTCTTTAGCACTGAACTATTACGACTGTACAAGACAGAAATTCGGCCGAAGTTTGAATTCTGTTGTCGTACCAGTGGTGGAACCCCCATTTCCTACATCACTGCAATTGAAAGAATTCAACATAAATCTTGGAGGTTGATGGATGGTCCAGCACTCGGCAATTTGCTGCAGTTAATAATTTTGTATCTGCTATGACCATGGTCACTTTTCCCATGGAATTCCCTCATTGATTCCTCCACCAACCATGGGGTGTAGATCTACCAGACTGTTTCATCAGATCCATACCGTGTTCAACCACCACCACACTGCAGATCACAGTGCTTCTCTTTCTGCTTCCTGCTAATCATTAATTTCTCAAGCTCTGATAAGCCTACTCAATGCAACATGTGCGTCACCTCATCCATTATCATTTTAATAGTGATGCTTGTTGCTGACCACGTCACATTTTGGACCTTTGCTCATCAACCATGGTTATTTTAAAAAAAGCTCCCACCATCAGACCAGTTTCATTGAGACCCCAGAGTCTATGGTTGTTGCTGTAAGCACGCGTGTCTGCACGTACATTCCACAGCTGGAGGGCTCACTGGAACAGGAGAAGAAGGTGCGCATGGATCTGGAGCGCGCCAAGAGGAAGCTGGAGGGAGACCTCAAGCTGACCCAGGAGACCATCATGGACCTGGAGAACGACAAGCAGCAGCTGGAGGAGAAGTCCAAGAAGTAGGGTGCTCGTCATCATTGTCAATATCGTCATCATTGTCCATGACCTGTGATTGGTTGACACATGGCTAGGTGGTTCTAGGTTTGATGGAAATTACTTAATAACCATGTGTGCGTACGCGTGTGCTAACGTCTGTGCACGTTTGTTTATACGTGAGCGCTTGTGTATGTGTATGCACGTTTGTGTTTGTACGCATGTGTGAGGTGAGTGTGTGTGTGTGCATGTGTTTATACATGCGTGCGTGCGTGTACACGTGCGTGTGTGCAGGAGGGAGTTTGAGATGAACACCCTGAACAGCCGAATTGAGGATGAACAGGCACTGGCTGCTCAGCTCCAGAAGAAGATCAAGGAACTGCAGGTGATGCACACATCAATGAGCCTAAAGACTCACTTTCAGGAGGGTCCTGCAAAATTGGGATGTTTGGCCAATTTTATTAATGAGTGTTTAGCGTTCATGTGGAAGTAAACTGGAGAGCCCAGAGAAAACTCACCACCCATGAGGGAAAACATATTAAAGCTCTCCAGGCATAATTATCGATTAAAGATAATGGTGGAAGTGTTAAAAGATAACTGTTATTGTAATGATGATGATGCTGCTGCTGTTGCTGCTGCTGCTGCTTGACAGTGACCCTGATGATAATGCCAATGATGCTGATAATCATGACAATGATCACAGCAACGATTATGTCAATGACGATGATCATGTTGATCATAATTTCAATAAAAATTAAGAGGACAATGCTGCTCTTTCTGCTGCTGATTATGACGATGATGATCACGGCAATGATCATTTAGATTTAAAGCTTTCGTGACTGCAGGGATTCATCTTCTTGGATCTTTCGGTAAAGTCACGTGACTTTACCGACAGAACCAAGAAGAGGCAATGATCATGACAATGACGTTGCCGCTAAATTTGTTTCTGCTGCATACGACAATGATGATGATCGCAGCCATGTCAAAGCTGCTGATGGTGAAGATGCTGATGATGATCTCGCTCCTCCCCAGGCGCGCATTGAGGAGCTGGAGGAGGAGCTCGAGGCTGAGCGAGCGGCGCGCGCCAAGGTGGAGAAGCAGCGAGCGGACGTGGCGCGCGAGCTGGAGGAGATCAGCGAGAGGCTGGAGGAGGCGGGAGGAGCCACGGCGGCGCAGGTGACTCCCCCCCACCCCAGCACCACACGCAGAGAAAGACAAAGGTCACCCGTGTAGTCTACACAGACAGTTGGAGCAAGTGCTTGTTAGCACGTTTAACTGCGTAATTAGAGTTACACCGTAAAACCTTTCTTTTAGGAAAAGTTTATGAGCAGCATACATCGTGTGTGTTGTTGTGGGTTGAATTGACAAAGTAGGTTTAAGCTAACAGTGTGCAGGAACATTTAAGAGAAACAAGAACGATCATACAAGTAGTATCAATTAGAATTAGTATTTTTTTATGTTAGGAATAAAGTCTTTTAATGGGAGTGGGAGAAGCCATTAGGAACACCTGGGGTGCGTTCATATTACAAATGTGCAGAGCACTCTAGCCTCGTGGCACTAGCTCTTATTTAATGGTCGCCGAGCGTGAGGTGGGCAACAATCAGATATTTAAATGATCTGACACGTGACCACCTAACACTCAACGGGGCAGCTCCTCAACAGACCGTTAGCCGATGTGCTCTGGCCTAACAGGTCGTCCAAAAGAAATGCACTCTGGAGCGCTCTGGAACAATCTGTTCATTTAGCGCACCGCTGGCCTAGAATGAAAATTTAAGCTACAGGCGTACTGTGAGACAAGAAAGGTTTCAAAAGGTAGAGAGGTACTGCAGCAGTGAGTCCGTGCAAGGAAGAGCCGACATCCACCTGCTTCAACCCCGTGCACCATCGGCAACTTCCCCTGCCTCCATATCTCATTCCTCTTCTAAACCCGATTACTGACAGCCGTACTACCCCAACCATCCTTCCCTTATACTCTTAGTTCTTTCGGTAAAGTCACTTTACCGAAAGAACTAAGAGTATGAATCCTTGCAGTCACAAAAGCTTCAAATCTAGAATTAACATCCTTCCCTTGTTTTTCCATTTTGTACCGTAGTCAGTAAGCATTGTCAAGCGCCTTAACGAAAGGCGCTTTATAAATCCAATGTAGAATAGAATAGTGAGATAGAATAAAGTTGTGTATAAGGTAAATATATACAGAGGAGACTTTGTAAAAGGGAGTTAAAGTATAGTGATGATAAAACACATATTAAATAAAATATAAGCACTAAATAAAAGTAATGTATTACCTATAAAACAGAAAGTATATCATACTTAATTTGGAGCTTTCGTGACTGCAGGAATTACTCTTTGGTTCTTTCGGTAAAGTCACGTATAAAGAGAAAATAATCAATTAAATACTAGCATACCATATAAAGAGAAAATAATAAATTAAATACTAGCATATGCTAGTTTTTTATTTTTTATTTTCTCTTTATACGTGACTTTACCGAAAGAACCAAAGAGAAAGAATATCGACGAGAGAAGTTGTACATAGCTCATCGAGTACATAGCTCAAAATAATATCTTGAAGAGAGAGTCCTTGCCTATAAAAGTTGGCAGTTCAGCATTGGTGCAAGTGTAGTGACATAGAACGGTCACTACTGTGTCGGCCTGTAAGAAGGCTGGGGGTGCCTGGGGGGTCACGTGGTGAAGGGATCCGGACCTTCCCAGAGGTGGGGGAAGTGAGGCGTGTCCTGGGAAGGGAGGCGTGGCTTGAAGAGAGCCAGCCACGCCGGGGCGGAGCCAGCCACGCCAAAGCAGATATAAGCGTGGTGTGAACGCAGAGCGAGGCTGTTGTACTGTACTCCGAAGTCCTGGGCCAGGCAGGCCGTTGCCTGCCTGGTCCAGTCTGTGTCGCGTTCCAGAGTGTTAGTGAGTTGAGGAAGGTGGTCACCACCTCATGTACAGCGTTATGTTACTTACCGTTTAATAAATAGTGTTGCCTCCAAGCTGCGTGTGTGTGCACCTAATTCGAACCCACTACACAAGGAAGCTTGGCTCTGCTGATGAGGCACACAGAATTCAAGTTGGACTTTTGGGCCTGTGCTCAGCAACCGTTATGTAAACATGAACCTTCGATAGTGCTGTTTGTTCCTGTCCACTTGGAGTTTAAGGCCTGTGCTCAGCAACCATGATGATAAAAACAATAGGAGACGCTGTGTGTTTGTGCATCTCTATGCTTAAGGTGCACATGGCCTGGCACAAGCGTCGTGGTGACGTCACCGCCACTTAGTGGCGTATGGCGGTTGTTGTTGTGGTCTCTATGCTTATCTGTTGCATGGAATCCAGTGAACCTGCGACCTTGGATTTAGTCTGCCAGGGCGCTCTCTTGTGTTTTAAATAAATTTGTACATGTTTTTATTTTTCCAGGTAAGGCCCACTGAGCTGTATAGCTCTCTTTCAGAAGCAACCTAGCCCCAAATGATAGCTCAACGATGTGGCTTTTCACGTGCAAACTTATAGCAGCCAAATACTCTAAATGCACGTTACTAAATATGGAGGGAAAAACTGGAGGACCCGGAAAAAAAACAACACACGGCTACAGAGATAACATGTAAACTCCAAATATACAGGCATCAGGGTCAGGATCGAACCCACGACATCCTGTATATCTGGTCCAACACCATGTGAGACTAGGCTCTAAGGAAAGCTGTCTCGGGTGTGGACCAATCAACTTCAAGGACAGTGCATACATTTTCAGAATTGTGCTTTTTGTTTGCATTATGACTGCAGGTATTGTGGTCTATGCAAACATGACACCTTGTAACAAAAGGTGTCAGATTTGTTGCCATATGAAAAGGGTAGAAAAACAATTATCATATTTTTTCTTCTGGCAAATGAGGTTCCAATGGTCTGGCAAGGTAGTTAACATCTCGCCACCGCGACATCCCTACTTCTACCCCGCAACGCAGATCGAGTTCAACAAGAAGCGGGAGGCCGAGTTCCAGAAGCTGCGTCGCGACCTGGAGGAGTCGACGCTGCAGCACGAGGCCACGGCGTCGGCGCTGCGCAAGAAGCACGCGGACAGCGTCGCCGAGCTGGGCGAGCAGCTGGACAACCTCCAGCGTGTCAAGCAGAAGCTGGAGAAGGAGAAGAGCGAGCTCAAGATGGAACTGGACGACATCGTCTCCAACATGGAGTCTGTCGTCAAGACCAAGGTGAGCGCGTGGCGGGAGGCGTCGGATGAGGCCCGGGCTCATAGGCGTTTCCACTTGTCCTGGTTTTCCCAGCACAAATAACAACTCAGCACCTTCGTCGATAACACTGTTCCCTGAAGAGGAACAATAATATAGCAGGCGACAAAGTCACGTCGAAGGGAAATAATAAAATAATAAAAATAAAACATAATAAAATACAATTCTCACGACGTTTCGGCCACAACGCAAGCAGCCGTCCTCGCTTGCGTTGTGGCCGAAACGTCGTGAGAATTGTATTTTATTATGTTTTATTTTTATAATTTTATTATTTCCCTTCGACGTGACTTTACGGAAAGAACCAAGAAGATGAATTCCTGCAGTCACGAAAGCTTTAAATCGAAAAATATAGCAGGCGACGTTTCAAGCAACGGCCCTTATTCCATAGCAGAGAGATCTCTGAGAAACAATTGAGTTCAGTGCGTGAGTCTCGTGAGTCCCTAGAGTTGATGACTTGAGGTTCGTTGAATTCAGGACCCGTTTCTCATTGAGTCCTGGATTTTTGGGTCACCGAGTCCAGGATGTCTCTCATTGAGCCCCAGGAATTCAGTCCAGCACCTGTGTCTCATTGAGTCCCAAGAGTCCGCTGATTCCTGGAATCGTGTTGCATTGGTACATTTCCCAATGTGGTGCTCAGGCTTTTGACATATAACCAGCTATCACTGCTACTCATGTAGCTGTTGATGATGATTGTCATATTGATAACTATGATGATTTTTGACAATATCAATGTTAGTAAAAAAAAAATGAAAACTAAATTAAATCACGACGTTTCGTGCGCAGCACAAGCGTCCTTTTTTATTTTTTTTATTTTTTTTACCTACGTGACTTTACCGAAAAAACCCAAAGAGTATGAATCCTTGCAGTCACGAAAGCTTCGAATCTAGAATTATCAATGTTGTCGTCACTAACCTCGTTGATTTTCTCCCACGTCGCGGATGCCAGTCGAACCTGGAGAAGATGTGCCGCAGCTATGAGGATCAGCTCAACGAGCTCAAGGTGTCATCGGAGGAGAACCTACGGGCACTCAACGACTTCACGGCGCAGAAAGCCAAACTGCAAACCGAGAACGGTGCTTCTTCTAGCACACACGCACGCCACATCATCAGCATCATCGGCCATGGTCAATCCACTGCTGGATTATGGCCTCCCCAAGCCGCCACCAACGCTCATGATCCTGCCATCTAATAACCCACCTCGCACCCGCTTCACCGCATTGCTATAGCAACAATAATAATGACGATGGATGGATACAAGCACATTAATACAACAAAGGCACATTAAAAATAATGAACAATTTGCGCACCTCCCTCACCCCGTGTAGGCGAGCTGTCCCGGCAGATGGAGGAGAAGCAGGCGCTCATCACGCAGCTGACGCGCGGGAAGCAGTCGTTCACTCAGCAGGTGGAGGAGCTGCGACGACAGCTTGATGAGGAGCTCAAGGTAAGAGAATAGAGAAGATGAACCTTGCACCGTCCGACTGGTGTTGGCCCGGTGGCTCTGAGGCCAGAGTGCCGAGCCAGTACTGTTGAGAACTTGGGTTCAATGTGGGTTTCAGCCGTGCTAAATGTATAAAAAAAAACTCACATTCGTCAATAACACTGCCCTAAAGAGGAAAAATTATTATAATATGCGATGTTTTGGGTAATGACCCTTCTTCATAACAGAACAAAGGCCCATTGTTACGTGCTTGTGCATGAAAGCCAACACAGTCTCAGTCTTGTTTAGAGTAATTGTCATATGTAATGGACAATTTTTTACGCGTAAAACACCTAATACGAAGAACAAATTCTCACTAGGCACCAAGTTTTTGTGTATTTGTTAAAGTAGGTGAGACATCAATAGACCAGGATGAGTGTTATTTGCAAGCATGATCTACATCACCATGATGACCAAAGAAGATAATCAAAAGTCCTACAATCAAGTAAATGGACTTAAAGGCAAAAACAAACCAATAGAACTAAGAGCAAAAACAACGCGAGTTACAGGAGGAATTGAACTCCACCGCGACCACCACATGCCCCCCACTGCACGACTGACCTGGAGCACTTCCCCCACACCCCCACCACCACCCCCCACCCCCCCCAGGCGAAGAGCGCGCTGGCGCACGCGGTGCAGGCGGCGCGGCACGACTGCGACCTGCTGCGCGAGCAGTACGAGGAGGAGCAGGAGGCCAAGGCGGAGCTCCAGCGAGCGCTGTCTCGCGCCAACGCCGAGGTGGCGCAGTGGAGGACCAAGTACGAGACGGACGCCATCCAGAGGACCGAGGAGCTGGAGGAGGCCAAGTACGGACGGCGCTTTCCACCACCACTATGACCACCACCATGACCACCACCACCATCACCACCACCATCACCACCACCATCACCACCACCATCACCACCATCACCACCACAATCACCCCCATCACCACCACCACCACCATCACCACCACCACCACTATCACCACTACCACCATCATCACCACCACCACCACCATCACCACCACCATCACCACCACCATCAACACCACCACCACCACCATCATCACCACCATCACCACCACCATCACCACCACCCCGCCACCACCATCCCTTCCATTGTCCTCGTGCAATCAGTAGCCTATAAATAAGAATTGTAAAGGCCGTGGTAATCAACGCAGGGTGATTTTTTTCTTAACGACTGCTGAGCACAATCACAGAGGTCCAAAATGCCAAGCAGCCGACAACAGCTGAAGGTGTAATAAATTTGAATTCAAATTATGTTTCTTGAATTGAGAAAAGTTGTAAGAATTTGGGAAAATAAATGGATGGAATCCTAAGTTGAGCAGTGCAAGGACAGGAGCATTAAGTAAAGTCTTTCAATCTGCAGTGTGGTGGTTTAAAAACGTATGGATGAGACTAAACAGAGTGGTCCTCAACATGGGCAGAGGAGGCAATAAGTGAAGTCCAAGGGAACAGTAACCATGGTAGTAGCGGTAGAAGAGTGATTGACCAGGAGAGTTTTCAGCAGTGTGATTCGTGGGTGAGAGCGTCGCCCTCGGAGGCGAGGTGGTGGACCTCTTGCAGAGGTCGCAACCGGGTACCCGATACCCGTACCCTACCCGATATCCGGCTACCCGTACCCGGCCGGGTACGGGTACCCGTTTGTGACCCTGGTGCGGCCGTGTACGGGTACGGGTAGGCCGTGAGTCACTGGTGAGTCACCGTTTGTCACTCATTTCCCAACGTCTTGTCTCTTCTCACAATTCAAGTTCCTAGAATCAACCCACCCGCGCCTGCAACATGGCTTCATCCCAGAGGTCGCAATCAAGTACCCGATACCCGTACCCGATACCCGTACCCTACCCGTACCCAGCCGGGTACGGGTAGGGTACGGGTATGGTCGAGTACGGGTACGGGTACCCGTTTGCGACCCTGGTGCGGCCGGGTACGGGTACGGGTAAGGAATCAAAACCCGTTTGCGACCTCTGACCTCTTGGCGTTTGACGTGGCACGGCTCCCGCTGGGAAGTGGCGCACGGGCGTGCTCCTCGCTCGTTTTATTTTGGAATCAAAAGTTAAAGATAAGACGAGCAAGTAGTGGGTCCGAGCACCGCGCACACTTGCAACGCGCATACAGGTAGACACATGGGCGCGGCGGACACACGGTGGATGAGAGGATGCACTCACAGACACACACACACACACAGAGGCGGCCACCGCCACACTCCGTTTCCCCTATCTTCAACCATACGTTAGATAGAGCTTGGGAGGTGAGCACCGCCCCTTCACGGGAGAAGGGGCAGGTGGGCCCCCTTGTCACGTGTTTGCCTGCCAGCCGATGTACAGTGCTGAAGGAGTTCAAAACATACACAATACATAGACCCGGAAATGAATGTTTTTAGATTTCTGGGCGACTAGTGAGTGTGGTTTGCATTGTTTGGACCCAGTTAGGGATATTTATTTGTATCCTAAATGTTATTTTGAGTGGGTACAAGTCTGACCGGCACTTTATTCTTTATGGTGGGCAATATTGGATGAGGTGGCTTCTATGTAGCGAGTTGTGGCTTTGGTTTGTCAATGTATTCAGGTTTACAATATCAGGGGTCAGGGTTTGGCTCTCAGATGTAATGCCCACTCCACATGAGCCATGGACATCTCTTGGGCCAGTAGGGTGGGTGACCCTTTGGCAAAAATTTGTTGAGAGGTAGTTTAGAGCTCTCCAAATACGTTCACCAAGTATTAAGTTCAAAACACTGGTTTCACATGAGATGGTGCTCTAAGGCAGACCCACATAATTTTGTCAAATATCCAAAATACTCCCAATGTACAAAGAAGCGTCTGAGTAGCATAACCTCCAGTGCTTCTCATTCTCGCTTGGTAAACACCAAAGCATTTTGAACTAGCTACGACTGTTCGCCAATTGATTAGGATGTCACCGGTTGTTGTGTATGTCACACATTCGACGCCATTGGCCGAGTTATGATGCTTACAATATTGACACATCCACAACAAGTCACCAAATATCATTCATTGATAATTCGAAATGTGTTTATTTGTTCTCCGTATGGGCCGTGTTAATATAAAAGCATCTTGTATTAAATTTGTGGTTTTCCCAGGAATTCTCTCATACAAGTGCTAGCCAAGCTCACATGTGCTTAGGTGCCAAAATCTGATGACATCGGACGCATTCAGGGTGATTCTGCTTGGAGCAAACTAGAAAATCTTCCATCTCCCCCTCGTCCATGGCTTACACCTCCTCCTCTACCTCCCCTTCCTCTGCTCCTATATCCTTCCCTTCATCCCACTTTCATCTCCTCCACGCTCCCACCCCCTCATGCTCCTCCATCTCCGACTCTCACCTCATCTTCCTCCACTTCTCCCACCTCCTCCATGTCATCCCCGTGACCACGCAGGAAGAAGCTGGTGCAGAGGCTGCAGGATGCGGAGGAGTCTGTGGAGGCCGCCAATGCCAAGTGCTCCTCACTGGAGAAGACCAAGCAGCGTCTGCAGAACGAGCTCGAGGACATGATGGTGGACGTGGAGCGTGCCAACGCCGCAGCTGCCGCCCTCGACAAGAAGCAGAGGACATTCGACAAGGCACGGGTCACACGGGGAGACACGGGTCACAGAGATCAGAGATAACACAAGCACGCTGCAGGTGTCTGTGCATGTACCTATACACCTACCCACATACAGCTCAAGTGGGGTAACGAGTTAGTACTAAAACTTCTTCCCAAATTGTCTGGTCAGTGAAGAAGAGTGCCCTGTTGACGGGGGTCTAGATCTTTCTCTCGTGGAGGTCCTTCAACCAAAAGTGGCGTGAGCAATTCATTGCTGGGCTGCATCAATACCTTTCACCCACTCGTTGAGCAACCGGGGTCAAAGCCCTCCCAGCACTACTCTGTTAGAGGCCACTCATTCTCTTCCCCAGCCATCCATGCTGACAACTCCCTGCCTCTGTTCCATGTATCCCCTGCCTATGACTATGTGCCTCTTTCTCTCTACCAGCCATGCCCACTGGTTTGGTACAGCTTCGAATCTGGGTTCAGTATCATCCTTTTCTCCGTTGCCATCTCTCCTCCCAAGCAATTGGAGGGCTGCACCTTTCCGCCTTTCAACGCGATCACCCTGTGGGTTTTTCCATTCCGTGAGTTTGATCTCGGCGTCGTCGTATCCGCAGGTCCTGGCCGAGTGGAAGCAGAAATACGAGGAGTCGCAGGCGGAGCTGGAGGGGGCACAGAAGGAGGCGCGCTCACTCAGCACGGAGCTCTTCAAGCTGAAGAACGCGTACGAGGAGAGCCTCGACCACCTGGAGACCATGAAGAGGGAGAACAAGAACCTGCAGGGTGAGTAGTGAGTGTGTGTGCGTCAGAGAGTGGGCGTATGTGAAGTTGGCACAGTAGGGGGCACAGGTGATGCATCAGCCAGTCATCTCGGTCATCTCAGTCAGTCGACCCGTGGCACCTGCTGGGTCTGCCCTGTGACCTCCTGCCAGCGGGCGTTCAACACTTCACGTGGTAGCCTCAAGGTGCACATGGCCTGGCACAAGCGTCGTGGTGACGTCACCGCCACTTAGTGGCGAATGGCGGTTGTTGTTGTTGTATGTGAAGAGCGATAGCATAGATTATGATGATGATAACGAGGTGTGATTTTCTGCGTGCACAGAGGAGATCTCCGATCTGACGGAGCAGATGAGCGAGGGAGCCAAGACGGTGCACGAGCTGGAGAAGCTGCGCAAGCAGCTGGAGCAGGAGAAGGTCGACCTGCAGGCGGCGCTGGAAGAGGCAGAGGTGACGTGGGGCAGGGGACAAACACAAAGATCCCCCGTGTAGCCTACACAGACCGTTGGGGCAATCAGAGATAGGCAAACACAAATGAGAAATTCAGCCACCCCGATGGAGACACAAAATCAGTGGTTCGTCCTGTCACCGTGACTAACAAAGACAAAGAGTCACGAAAATCCCAGAGTATGAATTGATACACGTTGATCCAATCGCCAAGTCGGCTTGAACTGAGAAAATAAAATGTTGCTGCCATCTGACCGCAACCCATTTTTTATTTAGTCAGCGTTTTTAATTGAAGTCATTGTCTTAGGCTAGTCAACGACTTTGTGGAATTCTGGTCACGTATTATTCTGTGGATTTAATTCGGTATTTCTCTTAGCCTAGATTACTATGTTGGTGTGTGAGGGGTGTGCTATTTCCTCCCCCCTCCCAATATTACTAGGTTAGCCAATAAGTAAAAACAGTTACTTCGAATATATATATTCTTGGTTCTTTCGGTAAAGTCACGTAGAAGGGAAACAATAAAATAAAAATATAAAACAATAAAATTCTCACGACGTTTCGATTGCAACACGAGCAATCATCATCAGGTGTGAAACCCACAGCAAGAAAATTTGAAAAAAGTGGCGATTTTTTATATTTTTATTCTTTTATTGTTTCCCTTCTACGTGACTTTACCGAAAGGACCAAGAATATGAATCCCTGCAGTCACGAAAGCTTTAAATCGATACTTCGAATATGTTTATGCAGCCAATAATGTGTGGTCTTCCTCAGTGGACTGCAGGCTCTAAGAATGTGACTAAACTATCCTAGTCTGCCTTTTCATTCAGACTCGTACCATCTCATCATAGGTGGTTTGTTCTTATGCAGGCAGTCACCGTCATCATCATACTTGATACTTTTCCTCCACTCAATCACAGTTGTGTGAACTAAAATCAAATTAATTTGGTTGATGAATAGTTCTGTTGCTAATTTCGTCCCCGAAACGTCTCGCTGTCCCAACGCAGGCCTCCCTGGAGCACGAAGAAAGCAAGATCCTCCGCGCTCAGCTCGAGCTCAACCAGATGAAGGCCGACATCGAACGCAAGCTCTCCGAGAAAGACGAGGAGCTGGAGCAGTCCAAACGGAACAACCAGCGCGCCGTCGAGACGCTGCAGACCGCCCTGGAGGCCGAGACGCGCTCAAGGAACGAGGCGCTGCGCATCAAGAAGAAGATGGAGGGCGACCTCAACGAGATGGAGATCCAGCTGAGCCACGCCAACCGCTCAGCCTCAGAGGCGCAGAAGCAGCTCAAGATGGTGCAGTCACAGTTCAAGGTGCGTGGACGGCCAAGTACAGAAATGCTCTAAAGATTTGTCTTAAATCTGGCATGATTGAATTGTAGTACGATAAATGTCATCAATAAAAATGGATCGTCATTCAAAGTAAATGGGGGGAGTCATCATCATCATTGTCAACGATGATAAATCTACTGAGGTAGGCTTCCTCGGTCATTATTCTATGCGCATGCATGCAATTATGCCTCTCTTGCAAATAATAATAATTACGTCATTTGTTTATCTTTCTGTACCTCCCTCTGTATCCCCCTCTGTCCGTGTCTCTCTTTGTCCCTCCATCTGCCTCTACCTCTGACCATGTACCACCACCACCACCACCGCTGCACACACACAGGAGGCCCAGCTGCAGCTGGACGACGCCCTGCGGCTGGGAGACGAGTACAAGGAGCAGGCGGCCATGGCGGAGCGGCGTAGCACGCTCATGCTGGCCGAGGTGGAGGAGCTGCGCTCGGCGCTCGAGCAGACGGAGCGTGCGCGCAAGCTCGCCGAGCAGGAGCTCATCGATGCCAGCGAGCGCGTGCAGCTGCTGCACTCGCAGGTGCGTCCTCATCGGTGCCAGAGTCGTCATTATCACAACCATCGTTGTTGTTGTCATCTTGAGTTGTTCCACGTGAATTCAACGATCCAGGTGTTCAATATTTGTATTCCTTCCTCCCTCCTGCTCCCTCATTCATCTTGCTCCTGCGTCCTCATCGCCATCGGTGCCAGAGTCGTCATTATCACAACCATCGTTGTTGTTGTCATCTTGAGTTGTTCCACGTGAATTATACGATCCAGGTGCTCAATATTTGTATTGCTTCCTCCCTCCTGCTCCCTCCTCCCATCTCCATCTTTCTCCCTCCCTATCACACATCCACCTCCTGATCCTCTCTGCTCCATCGTGCTCTGCAGAACACCAGCCTGATCAACCAGAAGAAGAAGCTGGAGGGAGACATGGGGTCGCTGCAGAGCGAGGTGGAGGAGGCAGTGCAGGAGTGCCGCAACGCCGAGGAAAAGGCCAAGAAGGCCATCACAGACGTGAGAAACCCCATGAGACACGGTCCATCCACTGCTGATGAGCGAATCCCCACATCATCATTCACCATTATCTACTCAATGGTGGATGAAAGATTCTTCATTCCACTACCATTATCATCGTCATCAGCCATGGTCCATCCACTGCTGGATGAGCGAATCCCCACATTGTTGTTAGCCATGATCTACTGAATGGTGGATGAAGGCCTCCTCATGCCACCACCGTTATCACCATCATCATCGGCCGTGCTATATCCGCTGCTGGATGAGGGAATCCCCACATTGTTGTTAGCCATGCTGTACTCAATGGTGGATTAAGGCCTCTTCATGCCCCCACCATTATCATCATCATCAGCCGTGGTCTATCAACTGCTGGAATAGGGGATCCAATCGCCATCATCAACCATGGCCTATCCACTGCTGGATAAAGGCCTCTTGGTAGCATCACCATTATCATCATCATCTTGAACCATGATCTATCCACTGCCAGCTGAAGGCCTCCCCATGCCACCACCACCAGTGACCCGTCAGTCCGACCTCCTCGGGCGAGAGTCTAACCGAGGTGTCGTGACCTGGCAGGCGGCCATGATGGCCGAGGAGCTGAAGAAGGAGCAGGACACGAGCGCTCACCTGGAGCGCATGAAGAAGAACATGGAGCAGACGGTGAAGGACCTGCAGCACCGGCTGGATGAGGCCGAGCAGATCGCGCTCAAGGGCGGCAAGAAGCAGCTCCAGAAGCTGGAGGCCAGGGTGAGGAGAAGGGAGTGAAGGTTGGGGTCAGTGCTGTTAGCAAGTACAAATTAAATATGGCAAAGTGCACAAGAAGGTGGTGTTGTTAGAAATATAATTTGCCAATGAGCGTCATGTCACCACGTTACCTGTGCCAGGCTAGGTGCACATTGAGGCCACGTGAAGTTGCTGGAGGCTGGCTGGACAGGCCCAGGTGTTATGGGTTAGCCGAGATGAATGACAGTTAACAAAACTCCTCATATAGCATTTGCATGATTTAACGAGCACCACTCATTTAAGGTCGAGCCCAGAAAAAGGTTGAGATGCCACTTGCTACTGTTAGCCTTAGCACACTGATGTTGGCTGTCCCAGGGCCGGATTAAGGTTCGTGTAGGCCCTCGGTACTTCTGTTTCGTAGGCCTTCAATGACAACTTTCTACAGTTGGTACTGCTGCTGCCCCATGTTACTACTGCCGCTGTCACTCGCTTGTTTCACGCGTACTTCGTCCAGCCGCGGGACGGATGTCATTACCGATACATTCACTATTTAGTCTGTGCCTTAATTCCTCCACCGCTGTGCTCCCCTCGCAGGTGAGAGAGCTGGAGAATGAGCTGGAGGCAGAACAGAGGAGGAACGCCGAGACGGTGAAGGGAGCACGCAAGTACGAGAGGCGTGCGAAGGAGCTCTCCTACCAGGTGATGCACCGCACAAATCTTTACGTGGACACACCTACATGTGTACATACACACATATACACACACACGTGTACACACAAATATACACACTGACACGTGTACACACACCGACAAGTGTACACACACATATACACACACACATATACACACTGAAACGTCTACACACACACACTGACACGTGTACACACATACACAATGACACGTATACACACACATACACACTGACACGTGTACAAACACACACACATACACACAGACACTATTTTGGGGACATCCACTTTAAATGAATACAATCCTCTTGAGATGACGTAAAGTTGATGAACATGGAAGCACCAGGGTGGAGGGCGAGAGGCAGGCCTGTCTGCCCCTACTGGATATCAGCGAAAAAGAGCTTTATAGCTCATAGGATTTATCCAGTACAAATATTCTGATTCTAATTTGGTTAGCCAGGTCACTCGCGACTCAGCCCCGTACACGCTATTACGCAATTCCTACACTCGTCACTAGAGGACGCGATCATACGTACGAATTATTTATCAAACGTAACCACACCCGTTTCAACCTTCTTTTTTGGGTCAGATCGCAACAAGTAATACGTGTTTCGTAAACTCTGCTCCACCCGACACAAATAATCAATAAAGTGGTCACGTGAACAAAAGTGCCAATGTATTACTGCTTCATCAGCACCACCGGTGGAAGTGTGTTGGAGAGCAATCCACAATTAACAACTGAGTAGTCCCTGATAGTTGCAACCAGTATCATCAGGCAATCGCCAGAATTTCATAAAAGATAAACACGTTCCTTCGGAGTGGGCAGGTAGGAACTTGGTTGGACAACGCATTCGTGCACGACAGACAGACAAATAATCCCGGGTGGGTAGTGTGGAACCTGTTGTTCCTACCTGCACTACACCTGTTGCGTCCACATCTTCTTTGGCCTTCATGGAACCGGTTTAGCGTGGTCCGTCACTTCCAACGAGATTAATTTAATTGTATATGTTAATTTTCTTGTTCTATTTATCGGTGAGCCGATATTTGATGCACCACTATTTTTTTTTCCTGACTCTGGGGCCCCTTCAGCTGCTTGCTTGGGGCCCTAAAAATAATTGCTCAGCGTGTTTATGCTAAGCACTGCCAAAGCGCCTGGTGTTGGGCCCCATAGCTCACGATGCATGTGTGTGCGTGCATGCACGTGTGTGCGTCCGTGTCCTGTGTGTGTCCGTGTCCTGTGTGTGTGTACACGTTTGCACCGAGGGCAGACGGAGGAGGACAAGAAAAACATGGCTCGCCTGCAGGACCTGGTAGACAAACTTCAGATGAAGGTCAAGGCCTACAAGCGGCAGTCCGAGGAGGCGGTAAGAGTCGCAGTGTCCATGCAGTGCAGAGGGCTCACGTTGATTTAATTTCATCGTTGCCTGCATTGATTTTCCGAGTGTGTTCCCTTCTGCGAATTGAAATCCTGCAATGAGTCACAGTCAATATACCGTCACATTCGACCATTATATACAACTAAATGCTTCTAATGATCATCATTTTACCCCACATCTCACAATGTCTGACCACTTCACCATCACACACATCACCAAGCAAACAAACCGCATGCCCACCCCCACATCATATTCCACCACCACTGCTTCCACAACCATGACCATGACCATCACGACCACCACCATGACCATCACCACCCCCACCATGAACACAACCACCACCATCTCACCATGTTCCATCACCACCACTCTACCATCAAACATTGCTCCCACTACCGCTACTCCTCATCCACGACTCCACCATCTACCATCGTTCCATGACTGCTCCCACCACCCCGCCGGCAGGAGGAGCAGGCGAACGGGAACCTGTCTCGCTACCGCAAGCTGCAGCACGAGCTGGAGGAGGCGGAGGAGCGCGCCGACATCGCCGAGTCGCAAGCGAACAAACTCCGCGCCAAGACACGCGACGCCGGCATCAAGGTATAGTACGGGAGTTTACAGGAGTTTATGGTTCAGATGGGTCTACATGTGGTTGAGAGGGGTGATTGGTTTAAAAATGTTCGTGGGAATGTAAAGAGGTTGGGGTAATACAGAGGTTATGAACTCGTGGTGCAAAGCACCCCTGAAAGGCTGCGGCATTGATATCATTTAGGAGAAATTTCAAATGTCTGCGCCACGTTGCAGCGACAAAGCACACGAATACACAACATGAAACAAATTTAGATCTGAAGTTTTCGTGACTGCAGGGATCCATACTCTTTGGTTCTTTCGGTAAAGTCACGTAGGTAGAAAATAAAATAAATTAAATCCCCTGGCTCCTCCCCTCTCTCTTGCCTTACATAGCCTCTTGTCACAAGCAGCTCTTGTGCCCACGACAGCAATTTGTTTCTTGCTGTGGCTGTCCCACCTGATGACGGACGCTTGTGTTGCTTCCGAAACGTCGTGATTTAATTTAATTTATTTTATTTTATACCTACGTGACTTTACCGAAAGAACCAAAGAGTATGAAACAAATGATTTACGAACACAACATGGACTGGGGGCGTGGACACGTGATAATTGTTTTGTGAGCTGAGTAAGCTTAAATGTGTATTTGGGGCTAGGGGCTTGGTGGAGTGCAAGGGCGGGTGATCTTGATTGGAGGGCCACCATACCAAAAAGGTTGAGAACCACTGGCGTAATTGTGTTGTGATGCAGTAGAGTTATGATATGATGAGGTAGGGTTGAATATCCTGTACGTTCAACTTTGTGACCAATATATATACGTGTGCATAATCGATATGTCCCGTGTGTGTGCGTGTCCATGTGCTCTGCAGAAAGAAGAGTAATGTGCGGAACACGTGTGTAACATGCGTAACCCTTTGTGTATAAAATCTCTTTATTGGGCATACAATATGATTCAATAAAGAGGATACAGCAAGCGCAGAAACATCGTTCGTCTCGTGTCTGTTTCCTTTCCAGTAGAGGACACACTGTCCACACAACCTTGCACATACACAAACACACATACTCAAAAAGCCTACACAGACTGTTAGGAAAAGTACAGATAGCAAGCATCTATGATGGCCAGCATGATACACAAGTGGGTAGTGGGACCAGCACCATGTCTGGCCACCTTTGTCTTTCCAGTGCTGTTTGCACATATACAAAGATCTCCGGTATAGCTTAAACTTACCTGGAAAGAGTGATATTAGTAAGCACCTATGAAGGCTGGTACAGCACACAAGGGGGCGGTGTGGCCTGGCCACGCCCATCTCTCTGTCTCCTGTTTACACATTGCACCAGGTGCTAGGGCCGAGTTGACCTAGGGTAGGGCCAAGAAAAGGTTCAGATATCACTCACCACTATTAGCTGTAGCACACTGTGTTAACTGCTAAACTACACTACAATACACACATACAAAAATAGACAAACATTTATACTTATACACGTTGATACACAAATATACACAATGATGCATGTACACAACACGTATACATGTGCACACTCATTGATACAGACACAGCCACTGATGTTCCCCTGTGAGCGGTGGTGACATCCCCACATCGACCGTACCATGCTATGCTCATGCAGAGCAGTGGTGGCTGACCGAAGACCACCACTCATTCAGAATAATATTCCATTAGACATCTGTTCCCATTTAAATACGACCCATTTATAATCACATCCTGGTGATTGAATTTTCATCGTACCATATTGTCCTGATTAGAAAACACTTTTTTCCCAAAACGACCCCATAGTTTGGGATGCTCTTTTGCGGTGGGTCTTTTAACCCGGCGAATGAATTGATCTGCAAAGCACGATGTCATCAGGAGGTCATGGGATAAATGTAGTCTTTGTTAGCAACAAACGTTATGGTCAGATCCAGCACTGTTACTGCAAGTACCTATGAAGGTCCGCACATCACACGGGAGGGTGGTGTGGCCAGGACCACACAGGGCTGTCGTCAGTACTGATTGTTTACACACTGCACCAGGTATTCATTTAAGGCCGAGTCGACCTCGAAGATGCCTAGTACCAGCTCAGATATTACTCGCCACTGATGGTGGACGTGAGCAAAAATCGAACCCGACTCAGCCTCAAATGAGTACCTAGTGCGGTGTTTAAACATAGCCTTGGGGAGACAATGGTGGTCGTGCATGATGCTGGCCACCCACTCCGTCGTGTACTATGCCAGCATTCGTAGGTGCTTGCTAACAGCACTTGTTCGAAAAGTCTGTTAAGACTATACGGGGGATCTAAACAAAATTATAGTGATGATCATGACTGAAAATGTACAATGTAACAGGTATTGGTTAAAGATCGCAATTTCGATTTAAAGCTTTCGTGACTGCAGGGATTCATCTTCTTGGTTCTTTCGGTAAAGTCAGACGCTGTCTCCCCGACAGACCTGGTCTTCACCTGAGGACGGCTGCTTGCGTTGTGGCCGTGACGTCATGAGAATTATTTTATTGTTTTATTTTTATTATTTTATTATTTCCCTTCTACGTGACTTTACCGAAAGAACCAAGAAGAGGACAGATCCCAATGCTGAAAAATTACTTGAAAATGATTCAATTGGGTTCACAAACAGCATCAGCATCGCCCTTCCTGCAAACAACTTGCCAGGACCCTCCTGAAAATAGTTGAAACGGAGCAAGATTTTGCTGGGTAAACAAGTGTAATAAAAATAATGATGACAATGATTACCTTGGAGCAGTATGTGTAACATATATGGTCACGACTTAGAACAGAAAACGAATACAACACTGAGTGATGAAATGCCACACACAGTGATGCTATGTGATGTCATGTCATCCACACATCAAAAAACGATTGCTGTGCTGCCATCCCCCGGCCACCTCACAGCCCAAGCATACAACACCTTTTACTGGTAGGAACATCCTGGTTACACCAGCCCACAGGGGATTATTGTGTCCGTCCGTCCGTCGTGCATCCAAAAATGGGAGGGGTGGGGCTGGGTGGAGAGGGGAGCGTGGGAAGGGGCTGGGTGGGGAGGGTGGGGCAGGGTGGGGGATGGGAGGGGTGGGGCAGGGTGGGGAGGGGCTGGGTAGGGAGGGTGTGGCTGGGTGGGGGGTGGGAAGGGTGGGGCAGGGTGGGGAGGGGCTGGTGCCCTTATAAAACTCAACGTTTAACCTACTCACGCCGGCTTGTGCCCACCCTCACAGTCGGACATATTTGCGGAATACACCACACCGCCAGAGGTCGCAATCGGGTACCCGATACCCGTACCCTACCCGATACTCGGCTACCCGTACCCGGCTGGGTACGGGTACGGGTACCCATTTGCGACCCTGGTGCGGCCGGGTACGGGTACGGGTAGGCCGTGAGTCACTGGTGAGTAACCGTTTGTTACTCATTTCCCAACGTCTTGTCTCTTCTCACAATTCAAGTTCCTAGAATCAACCCACCGGCGCCTGCAACATGGCTTCATCCCAGAGGTCGCAATCGGGTACCCGATACCCGTACCCTACCCGAAACCCGGCCGGGTACAGGTAGCCAGGTATCGGGTAGGGTACAGGTACCCGTTTGCGACCCTGGTGCGGCCGGGTACGGGTAAGGAATCAAAACCCGTTGGCGACCTCTGCACGCCGCCGTTGACCCTGGCCATTGACCGAGCAACCCAACGTTCCTACCAGCTCCCTCCGCAGGAATGTGTTATTTCCAAGCAGTCTCCGGATTAATTCAGGTTCCGGCACCAGGCCAGCACAGATACAACAAAACCCCGTAAAGAGACCAGCAGGATCTAAGGGAATGTAGCAAGCGAGGGTGGGGAGTAAGTAAACCAAGCAAAACATTTGCAGGTCAGAGGGCACCAGATTCATAACATGCTCCAGCCGTCCGATTCGACTTTAATCTGGTCTGAGATCCCTCTCCCAAGCACAATCTCAATCACTCTCCTCAATCCCGGAAACCCTCTGATGGAAACTATGGGACTGTGTTGGAAGTGGTACACAAGCACAAAACTGCTAAGCCAGTCTATTTTAAAAATATTTCCAATATATCAATTCCAGCCATTCTCAATTCGGCAATAAATGAAGACATCACGCATGCCATGTAGGTATTTTAAACTTCTTTCGCACTGTACGTAGCCAACCACGCTAATCAGAGATACGGGGGAAAGACATAAACTCAACACAAAACTAAGTTCTAAAGTGCATAGCTCCAGTGGCTTCCTAATATCGAAAGGAAGAGCGTTCCAGACGGCCGCAGAAGTGCATCTGAAAGCGCGCAATGCAGTGACTGTCTTTGTTCGATGGCGAGCCAAAAGCCGCTGCTGCCAGGATAACCGAAGTTTGCGTGATGTCGGTCGTAGGGGTTTTTGACTATATTTCACCATGCTGGTCGGTGCGTGTTGGTGACAAGAAGAAACCAGTTCAGATATCACTTGTTTCTGATGGTGGCTAGGAATATCCACAAGCATATTTTCTAACGCACACACATATATGCTCATCATGCTGCACCGCAGCATGATTTTTTTCAAGTATGTGATCTACAATCCTGCTCGACACTCTCCACATCTGGGCGCTGGTATTGATGAGCAGTGTTTTGAGTTTTGTAGTGATTGGTTAAGGTAGCATCGATCTAGAAGTTGAGTGAAATCGTGACATGGTTTAGACGTGTCCACAATGGTAGAAGACTACATTAGAAAGAAACCTTAGACCATGAACGTTTGTCGTGGGACAAACGCTTGGAAGAAGATATGTTGTAGTCTTTACAAAAACGTGCGAAGTCTCTGGGGACTGAATGCATATACATCACCAACATTTACAGAATCAGCAGCATCATTCAGGCTGTTAAAAAAGAGAGTAACAGGACTTGGGCAGAGTTTTGTAGTGATTGGTTAAGGTAGTATCGATGGAGAAGTTGAGTGAAATCGTGACATGGTTTAGACGTGACCACAATGGTAGAAGACTACATTAGAAAGAAACCTTAGACCATGAAAGTTGACGGAAAGGTAAAAAGATGTAGATTGGTGATGAAATAGCAAGAAGTTCTCAATGAGGAAGTACAGCTTTACTGTGGAGATGCCGACGGATCAAGGACTATGGAGTGAGAGGACTTCAGAAAACGGACCTCACCTCGTGGGACAAACGCTTGGAAGAAAATATGTTGCCGTCTTTACAAAAACGTGCGAAGTATCTGGGGACTGATATTATATCCACGGATGGAAATCTGTATGTATGTATGTTGAACTTATTTCGCACCATACGTATACAACCGTGCTAAGCGGAGGTGCGGGGGAAGAAAAACGAAACTAAACACTAAAAACTATTCAGTTCTGCAACATAAGACAAAGGATGCAAACATGGTAGTCAGGTGAAATGGTGAGAAATGGGGATGGAGCAGGTGGGAGTAAGCTGGAGGTGGCATCAGCGATGCCCAAAAGTAAAAAACCCCGGGAGGTCCAGAAGGCAGCCGTGCACCAACCAGAAAAAAGACTGGAGTCTGGAATGGTGAAGTGATCTTTGTACTACAGATGTGTAAGTAGACGCTTTGGAGAGTAATATAATCAGAATCGGGAGTCTTTATTTATACTGGATGAATCCCATGAGCTATAAAACTATTTTTCAAAGATGTCCAGTAGGGACAGGTCAGAAGGCTACAACAACAAACGATACAATATGATTTAAAGCTTTCGTGACTGCAGGAATTCATATTCTTGGTTATTTTGGTAAAGTCACCGAAAGAACCAAGAATATGATACAATAGGAGTACAGAGTATAGGAAAGGTAAGCTATTCACTTCATTTCAGAAGCGAACTGGCCACAATCGATAGCTCAAGGAAGCCGCTCATCATGTGGATATTTATTGCAGCCAAATCATATAAACGCATGTTTCTAAATGTGGAGCAATTGGCATCGTCCAAGAGCAAGAGGAGTGAGAGGAGAATGGAATGGGAAGTCTAAGGGGTGGTCCAGGAGTGGGAGTCATTGTACTCGGCGGAGGTACTCTAAGATGCATTCCATACCTTGGCTGCCACTCCATCACTAGTCTTGCCCATCGGCCTATCACTCCTAGCAATGAGTCCTGGCCAGGCCCACTTACTCTTCTTAACAGTTCGAATGATGTCTGTGACCTGCATATGTTCTCGAAAATATGTCTCGTTGTGTTTCTAAACGTGATTAAAATATATCGATAAGTTAAAGCTTAACACTGCCTTGACAGAAATATATGACCAATATTTCAGGTTTATTTATGCCTCAATGTCTGTTAATGGAAACCCTGTCCTCAACTCAAAACTGTTTAAGTCAAATTCAAAGGTATTAAGGCCCTCATAGTTTTAATGGATAATCTCTGTTTTGAAGAAGGGCCATCACCTGAAACTAATATTGTTCTTTCATGTATACCTAACAAACATATTTTTTTATTGGCCTCGATATTCAATACACTGAGAAGAGAGATGCACCCCAAACTTGTATCCGGACTTAATATAGCTATACAAATCTGGTAACACACATACCTATTATCATTATCAACTTTTACTTTAAATACGGAGGGGAGATACTGTCTTGTGATCTGGAGAATAAGATATATATGACTGCATCCAAATGACCCTCAATGCACCGAATCGCATCATACCTCATAATCTAAGCAAGGTTATAATTGCAAATAGAATATATATACAGCACCAACATTTACAGAATCAGCAGCATCATTCAGGCTGTTAAAAAAGAGAGTAACAGGACTTGGGCAGGATACATCACCTGAAACTATTCATGTTAGCAGGGGATGATGAAGTCAGTTAATGTGCATTAGATGCCGGCAGCTTGAGTAGGCCTGCACCCAGCAGACCACAACTAACGATCATGATGAGACGCTGCACTGAATAGTGGGATATGCCTCAGGAGGGGGAGGAGTGGGGGGAGAGGGGGGTGGGTTTACACTTTTTTTTAAAGAGAAGAGACAATCATTGGAAAAATGAAAAGGCATTGAGCCCAGACTTCAACAGGAGTGGTGAGTTGAAAGCACAGATGGTTGAGGCAACATAACTTCAGACTACGGGGGCAGGGGTGGAGAATAAGTGACCTCCAACACAGCCAAGGTTGGTTTGGCTTTGACCGTGGTTGCTCAAACAGACAACATGGGGAGAAGAGTCGAGTGGCATGGCAAAGGTAAATGTGCAGCCAAAGCTGCAGCCCTGAAATTACTTGTCCACACCACTGCTGGTGGAAGGGCCTCCACTATAGAGGGAGCTCTAGAGAACGCTGTTAGCGGGTATATTGGTCTCTTCTTCCACTCTGGCAAGATGGCTTGCAAGAAGTTGAAGTACCCACACTTTACACATGAAACCTGCCCATCGACTTAAGTGTGGTGGACTCATTTATACTGCTGTCTGGACAGTACTATTACCTTTCAGGTTGAGGCTGAGTCACCCTCGGCGAGGCCTCCCCCAGTACCAGTTCAGATATTCAAGTATCAATCGCCACAGATGATAGCTATGTCCAGAAATCAAACTCTTGTCGCATGGTTCAGAGCACCTGGAGGAATTGTCTTTTTGTATGTGGTTACCTCGCTATGCTATGAACACGGTGACCGAAGTCAGATTCTTAGCCATGGTTAACATAAGTGGCGATTGATTTCTGAAAATCTTAACTTGTACTGGCAGGGCCTCGCTGAGGGTGGCTTCAGCATTTAGAAGCATGCGTTTAAGATTATTTGGCTGCTATAAATGTCCACATGATAAGCCACTTCGTTGAGTTATCATTTGTTGCCAAGTCGCTTCTAAAAAAAGAACGAATACCTCAGTGGGCTTTCCTTGATAAAATAAAAAGTTAAGTTTTCGTTTATTTATCTTTCGTGATTTGTTTATCTTTCCTATACTTTGCACTCATTCAGTTTTTTTTACATTGTTGTTGTAACTTTCTGACCCACCCCGACGAGACATCTGTGAAAAAGATCTTTAAAGCTCATCAGATTCCTCCAGTACAAATACAGATTCTGATTCTGAAAGGAGTATGTGGTGCGGTGAAATAATGTCGATTAATATGCGATGTCAATCAGTTATCGAGGAAAGCCTTACCGAGTCTCAATACTCTTTTTTCAGGAGGATCATTGTACTTTGGGCTTCTTGGACATTTCCATCAATGAGAGATCGGCAGAGACAGCTCACCGTGCATACAAAGGGGGTGCACAACTCAAAGCTGATGCTTTCAAGAATTCACCGTTGTATTGCCATCGTGTAGCAACCTCGTAGCCCCACGCCCAAAACACCCCGTTGTTCCCCAAGCGGTCTCCCATCCAAGCATCAGCCAGGCTCAACCATGCTTAGCTTCCGAGATCCGACGGCATCAGGTGTATTGATAGTGAGTTTGTCGCAAGTAGGAATAGTGTTAACGCGAGCACTGGCATCTGCTGCCCATAGTTCACTTGTTCCAGACCGCGCGCTTCTCTATTATAAAACATAATGGCTGGATGGATCCAATGTCGAGCAGCTGATATCTCAAACACGCATTCCGCCCTGTGTGGGGGGACGAGGGGGAGGGGGGATAATGGGGGGTGGGGGGAGCGATGGGAGGCATGGTGGGGGGAGGGAGGTGGGGGGACAGCCGTGACACTTGTTTGCGTTCCTCGCTGCTGTCGGCACGCGCTGTGTCCTTTAACGGGAATTGTCCCGGACAAGAGAGACGCATTATATATTTATTTCTTTATCATACGAAAATTTTTCCACTCGCATGGGGGGGAGTGGGTGGAGGGAATGGTTGCGGTGGCAGGGGTGGGTGCAGGCGGAAGTATCCGGGGTGTGCGGGAGTGTAGGAGTGCCAGGTGGTAAGAGATGTTCTGGTGGAGGTGAGAGGGATGGATGGATGGGGAGAGATGAGCATGGGAGATTCTGGAATGGCAAAAAATGTGTGGGCCACGTGAGGGATGGTGAGAGGTGTGCAGGGGGGGGGGGCAGTGAGGGATGGTTAGAGGGGTGTGTGGGACAAGCGAGGGATGATGGTGAGAGGTGTGCAGGGGGGGGCAGTGAGGGATGGTTAGAGGGGTGTTTGGGACAAGCGGGGGATGAGAGGTGTGTGGTGCAAGTGAGGAATGGTGAGAGGGGTGCATGGGATAGGTGAGGGATTGACAAATATGCACCGGAGAGGTCAGGGATGAGCGGTGTATCGGGTAGGTAAGGGATGGTGAGAGTGACGTAAGGGGTTGTGAGGGATGGTGACGGGGTGTTCAGGAAAAGGGAGGGATGGTGAGAAAAGGGTGCAGTGGGTGGTGATAACTTATGATTGGGGTGTGTAGGGAGAGGTGAGGGATGGTGAGAGGGGTACAAGGAGGTGCAGGGATGTAGAGAGGTGTGGAGAGGTGTGCAGGGGGAGGTATAAGACCTCATCCCTATTTGGCATTGCCCAATGTTCCAGTAATACTTTTATATAATTACCAGCCACCTGCTCCGCCTTTCCCTCGCCATGCCGCCCCCCCCCGTCTCCGTCCCCCACACGACAAAGAACAATTGCTCTACTCATGACCCCTCCATCCCCCAACCCCAGCCCCAAAAATAGGCATTTAAACACGCACACAAAGACAGAAGCACTTAACTACACACGTGTATATAAGCACTTAAACGCACGCACACAGTCACTTAAACCCATACACAGACACAATGATCCCCCATATAGCCTTTAACAAACTGATGGGGCAAGAGCTCTTAGCGAGCACCTATGACGGCCAGCAAGGCACACGAAATGGTGGTGGCCAGAACCACACTTGGCCACCTTTGTCTGCCAAGTTGCGATGTTTACACACCGCACCAGGTACTCATTTGAGGCTGAGTCGACCAAGGCGAGGCCCAGGACCGGTTCAAATATTCATCACTGTTGGCCATGAGCAAGAATCAAACTCGGGTTGCCGGATTCTTGGCACAGTGTGCTAACCACGACACTACTGCTCTCCACACAATGATCAACCATATAGCCATTAACAGACTGCTGGGGCAAATGCTGTTAGCGAGCACCTATGAAGGCCGGCACAACACACGGAGGGATGGTGTGCCAAGAACCACTTCTGCCCGCAAGTGTCTTCTCATTGCTGTTTTTTTTTTATCCACAGTGCACCCAAGATTGATTTAAAGCTGAGTCGACTTAGGGGAGGCCCAGCACCAGTCCAGATATCACTCACTAAATTCATGTCACAGGGATGTGTAGGATGGTGCACTGATCACTACACTACCGCTCCCCCACCTTATTCTCCTTTTGCATGGGGTTTGAAAAAAGCAACAGGGCTACAATTGTATTTTACATTTTGTGAGCCATTCGATGGTATCTGGGGTAGCCTAGTGGAGTCCGCTTGTTCCACCACAATACACGTGTTCTAGGTAATCATCATTGATATGCATGATGGATTGCACCTCACCGCATTCACAATTTGGCGGGTCCCTGATATTCCATTTACAGAGGAAACAGGACCCTGCGGGGTGGGCTGGTAGGAACGAATAACCAAAGAATATAAACATAATGTATTATTACACTTGTTAAGCCAGGAAAGCCCCACTGAGTCAAAAGGTTTTTGTAGGGTCCTGCCAAGTGTTTGCAGTAGGGAGCGATGTTGATACACGGACGGACGGACGGACGGACGGACGCATTAATCTATTGGTGGTCTGGTCCACTTCGTTCCTACCAGTAATATCCACACCTTCCATGTCCTGTTCGGACACGGCTGAGAGTGGTCGGCTGTGCGTTGGATCAGACGCAAACAGACATACACGCACATATACTCACTAAGACAGCAACAAGGCATGCAGGAATTAGTGATAACATTCCAAAAGAAGCACATTGCGATAACGTGGAGAGGATCTCCTTCAATGGGTGTGTACCCAGCAGAATAGCTCTAACAGAGCTCTCTGGCAATGAACACAGCTCGATTAAGACTCCACTAACAGAGGCGACCTCGCAAATTATCATCTTATCACAAATCCAATAGCCTGTTATGTAGCTCACTCAAGGTCTAATGTTGACAACATTATGTTAGTCAGGTCACGTAAAAAATCGCAGATCAAATCAAAACACAAAAACCCAGCGCACAAAGGGCTCTATTCACAGCCAACACCAAATTACATCACCCTGGGGATGCCTGTTAGGGTGCTACATTTCAACATGGGACAAAATATCTGCTGCAAAGATACAGGCTACTAGGCTGCAAGATACTCAACTTTCAATATTGGCTGCTGGCCAAAATGGCTACGATCCAATTACCAATCCCTGGATATTATGCAATTACCACTCATCGCTGTTGTCGATATGGTATGATGACCTACATCTCAAAACGCATCCCAGCAGAAATAACCTCGATATTAGCACGGTGGGCTACGTACGGTGCGAACTAAGTAAAAAAAATACATACATACATAGGTGGGTGGTGGCAGCGCACGCCTGTAATCCAGCACTGTGGAGGTGAGGGTTTATGGATCGCACAAATGTTGTAAAAACCCATTCTTGTGGACATTGAGGTGTCATACCCTGTCATACCCTGACTTGCCAGAAGGCAGTTCAGCAAAAATTGTGGACTATCCCCCTCCGTCCCTTCGGAATGGGATAAAGTATTGCCTCCTTGCACACGTGGGTTTTCTCGGGGCAATTCGGTTTCCACCCATATGTATTCACATTAATTAATTGGCTGAAAGCATCTTAATATATAAAGGACTGCAGGGCTTGAGCAATTGTTGGCACCGGCTCACTGCATGGCTGCCTTCCCACTTGTTTAGGAGCCACAGAACCTTAAATGGCCTTCGCCACTGCTTCTGCACATAAGCCACTATTAAATGTATGTGGGTGACTTAAATAGCCACCATACTATTTGGGGCTACTCACAAGTAACCCCTCATTTTGACTGCTTCAGTGACTCCACTGTACGAGGCAAGGCAGCAACAATGGGCAGAGGGAGTGGATGGACTACATTTCATGCACCAGAGCCGGCAAGCACGGAGCCTCATTCGCAAACTGGAAGGTGGTCATCCACAACAAGATCGGGCGCCGAAAGCTTAGCTGATGCCATCCCTGCGAAACTGCTTCTCAATTCAAAAGCACAAAAGATGCCAGACCATAAACGACCACAGAAAAGCAAGAACTTGGCAAAATCATGCCAAAGCTCCCGAGAGTCCTCAAACTTAATCTCTCCGTTACAATAGAATAGGCAGTCGCCGCCATCTCTGTCCTCAAAGTTAGCAAAGCTGCTGGCCCTGATGGAATCTATCCAAAATTACTTTTGAAAAACCTGGGCCCCAGCACACGAGAACGGATAACCCGCCTAACCACTGCCATCCAAACGATGGGGAAAACACCGCAGCTCTGGTAACAAGAAAAGTTGTCACCATTATCAAATATGGTAAGGAATGTGATGACCCAAAACACTATTGACCAAAAAATCCCTCCTCTTCACCTGAAAACTGGTGGACCGAATGGTCGTGGTCACGGCCTCGTGAATGGAACACGCAAGATTTCAGTCAATGGAAATACCAGTCATCAAGTGCCGGCACTGATCTTCTTCCTCGTGTCTCCTGTCCAACCTATGTAGTCTTTTCACAATATTCTGTTGGCATTGCCAAATCTGGAGGAGTTCATTGTGGTGCTGCAGGACATCTCAGCATGATACTACGCTATATGGCATGACAGTCTGATGAAACAGCACTACAACTTCGGCCCAGCTGTCCTCACCACCTTAATAGTAGCCTCAACCTAGGGACTCGTGCTCGTGCCATCTCTTTTCAACATAGACACTCATGACCTACCCTCGACGTCTTCACGTGTATTAGTATACGTCGACGATCAAGCATTTGACTGCACAAATACCAATTTGGCAGAAATCAAAACCACCCTGAACAAAGACCTGAAAACATTGTCAGTGTCTTAGCACCTCCATCGTAATCCACAAAAGATTCTGACCTCAACCTCCCACCTAAGCAATCGAGACGGTAACGAACTTAGGAGATGAACCAACATACATCGGCATTATGCTCGACTGGAGCCTAACTTTCCAAGAACACGTTGCTATCGAGGGCACACAATTCACAAATTCACTGGTTCAAGATAGGGAGCAACCACTCCGGTTCCTCGGACAGTGACCCTCTCCATCGTAAACTCTGTAGCTAAGTATTGCGTGCCAGTGTGGATTCAACGTGCACAACATCCTCAACGTATAAACTAAAGACCACAATGAGTACCATCAACAAGAGCGCCGTGGCTTCCCATGCTTTCGAACATCATGCCACCCGACATCTGCGGAGCAGCGGCAATGATAAAAGAGTGACTGAGTCATGTTTAACCCGAATTTCCGATTCGCGATGATCTGCTGCCATATTGCATAAGTTAATTCATGGCGGTACTGTTGTACCATGTGGTCTTCCTAGCAGATGATTGGCTGGGTTTAGTGATAGTGATGACGTCATCCCTAGCAACCGCACACATGTCACTGAACATTGCGATACTGCTAGGACATTTATTATTACTGGGAATCTACCAACGCATTCTGGATGTTACTACAATCACAGTTATATCATGGGACCTTTTTGCTGGTATCAAAGTATGAAAATGAAGAATAGGTTTTACCCTTTCTGGCAATAAAACAGGTGTTAAAATGTTCAAACACCAAAAGTATCTAAAAGGTATATATTTGGTGTTTGAACGTCTTAACACCTGTTTTATTGCCAGAAAGGGTACAACCTATTCTTGTTTTTCATATAATCACAGTATTGAGACAATATTTTACAAGCATTTTGTGTACTCTTCACAATGCCATCACAACAAGTAACGCAAAAACTAGACTATGCACATGCTTCAATCCCTTGGAAAGGCTCTACGTATCCCAAAGATCTGGTGCAGGACTGCTGTAATTGCGATTCCCAAAACTGGCAAAGCCCCCAACAGACTCCAGCAACTACCGACCTATATCCCTACTGTGCTCCATCCGCAAGCTCATGCAGTGGCTCATCCTTCGATGAACATTTGCCATCTGAACAGGCTGGCCTTCAGGTGGGGCGTCCGCACTAAAGGCCAAGTCCTCTGACTGACTCAAGAGGCTGAGGATACATTTGAGGCTGGTCAGAAGGTAGACCTTACTGCAGTCGGTGTCACCATTGAGCATGCTGGCATCACTGAAAAACTGCTACATACCATCGCATGCCGGTCATTCGCCAGCATCATAATGGAAATTACGAGCAACCACAGTTTCATCCTATCAATAAGAGACCAAAAAATCAGGTTACAAAGACTTTCAATTGGTTTAACACAGAAACCTGTATAAGCACCACTTCTGTTTCATATCCATACAAATAACCTTCGAAAAAGCACAGCTCAAAAAGTGCATATTCATAGCTGACGTAGGTTTTAAAACAACCAGAAAAAAAACTGGACGAGATCAGTGATCTGCTCAGCCTAGGTATGACCATGCTAGAAATGGAAGGTCAATACAACCTTCCATCTCAACCATCAACAGGCCAACACCTTGACGTGAGAGTAGGCAGGCTTCTCCTTTTCATGAAGATGCCACAAGCTACTTGGAAGTAAAACTTTCCAGGTGCCTCACTGGCTGCTATGACCTGGAAAATCTGAAAGGGACAGTTTAAGTTATCTTCTTGGTTCTTTCGGTAAAGTCACGTAGAATGGAAATAATCAAATAATAAAAATAAAACATAATAAAATAATTCTCACGACGTTTCGGCCACAACGCAAGCAGCCGTCCTCAGGTGGAGAACAGGTCTGTCGAGAAGACAGAGTCGTGAAAATTATTTTATTATGTTTTATTTTTATTTTATTATTTCCATTCTACGTGACTTTACCGAAAGAACCAAGAAGATGAATCCCTGCAGCCACGAAAACTTTAAATCGAAGTTTAAGTTATGTTAACCCTAATCAGGTAACTTGCTGACATGTCACTGGGACACAGGCCTCTGTCAGGCAGTCCTCATCTGTCTGAGTAATGCACAGCCATCTGGTGTCATAATCACCACCTTTATTTACTGTAGAGTTTACTGAATACTGTAATATGTATTATTGGTGACTTCCTAATGGCTTACAGCAGTCATAAACCTACTATATCCGGCATCCCTCTGACACAGCTGCAGCGTGACACCATCACGCAAACATTTGTCTGGCATGCTCTGGCAGACAAGAATGCCATATACCTTCACTGTCTTGTCTGTCCTCTACAAATGGCAGTCAGACTCCTGATGTGTCAACTGAGAAGCTGGCAACGATGCCTCGAACTGCTATGGTGCCCCTCGTATCAACAAGCTTTGTGACAGAAGCTCATGGTATTGTGGCTCGCGGTGCCAGAATTATCCCATCAACTGCTGCACCACATTTGAGGGACCTTGTCCCATCTGATTGTTACTTAGTGGCAGAGGTGTGGACTCGAGTCATGTGACTTGGACTCGAGTCAGACTCGAGTCATGAATTTGATGACTTGCGACTCGACTTGGACTTGCATAACAATGACTTTGTCCCACCTATGAGATGTGGACTCGAGTCATGTGACTTGGACTCGAGTCAGACTCGAGTCATGAATTTGATGACTTGCGACTCGACTTGGACTTGCATAACAATGACTTTGTCCCACCTATGAGATGTGGACTCGAGTCATGTGACTTGGACTCGAGTCAGACTCGAGTCATGAATTTGATGACTTGCGACTCGACTTGGACTTGCATAACAATGACTTTGTCCCACCTATGAGATGTGGACTCGAGTCATGTGACTTGGACTCGAGTCAGACTCGAGTCATGAATTTGATGACTTGCGACTCGACTTGGACTTGCATAACAATGACTTTGTCCCACCTATGAGATGTGGACTCGAGTCATGTGACTTGGACTCGAGTCAGACTCGAGTCATGAATTTGATGACTTGCGACTCGACTTGGACTTGCATAACAATGACTTTGTCCCACCTATGAGATGTGGACTCGAGTCATGTGACTTGGACTCGAGTCAGACTCGAGTCATGAATTTGATGACTTGCGACTCGACTTGGACTTGCATAACAATGACTTTGTCCCACCTATGAGATGTGGACTCGAGTCATGTGACTTGGACTCGAGTCAGACTCGAGTCATGAATTTGATGACTTGCGACTCGACTTGGACTTGCATAACAATGACTTTGTCCCACCTCTGCTTAGTGGTGACAGAAAAACGGAGATGCAGATCAGACTGCATTACACCTCCACTACCCAACAGCCACACGTGGATGAGCATCAATACCCAGATTGTCTTGGACCAGGCTTAACTGTTTTGTGGCCATTGGAGTTTTTGCACACTGATGCACCATCTTGCTTTGTGTGCCACCCCTACATGAGATTGTGCAGCTGCTCACATAAACAGCTGTCCCATTGTTGAGTGCTATCCATTACAGTGACAATAAGGTAAAATTAGAAGGCAGATTGTACTAAATTAAGTGGAGATCAAGTCGTTAAGTCTCTTGGATATAGACCTTTAATAGCAAATGCAAGAAGAACACGAACGATGTTCACTGCCCGTCCATACATCACATGTGTAATGGTCATGATAATTGAGATTCTAAGGAATGCACACACAGACTTGATGATGATCATGATGCACCCGGAGATATGATGATGAACCAAAATACATGATGATAACTGATATGATGATGAACCCAGATACATAACTATGACGATAATCCCAGATAATGATGGTCATGATACAGACACGATAAAACCTTTTTTTTTATCACATTTGCTGAGCGCAGGCCCCAAACCCAAATAATTAACAACGGCCAGCTCTATTTAAGATGCAATAGCTGAGGTGATATGTTTTTGCATTGAGAAAGGGTTTAAGAACCTGATAAGTTCTAAAAGTCGGGTTGTGTGAAGAAATAAACTAAAGGAGTCGTGTTTTGACCAGCACGATGGTGGTTGAAAAAAGTATTAATGAAACAAAAGAGCCAGTCTGGCTGGTTGATGGAGAGTCCTATTAGGGGCCGTACATAAATGACGTCACGCGATTTTGGACGATTTTTGACCTCCCCCCCCTCGTCACACAGTGTCACAAAAAGTCAAACCCCCCCCTCCATTATGACGTCACAAAGCTCTGCCCCCCCCCCCCCCCCAAAAAAAAAACATGCTTCAAATCGCTTTAAACTATTGTTATTGTTGTGCGTATTTAATGTGCGGCTGCACTCTGATGTTGTAGGAGAAAACATTTATTAAAAAGTCTATTTAATTAAGTAGAACGTGTTGTCTGTATTTATTTAAAGTTGCGCATTTTGATGTGACGTCACATATCTCAAACACCTCCCCCCCCAGTCACACATCATCACAAATGTCTGACCCCCCCCCCCCTCCCCTAGGTGAGTGATGTCATTTATGGACGGCCCCTTAACACAGTTTGCGACGTACGGTGCGAAAGTTCAACAAACATAGTCCTCAACATGAATGGAGGAATCAATCATTGAAAGCTCACGGGAACAGTAATCATGGGAGTAACAACAAAATAGTGATAAGGAGGCTGCTAAGCATCATTGAGGGAGTCAATGGAGTGACTGCGTGAGTGGTGGATCATCAACCTGGTTACCTACGTTGCATCCTATCAAGGATAGTATTGTAAGTTATGAACTGAGTGCTCCACCCCAGATATGACAACAGAATTCCAACCTTGGCAGAATTTATATGTTGTATAGTTGTAATAAAGTCTCAGAGTTAAAGAAGGAAAATGATGTTCTTGGTTCTTTCGGTAAAGTCACGTAGAAGGGAAATAATAAAATTGTAAAAATAAAGCATAATACATTTTATTTGTATTACTTTATTATTTCCCTTCTACGTGACTTTACCGAAAGAACCAAGAAGATTAATCCCTGCAGTCACGAAAGCTTTAAATCGAAAAGGAAAATGATGTTAAGCTTATTCAATCACTCCTTAACCAAATTAGACATAGACAATTGATCTGAGCCACAAAGCTCTTTTTACAAGTGTCCAGACCAAGCTGGTCGGCAATGACAGTTGTCTGAGGAATTTGTATGGGTGGAAAAATACATAAACTTGAACAATAACCACATAAAATAGAAAAGGGAGCATAGCAATACTAAACAATTTACACAAACGATACTTACAAATTCAGTTGCCAAATCAGTAGCAAATAATTTATAGTTTAGCCATTCCGTGACAAGCACCCCACAAATAAAAAATCGGCCCCTGCCTCACGTTCCAACTCTGTTATGTGCCTGATTAATCTTGTTCTAAATTAATCACCCAATCATTCTTTCGTGGAAGGCAGTGGGGTGACAAGAGGGGGCGACAAAAAGGATAGTTTGAGAGACAGGAACAGGCACGAAAGAACATTTAACCAGGTCACGTTGCCAGCCAGGAGTCATTTAATTAAATATCACAGAGAAATAGAACCCCGATCATAAGCTCATATGGCAACATAAGTCAGTGAGTGAAGTAGTTTATTTTTGGTAAGGTCCATTAAGCCAATAAGCTCTTTGTCAAAACGGCTGAGCATGTGACATGAGAAGAGAGGGTTCACGTAGGTTGCAGAGAACAAAGCAGGAACATTTTTATATACATGACTAATAAATAATAATTACAATACTACTTACAATGGAAATCTAGTAAGGCAGGGTGGAATGTTGACTCCCCTCCATCCATGCATCCCTCCATACATATATCTATCCACCTATCCGTATATTCCTCCCTCCCACGATCATTCCCTTCCGTGACCTCCGCTGTTCAGAGGAGAGGTTAAGATCACTGCCATAATGGAAAGGAATCGAGTTGCTGCAAAATGACTGTGTCCTGTCACCCGCGAATACCTAACCCCCAACCCGACCACACTCTCTCCCTCCAACCCCCCTGCCATGTCCCTGGTAGAATAGGGGTAACGAAGGCACTCTAGTCCCTTGATCACTGCTGCCCTCTAACAGCACAAAGGGAGGGGCGGGGGGGGGCATTGTGAGGGGGCAATGGGGGAAGAGACAGTGGAGGAGGCATTGGGAGGGAACAGAGGGGGCTTTGGGGGGGAAAGACACGGGGTAATGGAGGTGGGTGGGGGGTCATTGACGCAATTGGGGGTCATAGAGATAGATTGGGTGGGGGTCTGGGTATTTTGCTTTAAAACCACACCACGGGGTAGTGCAAACACTCCCAGTCCTCTACCCCTGGGTGAGTGTGGGATGTGTGTGTGGTTGGGTGTGGGTGTATGTGGAGTGAGTGTGGTTTCAGTGTGGGTTGAGTGTGTGATGTGAAGGAGTGAGTGTGGTGTGATGGAGGTGAGTGTGGGGTGATAGGCGCTCTCTAACAGCACTTACCCCAACATAGTGTGTGTATTTAGTGGTTCCATTGGTATACATGTAGGGTGAGGGTAGTGTGAGTGTGGTGTGTGTTATGAAGGGATGAGTTAGTGTGGTTTCAGTGTGGGTTGAGTGTGTGATGTGAAGGAGTGTGGTGTGATGGAGGTGAGTGTGGGGTGATAGGCGCTCTCTAACAGCACTTACCCCAACATAGTGTTTGTATTTAGTGGTTCCATTGGTATACATGTAGGGTAAGGGTCGTGTGAGTGTGGTGTGTGTTATGAAGGGATGAGTTAGTAGAATTTTCCTGGTAGGATGGGGATGGTTTAGTTTTATTTGTAAGTTTTTGGGTGATTTGTTTACCTTTCTCGTACTTTGCACTACTGTCGTGTTTTTGTGTTGTTTGTTTTTGTAACGTTCTTACTCGCCCCTACTGGGCATGTGAAACAGAGCTTTACAGCTCATCGGATTTCTCCTGTATAAATATTCTGATAGTGGGCAAGGTAGTGGAGAAAATGAGTGTGAGATGTGCTGGCTAACAGCACTTGCCCCCAGTGTGTACTGCTCGCATTGGAATCTTTCTCTTTTATGTACAGTATAAACATTATGTGGATGTATATTTGTACGTGTATATACTGCATGTATATGTGTGTGTTTTGTGTTATATCTGTCAGAAGGGAGCTGTAGTGTAGCGGTTAGCGCGCTGCACTACGAACCCGGCAACCCAGGTCTGATTCCCAATCACGGCCAACACCAGTGACGATTATCTGAACTGGTCATGGGCCTCCCCTAGGTCAACTCGGCCTCAAATGAGTACCCGGTGCAGTGTGTAAAAACATAGCCACTGGGGAAACGAAAGCAGTCAGACGTGATGTTGTCCATCCATCCCTTTGTGTGCTGTGCCAGCCTTCATAGGTGCTCACTAACAGCACTTTCCTTAACAGTCTGTTAAGGCTATATGGGGGATTTTGTCTTTGTGTTATAAAAATGTATATCATTGTGGAACGGTGAGTGATGGAAAAGGCTATGAAAGACCTTCATCCAGCAGAGGACTGATCATGGCTGATTTGTGTGTGTGTGTGCAGGCTGTACTGGTCCTGCCCTCCTTGCATCACCTGTGACCTGACCAAGAAAATAAGGTGAGACCGGTTCGAATCCAGGATAGCGTATTTTTCTTGTTCACTCACAGCTTTATAATCACGACTCCTCATCACGCACACCTGATATTGATAACAGCGTTGGTGATTACGAAGCTGCTTTTTCTACTCCGCTGTTGCTCCTGTTCGGATGATAGTGTCACTGCTGATGATGCCAAACATGATTTTGACGACTGATTATGACACTGATGCTGCTTATAAATCTAACTTTTAAATAATTTGCAGCACCTTGTCAACCCATGCCATATCGATCATGGGGGTGTTTAACCATACTTCACCAGACTGGTCAATCAGGGCTGTTGGTAAAGTGGTGGAAAAGAGTCCCAGAATCGGTTCAGATAGCACGCGTCACAGAAGTTAGCCATGCCCAGGACGTCCATATCGCAGTGCGTCTACCACTGTGCCACTGCTCCACCCTTTGCTCTTTATGATGATGGTGCTTGTTGTTACTAATCATGATGATGATGATGATACGAACAATGATGCACACGCGCCCGCAAGGGTGGGTAACCTAGAGACGTGGAAGCCCTCCCGAAATGTGAAATTCACTCAATTATTGAACGCACGTCCAGATATAATTAAATCAGAATTAATTTAAAAAAATGTATTGTGAGCCATCAATCAAAACAAAGAAAAGTCAAGTAAAAAAAGTTAATATTGACTGCATTTTTCTATGAAGACACTATCTGATCTGTAGAGGTAGACTTTCATAGGGTAGGGACCACAAATTCAAAATCTCGAGCACTTGAGTTTTTCACTGGACTCTGGGTACCTCTAGCAATTACTTCAACAAAATAAACTTGAAACTTGATGTCACTGGAGCGGAGTAAGATATGGGGTTCAAAGCCATGAGGCTCATGTGGATAACCCAATCCCTGATCGTGTAACGTCTTGCGTAGGTCAGTAAAATTACCTGTAAGATGCTTTGACACTGCAGGCCACAAAGTATGGGCCTGACATGGCATTATCGAGGTAAACCAGTCAGCAGAGGTCACAACCGGGTACCCGATACCCGTACCCTACCCGATACCCGGCTACCCGGGTACGGGTACCCGTTTGCGACCCTGGTGCGGCCGGGTACGTGTACGGGTAAGGAATCAAAACCCGTTTGCGACCTCTGCCAGTCAGCAATCTAGCCGTTACATTCTGCACTAGCTGAAAGTGGTGAATATTGCCCCCCCCCCTCCACCCTTTATCACAGGACATATTATATTAAATAAGCCCCCAGGGAAATATTTGCCTCCAAGGCATAAAAAGGTCAAGGCGGGCAGTCACACAAGCGTGGAATCAACGTTGGAAGATTATGAGGTAGGGCGGGATGTTTAATCCGGGTGATATTAATCAGATGGTAAATCGAGGTCTTGATGATGATGATGAACATGATGTCGATGATGATGCACACCCCCAGCAAGGATGGCTGACCTGTCAGAGTTCGGAGAGGCGGCGCCCTACCTGCGCAAGTCGGATAAGGAGCGTCTGGAGGCACAGACGCGGCCCTTCGACATGAAGAAGAACGTCTTCGTCAATCACCCCAAAGTCGAGTTCATCAAGGCCCTCGTGCAGAGCGTGGAGGATGGAAAATACACCGTGGAGACGGCGGATGGCGAAGTGAGCTCTGCACACGCGCATGGACACACACCCATAGATGTCCGCAGAAGCAGAAACACATATATGTAATACACTTAGGTACAAACACACACACATGCATATATATATTATAATTATTTTATCATGTTTTATTTTTATTATTTTATTATTTCCCTTCTACGTGACTTTACCGAAAGAACCAAGAAGATGAATCCCTGCAGTCACGAAAGCTTTAAATCGAAAAATACACATAGATATGTATGTTGAACTTCTTTCGCACCGTACGTTGCCAACCGTGATAATCTGAGGTGCATATACACAGGTATGCACTTAGATACATATATATACATACAGACATGCCCTTAGATTACTATAATGTGCTTTTCTCTGGTATTTAGTCATGCTACTGCTTGACTACAATTTGGAAAGAAACATGTTGCTGCCAATATTTTAACGAGAACTAAGAAATATGAACATATTGCTCATTTGGGATACTTGCACTGGCTTCCGAGCTGGTGCAAGATTGATTGCAAGGTGCTGCTTCTGACATATTAAGCTCTACATGAACACGGTTTCCCCCGCCTACCTAAAACAATTGTTGACTCCATGTCCCGAGTCGGCCTCTTACAGCACAGCTTGCAGTTGTGCTCATGATCCAAATGGTTGGAGTACATTTGCCGATTGAGCCCATAAACTGTAGAATAACTACTATGATAATCAAGTGAGGATACCTTTGAAACTAAGACAAAACACTCGTGTCGATGATACAGCATTCGTAGTCTTGTAAAACACATTCCTGCGGAGCGAGCTGGTAGGAACGTTGGGTTGCTCGGTCAATGGCCAGGGTCAACGGCGGCGTGGTGTATTCCGTAAATATGCCCGACTGTGAGGGCGGGCACAAGCCGGCGTGAGTAGGTTAAACGTTGAGTTTTATAAGGACACCACGGGGTGACCAGCCCCTCCCCACCTAGCCCCACCCCTCCCACCCCCCACCCAGCCCCACCCCACCCTCCCCACCCAACCAGCCCCTCCCCACCCTCCCCACCCAGCCCCTCCCTCCCCACCCAGCCCCTCCCTGCACGACGGACACAATAATTCCCTGTGGGCTGGTGTAACCACGTTCATATCAGTATTATATTGTATTTATTGCGTTTTCTGATTTAAGACATTGTAATTTATTAAATATTTCCACTTCTTAAAGATCCTTTCATGAAAGGCACAATGCAAAAATAAAGATGGATCCTTATTTTCTTTTTAAATACAGCGCCTTTACTCGAGGTGCTTAACATAGTTAAAAAAACAGTTACAAAATAGAATGATTTCGATCAGTTTTCTTCATCACTAGGCCCACACGGGCAACTCGCAGCCCCTGGTGGCCTCTAGCGCGGCCATTAATCAGGGGCGGTTTCTTCATTAGGGCGATTGGGCGACGCACCACCAATGTCATTCAACCACAGAGTCACGCTAGCCGTCACTGTGCCGCTGGATATAGTCCAATCAGCGTCATGCTACGTTCTGTGGAGTACCGCCTCTTTTTGGGCGATTTCCCTCCAGCTGAGAATCGCCCCGAGTGGTCCCATAGACTTACATTCAAAGATGTTTTTTTTTCGAACGGGGGCGCTGCAATGCATTCTCTATGGGTTCCGGGAGGGCTCGCCCTAACGTGCTTACGTCATCATACGTGCTTACGTCATCATACGTAAGCACGTTTCATCCAACAATATAATTTGTCGCCACCTAGTGGAATCTTTAATAAAATAAACCTGAGTGGTTTGTTTTAATAGTGAGTATAGAAACAAACAAGATGTATTGTAAGAGTCACTTTATTTTTCATTAATATTAAAGAAGTGAAGTTGCCTTTACATGCTTAAGCTGTTAATTTATCCATTGCATGGGTGGACCTTATCCTTATCAATCATCCAGACATTTGCCCCCCCTGAGAGATTTTGCAGGAGCCGCCACTGCCATTAATGTACGGCCCCCGACAATACACCAATGTGAAAACACCCCCCGTTATGTTGTCAAACCCCAATCGTTTCAAATGTGTGGCGGCCTTCACACTGATGATGTCTTATCAGCGAAAGTGGCCCCCCGCTGAAAATTAGTGAAGAACACTGATTTAAATAGCAAAGGCATGCAAGGGTTGAGGAATGAGTAACCGCAATTAGAGGGCATTTAGGGGTCACGAAATGGTTGCTACTTGATATAGACATATATACACGCAGATGTTCACATATAGACAAAGACACAAACACACGTTTCTTCCATGACTGTGCACGCAGACGGTCGTCGTGAAGGACGTGGACGTGATGCAAATGAATCCGCCCAAGTTCGACAAGATCGAGGACATGGCCATGCTGACCTTCCTCAACGAGCCGTCCGTGCTGTTCAACCTCAAAGAGCGTTACGCGGCATGGATGATCTACGTGAGTGCCTCGATATTAGCATATTGTCCGGATTTTAAGATGCTCTGGAAAGTTGAAGCACCCGAAAACCATAAAATTATAAAAGTCTGGTCATACACACCACATTATAAGTGGCACCCCTAACTTTTGCTTTAAAATGCAGGGAAAAATTTGTTATAATGATCTGAGAAATATAGTATTTATGAATAAATAAAGGGGAGTCAGTCGAATCATTCCACTGAGGTATGAGCCTCAGTGGGATGATTTATAGATTGATTGATTAGAGAGAGGGTCATTAGATCTCAGTGGGGTAACCGACCCCCAGGAACAGGTTTGCTAATTTACTGAGCATTTATGTAAGGATTGCTTGAATAGAGGTCTCGGGAAATCCAACAGGACCGACATCTCTGAATTATTGACCTCATCATAGCATACGATGCCATCAAGAGGCGAGGACTATGATTTATTTTTTTCTCTTTCAGGGATACTGATCCTATGCTAATAATCATTAAGAACCTCTATGGTGAGCAGACCCAAGTAAAGCTTCGTGGCTAGGAGTCAGAGACACTTGCAGATCACCTTGGGGTGTCGTCTGCCTCCTTCACTATTTAAAACCTTATTTGACTACATAGTTAGAGCTTTCCATGGCTGAAAAAATTGGCTTTTTATTGGCTGTTCCAGAGGAATTTGCATCTGGTACAGATACAAAGGGAGGCTAATTGATGCCTCGGTGCCTTCAAGGGATGGCTCCCTACTTTTCAACCAGGTTATTTACAGGGATTATCTGGTAGTTGCTGCTCACTTTAAGAACTAGTTTTAGACTGCTGTTGAACGTAGGATTTAAAATCAGCCCCACTAAAACAAAGCACTTGCCTGATTATGTTATGTCATCAACACTCCACATCAACTCTCCATGAGCAATCGGGCAGTTGTGGAGACAGTGGAGGAGTGTGCTCATGACCAGTTCCTAGTCAGAAGCAAAGACTATGCTCATTACCAGTTCCGGGTTGGAAGCGTTGATTTAGTCGAGCAGCATTATATTCCTTCGATACTTCACATGGCATCAAAGTGTACCGAGTCTGGCACAAGTGCTATGGTGACATCATCACCATATTGTGGCGAATGGTGGCTGTTGTTGTCTATCTGCGTATCTGTATGGTCCATGCAGACGTACTCGGGGCTGTTCTGTGTCACGGTGAACCCCTACAAGTGGCTGCCCGTGTACAGCTCGCAGTGCGTAAACGCGTACCGGGGCAAGAAACGGCAGGAGGCCCCTCCACACATCTTCTCCATCTCTGACAATGCATACCAGTACATGCTTTCGGGTACGTGTACACACAAACACATATACACCAGCACATGCCCATGGGTATGTGTACACACAACACATTCAAAGACACCTGCAAATGTTCACATTGTTGCGCAGTACGTCTGTCTGCCAGTCCCTATACGTGCGCCATCCACCTATCTGTGAATATTTACCGAAAAACCTGTACACTCTCCTGTCGATTTATCTGTCTTACCGTCTCTCTGGTTTACATTCCACAGACAGAGAAAATCAGTCAGTTCTGATCACGTGAGTTTCAAAATAGCGCAAAGGGCACACTTTGAGTTGTGGGAAATTCTTGGGTGTAATGTCTGTCTCTCTGGCCATTGGAAACCATATTGAGGCTTCAGAAACTCGGCATGCCTGGAAAGATGATTTTGAATAATCTTTGCCAGAACCTTTCTGGGCACACTGACAAGATAAATGCCCGAGTAGTTGATACAATAAGTATGGTCCTCCTTTTTAAAAAGGGGGACCATCAAGGCATCTGTTAAATCCTGTGGAATCGGCCCTGTGTTCCAGACAGTTGTAATGCTATCATGTAGAACAGCCAGCACAAAATTACCACCCTCAGCAAGCAATGATAAGATTCTCGCTTGCAATCTTATCAGCTAACCGAGAGCAGGCTATTTTGGGTTTGAATGGGGTCCTAAGTAGATGTCCACCATCGCAGTGGAAGAATGGCAGACGCATCTTACAAGTGACAAGCCAATGGCCAGTTGGCAAGGGCATGGGCCCGCATTCACTGTTAGACCGAGTCCTCAATATGGGTGGATGAATCAATGAGAGAAAGGCCAAGAACCGTTCCCATGGCAGTAGTGACAAAAGTGATAAGTGTCTTGACTGCTGGTGACAAGTGACAGGAGCGAATCAGTGAGTGCTTCATCATTAATCAACCTGTTTACATTAAATTCGATCCAGTATAGTGTGGTAGAAATTGTGCTCCATCCCAGATATGATCTTTCGCGAAATATGTACTTTGTATCCAAGTAATAATTATAGGCATTTTAAGAAGTCTTTGACATGCAAAAAAAGCAAAGCTTCTTCAATGTCTGGGTCTGTCTGCCTGTCTGTGTTTACCTCACCCCTGCCTGCCTCTCCACCACCAGAACTCCCTCCAACCCTCTCCTAAATAACCTCTTCAACTTTGCCTTCCAACCCCCTTAATTGCTTCTTTTATCCCTCCCTTGCTCGGTGTTTCCCATTCCTTTCCACCGTTACCTAATTCTTCACTCTGAGCCATTTGTTACATTACGGGTGGATTACAAATGTGAGTTCTTGTTTTATTTCTGCTTGTATCCGTCGCTGTGATGGACAGTGGCGAGTCTGGAGCGGGGAAAACTGTGAACACGAAACGTGTCATCCAGTACTTCGCGTCCATCGCTGCAGCAGGAACTAAGCGTGACGCTAGCAAGGTGAGGAGAGGGATAGACACGGGAAGACATGAGGGGGAGACGTAGGGTCACAAGACTACACAGGGAGGCACGGAGAAATATGAAAAACATAGGGAGACATGAGGGGAAAATGTATATAATGGAGACTGTCCTTTTCACAGGTACCTAAGAAATAATAATTATGGGTAGAAGCAAATAAAAGCAGAATTCAATTATGTCGCTACATACACACACAATATTTTAGTCCGTCATCAGGATCTACAAACCAATATTATCCCACAGCATGTTTAACCAGGAAAACCCTCGACTGATTTCGACCTCCTGGGTATCATCAGCAATCAGGCTTGTTAAACAAATGTTTCTGGCTTAGCAGATGCTATTGGCAAGGTTACAAAAAGCACAAGTTTTTGTGCAAATAATAATGGCTTTTTTATCCAGTAAAGCGTCACTAGCCTCAACTCACGTTCAGAAGGGTGCTGCTCAATTGGGATTTTTGGCCAATTCCATTTATGAGAAACCCACTACACATACCAACACTGCTGTGATCTTCACAGGGAACCCTGGAGGATCAAATCGTCTCAGCCAACCCTGCACTGGAGGCCTTCGGCAATGCGAAGACACTCAGGAACGACAACTCCTCCCGATTCGTGAGTCTCTCTGATAGGGTTGACACCTGTCGTGACCACTTGATTCTGCCCTTGTTAATGACCTTCAACCTGACGCACGACCCCTTCCCCTCTCAGTGTGCCACCATGTAATGCATTCGTATTTGTGTGTGCGTGCTATTTATCCGTCCGTCCTCCTGGCAGTAGCGTAACTAGCGTGGGGGCAAGGGGTGCCTTTCCACCCCCCGCCCGCCCACCCACCCGCCCGCCCTATAGCCAAAGCTACGAGTTGAAGTCCCCTTGACAACCACCATAAGATGTTTTCAACAGTGTCAAATATTAAACTTATTTAAAACACGGTTTAAATGAAAACAATATTTTACGAAAATGCCTTTAGTTACGTTCCACATTTTATTTTTATTTAATTATAGCAGGCACATAATATTGCAGGGCCACTACAGAGCTGTAGTGGCTGCATTTTCCGAAGGCGGAGCACCACGACGGCGTTAAATGTTCGAGACGGTGAGCATAAGGATGTGATTAGACAAGAGGAGCCAAGATATATAGCCTAGGTACAACCAAGGGGGACAAATCACTGCTTCGTGCTCCTTCTCATTTCCTCTGCAGCTCTCCCCTTCTGCTCATCCTCCACCGACTCTATGTGCTAGCGTGAAGGCGTGGTGCTAAACACACCAAACCCCTCGTGCGCTGTTCTGAACTTCATAGGTGCTCACTGTTAAAGGTTACACCGGGAATCTTTATATTGTTGTGTGCGTGTCCAGGGAAAATTTATCCGCATTCACTTCGGAACGACTGGAAAACTGGCGTCCGCCGACATTGAAACCTGTGAGTCCATGCGGTTCCATCAAGGATCTTTCTCACACTGTCGGAACTATTGATGCCCAAACCCCTCCCTATTTTCTGCTTGACTGTACACCTGTCTTTACGTTTGTCTTATCTGCGTTAACTGTCTTTCTTTCCATCAGATCTGTTGGAGAAATCTCGTGTTACGTTCCAGCTCAAGGCTGAACGCAACTACCACATCTTCTACCAGATCCTGAGCCAGAGGAAACCTGAGCTCCTGGGTACAAACAACAACACGACCACTACCACTATCATTCTCACCACCACCATTGTCACCATTATTCACTCTTTCTGCTCTATCCTCTCTCTCCTCACTTCCCTCTCCCCCTCTCTCTCCCTTCTCTCCTGTCCCCAGAAATGCTGCTGGTGACCACCAACCCGTACGATTACTCCTTCATCAGCCAGGGCCAGGTCACCGTGGCTGGAATGGATGACGGAGACGAGCTCATGGCTACGGATGTGAGCTTCCTCCTCTTCCTCATTTTATCCACCCGAGAGGATGATTAGTTGCTTTATCTGCCTGTCCTCCTTCTCATTCTCATCTCCTCTGCAGCTCCCCACCCCCATTATTCTTCTCCTCCTCCTGGTGGGTGATGATGTTGATGGGTGGTAGTGGTGGTGGTGGTGATGATGATTGCACCTCTCCCCAGAGTGCCTTCGACATCCTGGGCTTCACAGCGGAGGAGAAAGCGAGCGTGTACAAGCTGACGGGAGCCATCATGCACTTCGGCAACATGCACTTCAAGCAGAAGCAGCGAGAGGAACAAGCGGAGGCAGACGGCACTGAGGGTATGGAAGCGCGCGGGGACAAATGGGACGTGAGGATATGCGGGGACACGCATATCTGCACTGGGAACGCCTGGGAATTCCCCAGGAGGAGCTAGTCTGTCGCCAGGGAAAGGGTGTTCTGGACCGTCCTACTCAACGTGCTGACTCTGCAACCCTCACCAGGACAAGCGGACTGAGAAACGAATGAACGAACCATATAAGGGCACACTGGGACTCGCTGGAACGGGGGAGACAACAGGGTCATGTGGGCACTTGGGGACACTAAAATTAACAAGAAATATATATTTTTAATGTTACGAAAGCTATCATGAGGAGACTTTACAAATGCCCAGTATGGAACACCCAAGTCCTCAAAGTCATGAGCTGACATTGCACGAGTAAGGTCCTTTGAGCACTGGCGAATGCTTTCAGTAGGGTTCTTGTTTCTAAGTTTTTGGTAACCGATCAATTTGGCTGGTATCCTTAATAGCAAAAATACTTTCTAAGAAAAGTGTTTATATTTAAATGAGTGATCATGACCCTCCCATTACAAATGAATATGATGCGGATAGCACAATTGAGATTTTAAAAAGCCAAAGAGGAACACGTGGGCCTGTGTCTAAAGCAAGGGGGAGTGGTGGCACAGACAGATGGACAGGGCTAATGTACCAACGTTGGAACGTGTTAATAAAAAGACGTGGGGGGGATCTTTGCCTTTGACAGACGCCGACAAAGCGTCGTACCTCATGGGCCTCAACTCGGCCGACCTCATCAAGGGCCTGTGCCACCCCAGGGTCAAGGTCGGCAACGAGTACGTGACCAAGGGTCAGGATGTGCAGCAGGTGGGTGGCTCTGATGACAACTTCCAATGAAAGCGAAACCTCCATTCTGAATACATTGTGACATCATCATTGTCACCACCATGAATTATCATAAAGATCATATCCACGGTTCACCCTCAGCATTTCGTCATGATGATCAAAATGTATGTACTTTTATCACCTGATTCATATAATTGTACTCATCCCCTACTTTCCTGTTATGTGCATCATATTTGTATTGTTTAGTTATGGCTGTTGTATTTTTACCCAGGTCTCCTCTGATTCTCATCTCGTATAAATAAGGACAATAAATTAGGGGTATAATGGGGAGCCCGGGACTCTCTATGCACTTGTCAATTAGGGCTCTTCCTGGCAACTTCCCCACCCTCCCTAACCCCATGGACTTCCGTGCCCCATCAATATATTTACCCACCGGCCGCCACTTCGTCTGTCAGGTGTCCTATTCCATCGGTGCACTGGCAAAGTCCGTGTACGAGAAGATGTTCAACTGGATGGTCGTGCGCATCAACCAGTCACTGGAGACCAAGGCCCCACGACAGCACTTCATCGGTGTGCTGGACATCGCTGGCTTCGAGATCTTCGACGTGAGGACACCACCACCACCACCGCCACCTGCCAGCACCATTTTCATCACCACCATTACTGTCACCAACACTGCCACAACCACCACCACCACCACAGACTCCACCATTATCATCGCCGTCGCAAATGTCACCACCTCCACCATCACCTGTCCGTCCATCAGTCTCTCAGCTCACCATGTCTGTCCATCCATACGTGTGTCCCTCTCCCGGTGTGCAGTTCAACTCATTTGAACAGATCTGCATCAACTTCACCAACGAGAAGTTGCAGCAGTTCTTCAACCACCACATGTTCGTGCTGGAGCAGGAGGAGTACAAGAAGGAGGGCATCGAGTGGGTCTTCATTGATTTCGGCATGGACCTGCAGGCCTGCATCGAGCTCATCGAGAAGGTGGCTGCCGCTGATAATTGATGAAGATTATGGTGATAGTGAAGACACTGCTACTGATGATAATGCAACCACTGATGATGCTTTTGATGCCAATGATGATGATCATTGTGATCATCATCTACAATGATGATTGTAATGATTATCCATCACCACCATGAATAACATGATGACCATGGCAGCATTGATCGTGCTGATAAAGGATGTTAGTGACAATGTAGATGACGATGATCATGGTAAATATTGTGGTGGTAGTGCGGTTGTGAAAGTAGACAATGCTGCTGCTGATAATTATCATGCTGTTCCTCATACTGCAATTGTTACCGCTTCTGCTTCTTTGACCGATGACAATTGGCGACAATATCGATGACCACACCGTTTGCCTGCGTACTCCGTAGCCCATGGGCATCATGTCCATCCTGGAAGAGGAGTGCATGTTCCCCAAGGCGTCCGACCAGAGCTTCAAGGCAAAGCTGTACGACAACCACCTGGGCAAGTCCGCCAACTTCCAGAAGCCGCGCATCGTCAAGGGTAGGCCGGAGGCGCACTTTGCGTTGATGCACTACGCCGGCGTGGTGGACTACAACATCTCGGGTTGGCTCATCAAGAACAAGGACCCGCTCAACGAGACCGTGGTGGGGCTCTATCAGAAGTCTTCACTCAAGCTGCTCTCCGTGCTGTTTATGAACTACGCCGCTGCAGATGCTGGTGAGCAAATTATATCTTGCTTTATTTTACAATGGCTCTGAGTTGGTGAGCGATCATATGAGTGCGATTGAGTAATCGCACTCATTTGATCGCTCACCAACTTGCTCGCTCACTCATTCACCCACACACTCACTCGAACATTCAACCACATACTCAATAACACGAGGAGCCACCATTTGCCACTAAGTGACTGTGACATCAACATAGCGTGTGTATCCAGATCTTAGTGATAAGCAGGATGGACTGTAGGCAGGCGAGGATGAATGTTTTCAAGCTGGCACGAGTGTATATATATTTCGGGTTCCACGTTTCACAAGCAAAAGGAGAAGACAAAGGTAGCTGGAAAGTCTCAAGAGTTGCATGTGCAGAACCAGGGCAGGCATCTTCCACACAGCATTAGGCAGTCCATGAAAATATAATGATGCTCAATTGACTTCAAGTGAGACTTCCGCTAGATATAGTTAAGAGGAGGTTGCGATGAGGGATACGTGCGAGGGATGGATTAGCGTAGTGTAAACTATTTAGAAGTTAGTAACAGAACATAACACAAAATATAATAATAGGGATTTTCCCCTTTTTTCTGGCAACAAAACTGAAACCTTTTTACAAGGATTCATGTCTGCATTGACCACAATACTTGCAGTCAAAATGCAAACAAAAAACATACCATGATAATATATGCATTGTCCTTGAAACTGATTGGTCCACACCAAGGGACGGCCGTCCCTGATTGGTTAATGCAGACATGAATCCTTGTAAAAAGGTTTCAGTTTTGTTGCCAGAAAAAAGGGGAAACCCCCTATTATCATATTTTGGTACTGGCAAAGGAGGTCTAATGATGAGATAACACAAAATAATTGCAGATATAATTAGAAAGAGGGGGTTGTCAAGGGTGGGACACGTGGACAAGGTGGACGAGGGAAGTTAGTGAGATGGGTAGAGACTGGCAGCCAAAAACCAAGCAGAAGCTTCAAGGCATATGGTAGTCATGTGTCGACGTTACACCTCCAACTACAGGAATTGTGGGAAGAGTGATATGACATCGAGATGACCTCCTTGTCCTTAACCTGAAGAAACTGTGTGAAACTCCGTTCTCCCATGCCCCCTTCCTCCGCTGTAGATGCCGCCAAGAAGGGGGGTGCCAAGAAGAAGGGCTCTTCCTTCCAGACGGTGTCAGCTCTGCACAGGGTGAGCAAATCACGGAGATGCGACTGCGTATGTTATTTTTTTGTCGATTGTGCTGTAAGTTCTTCATTGTGTTCATTTTGTGCCGCATATTGTTCTCTATGACGATCAACGGTTTACTCCACATACTGCAAGTTTATTCAATTCAGTTTCTGAGTTTTACTGTGTTGTTCAGCATGGCATCCGACGTTTCACTTCGTGTGCTGGGAGCTTCTTCGTCGTGCTAAACAAACATGTGGTACAACCCAAAATACGTTTAAGAGCTACATAACTTAATTATATTATAATTGTGTAAACATAACTCTGGTATTAGATCAACAACAGGGTGAGGTGATGATAGTGACTGGCACACTGCCCTATGAACCCGGCAACCATTCCTCTTTCTTTTTGACCGTATACTCACTCTCACCCTCGCAGGAGAACCTGAACAAGCTGATGACCAACTTGAGGTCCACGCATCCTCACTTTGTGCGCTGCATCATCCCCAACGAGGAGAAGAAACCAGGTGAGCACACACACCTGTACAGAGATTACCGGTGTAGCCTATGTAGACTTGCTGGGGCAAGTGCTATTCGCGAGCACCTATGATACACACACTGCTTCCTGCGCCCTCCCCCCCCCAATCGCTGTGCCCCCCCCCAGGTGCGATGGACAATGCCCTGGTGATGCACCAGCTGCGTTGTAACGGCGTGCTGGAGGGAATCCGTATCTGCAGGAAGGGATTCCCCAACAGGATCCTCTACGGTGACTTCAAGCAACGGCAAGTCACCATTATCACAAGATACAGCGTCATCATCGTCCCCATCACATGCAGTATCGTCATCAGCAGATGTAGTCTCAGCAACATCAGCATTCTTATTATCAGATGATTTATAAATGTCATCATCATCGTTGTGGTCACTATGAACATCATTGGCAGCCGAATCATTCACGGCGATGAGGATGTCCCTGAATCCAACCACCCCACACACCATACCCCACCCCCTCCACCACCACACAGGTACCGTATCCTGAATCCGAATGCCGTGCCCGAGGGACAGTTCATGGACAGTCGAAAATCGGCTGAGAAGCTCCTGTCCACCCTCGACATCGACCACACGCAGTACAAGTTCGGACACACCAAGGTATGAGAGGGGGCCTCCTCAAATAATGATTATCATCCTTTATTTGCCCAGAAGGGGCCACAATACCTCTTTTCTACTTTACAACCAAGCCACACTGTAGCCATGCCGAGACATCCTGGCACGGCTCAGGTGCCAAGTTGTTTTTCCACCAGAGATCTTTGGGCCATGACACTAATGTCACGCGCAAGAAACGTATAGCGTAAGCATCACACGTTCATTGATGTGCCGGTGTAAAAGTGGTACAAGATTTTACCGCATGACTGCTGTACAATCCTGCAGATGAAAAGTAAAGATAGCTATGTATGACATCGGAACTCGAATGCCTCCCCTAGCTAACTCCTGGATGGGACGCCATGTTCCCAGGCTGCCACGGCAAAGACCTCTGGGTGGTGACAAGGTCAAGTTACAACACGCTTGCCGCTTGTTGCAGGGGTTCATACTTCGAGCCCAGCGACCGTCCTGGTTAATGCGTTGACCATAATATATGGGCTGTCTGCTGCACAATGGACATTAAAGATCCTGTGATATTATGAAAAATAATAGCCCATGTGTGTTGGCATCACAGTCCAAATTCAATACATTTCTTGCAAAGGACAGCTATTCCTAGATTTTCGAATGTTCATTTTAAGAAATTTCGCATTTACGCAATTGGAAAATTATGGACACTTTTCCATTAATGAAATCGAATTTCAGCGCTCATGAAATCTCACTTGGTACACACCCTGAGAGCAAACAAGAACCACCCAGGAGGCTGTCATCCATCCGCGACAGTGTCCCTACAGTATAGCAGTAATATCCCCACATCACTTTTCCAGTCATTTCAACATGCAGATGTTTTGGTGAGTTCCCTGAAAAGGTTAATTATACTGGTAGGAACGAAGTGGACCAGCCACCAATAGATTATATCGTCCGTCCGTCCGTCCGTCCGTGTAGCAACATCGCCCCCTACTGCAAACACTTGGCATGACCCTACAAAAACCGAGACCTAGGCCTGAAACTCTCCCTTCGTATCGTACCCCCGCATGTGTGAAAGGGAGTTAATGTTTAACAATGTTACATTCCCTGATGTTTTTAAATAGAAACATTTACATTTAAAGCTTTTACATAAATAATTAAAACATTTATATTAACAATGACTCACGGCGGCCTAAGGCCTACAGCTAGGCCTAAAGCCTAGACCTAGGCCTCAAACTCTCCCTTCGTATAGTTCCCCCGTGTGTGTGAAAGGGAGTTAATGTTTAACAATGTTACATTCCCTGATGTTTTTTAATAGCAACATTTACATTTAAAGCTTTTACATAAATAATTAAAACATTTATATTAACAATTAACTCACGGCGGCCTAAGGCCTACAGCTAGGCCTAAAGCCTAGACTTAGGCCTCAAGCTCTCCCTTCGTATAGTTCCCCCCGTGTGTGAAAGGGAGTTAATGTTTAACAATGTTACATTCCCTGATGTTTTTTAATAGAAACATTTACATTTAAAGCTTTTACATTAAAAACAACACCCTACCTCCCCCCCCCTCGTCGGCGGCTCTCCAGCCGAGCCAGGCCTGGGAATCTCTCCCCCGCTCGGGGTGTATTGGGCGGGGCTACAGCGGCAGGGGGCGGGGCTACGTGGGGCTGGGCGGGGCAACGGCGGCAGGGGGCGTGGGCACGAGGTGGAGGGCGGGGCTACGCGGGGTTGGGGTGGGGTTACGGCGGTAAGAGGCGGGGCAACGAGCTGGAGGCGGGGACACCGAGATAGGGCGGGGCCACGGGTGGCAGGGGCGGGGTTACGCGGGTGGAGGGCGGGGCCACGGGGCATCCACTTATTGGCGGCCATTTTTTGCCATTTCATTTTATTATAGCCATTCAATTGTTCGGTCCTACCAGCCCACCCCACAGGGTCCTGTTTTTTGTTTTAAAATCATTATTATTCAATCGTTTAAATATGTATGTTCTTAGGTGTATATTTTGCTTAGTTAGGAGTAGAGTTGGAATGACTGTCCAAGAGACATCCCAAATTTTTCATATTAAATTAATGGGGAAAGCGATTCCAAGATATCGTTTTACGCGTGTTTTTTGAAGAACGCATACCTTTCGTGAATCGAGGGATATCCGTACTTCAATGGGAAGAATTGCCCCCTACTTGATGACGACTGTCCACTTGCAGGCTGGTGCTGCATACACCTTGTGCCACACATGGACAGCTGCCACTGGGGAGTTCCCTGCTGAAGGGGACCTCAAAATATATCACATGAGAGGTGTGGTATAAAAATCATTGATGACCCCCCCTGTCACCTTAACCCCGTGCAGGTGTTCTTCAAGGCCGGTCTTCTGGGCACACTGGAAGAGTTGCGAGATGACCGCCTCTCAAAGATCATCACCCTCATGCAGTCACAATGCAGGGGCTTTCTGTCACGCAAGGAGTTTGCTAAGATCATCGAGCGCAGGTGAGGGCTATGGGGAGGCAAAAACAAGTGGGGAGCGGTAGGGTAGCGTTTAACGCACTGCGCTACAAACCCAGTGACCCAAGTTCGATTCTCGCTCACGGCCAACACCAGTGACAATTTGAACCGGTTTTAAGCCTCCCCTAGGTTGACTCAACCTCAAATGAGTACCTGGTGTGGTGTGCAAACATCGCCACTAAGGTGACAAAGGCGGCCGGTCATATTGTTGGCCACACACCCACTAATGTGCTGTGCCGGCCTTCATAGGTGCTCAATAACAGTCTGCTAAGCTATACAGGGGATCTTTGTACTTGAAGGGGAAGGCGGGATCATACAAGGCCACTAGAGGGTGGGTGATGATGTATTATGATGGAGGATGATTAACGTGTGATGATAAAGGTGATGGTAGATGACTGATAAAGGTGATGACGGTGATGGTGGTGGATGATCGATGTGTAATGACGACGATGGTGAGTCACCTTCTTGTATCCGTCACCACAGGGACGCGCTGCTCGTCATCCAGTACAACATCCGCGCATTCATGGGCGTCAAGAACTGGCCGTGGATGAAGCTCTTCTTCAAGATCAAGCCGCTGCTCGTGAGCGCCGAGACCGAGAAGGAGATGCAGAACATGAAGGAGGACTTCCTGAAGCTGAAGGAGGCCTACGCCAAGTCGGAGGCACGCCGCAAGGAGCTGGAGGAGAAGTCGGTTTCGCTCCTGCAGGAGAAGAACGACCTCGCCATGCAAGTGCAGTCGGTACGTGAGACAGGCCGGCCTGACCAGAACAATGACGATTGACAATAACGATGATGACGATGTACATTGTACGCTCGCTGTTGAACTCAAAATCATTCCTTCTTCCATCTCCTCACCCACCCCCCACTGTCCGTGTGCCCACATCCCCCCACTCACCACCATGACATTCATCGCCGCCTTCCACCCCCCTCCCACCACACACACACAGGAGCAAGATAACATCGCGGACGCCGAGGAGCGCTGCGAGCAGCTCATCAAGAGCAAGATCTCTCAGGAGGGGAAGATCAAGGAGCTGACGGAGCGACTGGAGGAGGAAGAGGAGATGAACGCCGAAATGACGGCCAAGAAGCGCAAGCTGGAGGACGAGTGCAGCGAGCTCAAGAAGGACATTGACGACCTGGAGCTCACGCTCGCCAAGGTGGAGAAGGAGAAACACGCCACGGAGAACAAGGTGAGTGGTGGACCGTGCATTCGACATTGTACCAACGTATACCGTAAATTGTACATTTGAAAATGTCTGAATATGTGTCACTACGTGTTTCCTATGTATGTCACTTGACACCCTGGACACTCTTAAACATGAGATGTTCCATGTGGATTCTTTTGTTTTATGACATGACATTGATTGCACAATCAGGATAAAGCTGGGGGAAAATCCAAATACATTTCGAAATAAATTAATCAGGTCCTCAAGTGTATACAGTTAATGGTCTCCAATATCCATCATATTAAATTTGCTCTGTGAGAGTCCCAAATTGCTATTTTATCTCGTAATATAAATTGACGCACAATCCAAAATTGAGGACAAAAAAAAAATACTTTTTGGTTTTACTGTCATCTAGGAGTATGGGAAAGCACAGCAGCCGGCCCTAGTGGTGGATAAAGGTCACTTGAAGGGACCTTAGTTGTTCGTTGATATTCACTTCCACGGACCATTCTCTACCACACGGGCAGATGGACTGCTCTAGGAGACTTCCGGATGGATTGTCTGCCTCGTAACATGAATTCGAAAGCACAGCCGGGATAAAGTTTAGAAAAAATAACACATTGTAAAAAAATATCACGCAAGATATCTGAGTAAACAATTAATTACGATAGGACCTTTTTTCCCAGTGTTAAGATGATAAAAAAAAGAAACAGGTGGAGGCCAATCAGTTTCAAGGACAATGCACACATTATATTATCAAAGCATATTTGTTTGAATATTTTACCACAAGTTTGTGTGGGTACTGCAGACTTGATGCTTTGAAATAGGTGTCTATTTGGTGTTTGAACATCCTAATACCTCCTGTATTATTGCCAGAAAAGATAAAGACTTTTCTTCTTTTACTTGATCCATTACAAATGGGTAAAATAATATATAAGCAGAACTCCATTCTGTCTCTACATATAAACAAACCACGTTTTGAAAATCAGCCTATTGGATTTCCAAACTAAGATTATTCAGTCAGTCTTGTTAAAGCAATGCTGCTGGGTTACCAGATGTTATTGGCAACAGAAATCCATCTAAACTCTGGGGCCCTATCAACTCCCACCCACTCTTCCACCCACAGGTGAAGAACCTGACGGAGGAGATGGCCGCTCTGGATGACATCATCGCGAAGCTGACCAAGGAGAAGAAGGCCCTCCAGGAGGCTCACCAGCAAACGCTGGACGACCTGCAGGCTGAGGAGGACAAGGTCAACTCGCTCACCAAGAGCAAGGCCAAGCTGGAGCAGCAAGTGGACGACGTGAGTGGTCCACCAGTGCACTTCACTAGGGGCCTCATGGTTCCACCAATCATGGTTTCTCTTTTACGTGCCAAAGCCTTCTTTAACTCAGTCGAAGTTTGAGTACTGTTGTCATATCTCAACGTAAAGTATACACTGTAGGTAGTCTCTGATGTTAGTCTTGATCTGTACCAGTTGCTTTGCCACTGGTTAGCCCTGGTATGGCAACCATGGCAGTACGGCCCCCCACTTACTGCCCACACCTGCGATTAGCACTGTTAGCTACGTACGGTGCGAAATAAGTTCAACGTACATACATTGCCGATGCCAGGATTCCTTGTTTGATCGGGTGTCATCCGATGCAGTTTCATTATATTATCGATCAATATTTTATTCACGTCCCACTCAGCCATGACCATTCCTCTCCTAGTGTCAAACCAGTTATCACTGGTTACGACCATTTCCCTGTTCTACACTCATATCAACATAGTATTGACAATAAACTTTGCATTGAATCCCATTTCACCACAATGGGCCTCGTCTGTAGATATAACTTACACACTTTGCCTGTTTTTCCCTCACAGTAGCTACATCTGGTGGTCTGCAAGATAGTACACAGACACTAGATGCATCATACAAACCTGTGCACGTGCACGACCAAGGTTCCATCAGACCGCAGGGCCCACGTGTCCTCTCGCACCTATAACGAGCCCACTGAGAACCCAGAGAGTCCCTGTGGTCGATGTTATTTTATATAAGCACGCGTGTGTCTGCACGTACGTTCCACAGCTGGAGGGCTCACTGGAGCAGGAGAAGAAGGTGCGCATGGATCTGGAGCGCGCCAAGAGGAAGCTGGAGGGAGACCTCAAGCTGACCCAGGAGACCATCATGGACCTGGAGAACGACAAGCAGCAGCTGGAGGAGAAGTCCAAGAAGTAGGGTGCTCGTGCGGCCCAAAGAATATCGTCACTATCATCATAATCGTTGTCATCTTTATCATCATCATGGTTTTTATCATCGTTATCATCATGATCCATGATCTATGATTGATTGAAGCATGGCTGAGGGACTGTGACTTTATGACCTTTGTGTGTGCGTATGTGTGCATAAGTGCACGTACGTCTGTATGTGCAATGTGTGTGCATCCGTGCACGGGTGTGCATGTGTACGCTTGTGCTCGTTTGTATTATGGGTACTCGCATACATGTATGCACATTAACATATATACGTATGTGTACACGTGCGTGTGTGCAGGAGGGAGTTTGAGATGAGCACCCTGAACAGCCGAATTGAGGATGAACAGGCACTGGCTGCTCAGCTTCAGAAAAAGATCAAGGAACTGCAGGTGATGCACACTGATTGATGATTATGATAATGCCTTTCACCCAATGAAGCCTAAATGAGTCCTGTAACATTGGGATATTTGGTCAGTTACATTTATGAGTGTTCGGGTTAGTGTGGGAGGAAATCGGAAAACATGAAAACACACCACACATGAGAGGAAAAAACTCAAAACCTCTACAGAGATGGGTTAAAGATAATCAAGTTGATGAAAGTGTTACTGGTTATGGTAGCAGTGCTTCTGCTGCTGACAATGATAATGATGTTACCGCTATGTCTGCTGCTGATGACAATGATTATAATCATAAAGATTACACTGACGATGATGATCATGGCTATGGCAACTATTACCCTGCTGCTGATGATTATGATGATCAGATCCACATCCATGCAGCTGATGAAGATGCTGATGATGATCTCGCCCCTCCCCAGGCGCGCATTGAGGAGCTGGAGGAGGAGCTCGAGGCTGAGCGAGCGGCGCGCGCCAAGGTGGAGAAGCAGCGAGCGGACGTGGCGCGCGAGCTGGAGGAGATCAGCGAGAGGCTGGAGGAGGCGGGAGGAGCCACGGCAGCGCAGGTGACCCCCTCTCCCCCCCCAACCCCCAGACACAGAAACAGACAAATGTCACCCGTGTAGTCTACAGACTGTTGGGACAAGTGCTGCTTGTAAGCACTCATGAAGGCAAGCACGTCACATGAGCGACAGTGTGGCCAACACCACGTTCAGCCTCCTCTGTCTCCCAAGTAGGTTTGCACACCGCATCAGGTGCTCAGTAAAGGATAAATGGACATAGAGGAGGTCCCGGACTAGTTCAAATAATTGTCACTGGTGTTAGCCAGGAATCGAACTCGGGTCTCCAAGTTTGTAGCATAGTGCGCTAACCAGTGCTACCACTTCCCAGACACACTTATTTCTTTACAAAGCTCAACTTTGGAATTCCCTTGCAGTATGTTTTCCCAAGTTCTTATATCTTTGCTCAATTCAAGAAACGTATTAATTCGTATATATGATGCCTAGTGCTGTTCTTGCTTGCCATTAACCATGATTTATTCATGTGTTTAAACCTTCAATGGTGCTGTTTGTTCCTGTCCACTTGACGTTTAAGGCCTGCGCTCAGCACTCTATACGCATCTGTTAAATGAAATTCGGTAAAACCACATCCTTGGATGTGCTCTGCCAGGGCGCTCTCTTGTGTTTGAAACACATTTTGACAGACTCAGAATCTTTATTTAGACTGCAGGAATCCGACGAGCTACGGAGCACTTTTTCACAGATGTCCAATATGGGCTGGTCATTCAATTCTACCCCCCAACGCAGGTCGAGTTCAACAAGAAGCGGGAGGCCGAGTTCCAGAAGCTGCGTCGCGACCTGGAGGAGTCGACGCTGCAGCACGAGGCCACGGCGTCGGCGCTGCGCAAGAAGCACGCGGACAGCGTCGCCGAGCTGGGCGAGCAGCTGGACAACCTCCAGCGCGTCAAGCAGAAGCTGGAGAAGGAGAAGAGCGAGTTCAAGATGGAACTGGACGACGTCCTCTCCAACATGGAGTCCGTCGTCAAGACCAAGGTGAGCGCGTGGCGGGAGGCGTCGGATCCGGCCCGGGTCCATAGGCGTTTACACTTGTCCTGGTTGTTGATAACTGCCCCCTGAAGATGTTTTTTTCGACAAAAACAGTGCTTCAGTCAAATGCTTGTGTCCTTGAGTCATTTGAGTCCCTCAGTAAATCCTGGACCAGTCTCTGGATCCAGGGCCGTTTTCTCACTGTATCCTGGACCTGACTCCCATTGAGTCCAGCACCTGTATTTCATTTAGTCAAAGACTCATATCTCTAAGTCTACTAGTAGTCCCGAAATAATCCCTCATTGTTACATGCCCACATGTGGTGCTTGGGATTTTGAGATATACCCAGCTGTCGCTACTGTTGTCATTAATGATGTCGATGATGAAGTTGACATCGTTGATATTGTAATTTTTGTTGCCAACCTAATTGTTTCTCCCCTTCCACGTCGCGGGCACCAGTCGAACCTGGAGAAGATGTGCCGCAGCTATGAGGATCAGCTCAACGAGCTCAAGGTGTCGTTTGAGGAGAACCAGCGAGCACTCAACGACTTCACGACGCAGAAAGCCAAACTGCAAACAGAGAACGGTGCTCCTTCCAGCACACACGCACGCCACATTGCTTATCATCATCAGCGTCATCGGCCGTGGTCAATCCACTGCTGGATGATGGCCTCCCCAAGCAGCCACCAACGCTCATGATCCTGCCATCTAATAACCCATCTAGCACCCGCTCACATACCACGACCGTGTGTTGTGAGTAACAATGGTCATCGCATCGCTACATTGCTATAGAAGCAATAAACACATTCCTGCGGAGGGAGCTGGTAGGAACGTTGAGTTGCTCGGTCAATGGCCAGGGTAAACGGCGGCGTGGTGTATTCCGCAAATATGTCCGACTGTGAGGGCGGGCACAAGCCGGCGTGAGTAGATTAAACGTTGAGTTTTATAAGGGCACCACGGGGTGACCAGCCCCACCCCTCCCACCCCCCACCCAGCCCCACCCCTCCCACCCCCCACCCAGCCCCACTCTCGCTACCCAGCCCCTCCCCACCCAGCTCCTCCCCACCTCCTCACCCAGCCCCTGCCCACGCTCCCCTCTCTACCCAGCCCCACCCCTCCCATTTTTGTATGCACGACGGACGGACGGATACAATAATCCCCTGTGGGCTGGTGAAACCAGGTGGTTCCTACCAGTATAATGATGCATACCGGCACAATAATAGAACAAAGGCTATCACAAAGGCACATTAAAGTTAATGAACAAAGGCACATCACTCTGATGATAATAATCTGGCAATGTGCGCACCTCCCTCACCCCGTGTAGGCGAGCTGTCAAGGCAGATGGAGGAGAAGCAGGCGCTCGTCACGCAGCTGACGCGCGGGAAGCAGTCGTTCACTCAGCAGGTGGAGGAGCTGCGACGACAGCTTGATGAGGAGCTCAAGGTAAGAGAACAGAGAAGATGAACCTTGGACCGACACTCGACCCGTCGACTGGTGTTTGCCCGGTGGCTCAGAGATCAGAGCCGTACTATAATCTAAAGAAGAAAATCTACGAGGCAACGTTTTGGGTAATTACCATTCTTCATAGCATAATGGGCTGGACAGTGGAGGCACATGCCTGATATCTAGCACTGTGGAGGCGAGGGTTGGCGGACCACACAAATGTTGCAAATCTGCCTTCCCGTGGGCATTGAGGTGATATAACCGGGCTTTAAAGAAGACGGTAAAACAAAGTTAAAACTAATGTTATCTCTCCTTTCTGTATGGGACAGAGTGTTGCTCCCTCACATGTGTGGGTTTGCTCTGGGTGCTCTGGGTTCCTCCCACATCAATAAACATTCATTAATTGACTAAAAAAATCTTAGGTCATACAGATAACTGCATACGTTGAGCGATTGATTGTCCCAGTTCACTGCCTGGCTGCCTTCCAACTTGTCTGTGGTTCTTCAATGATTGTGAGATGAAATTTGCACGAACGATGCTCTATGTATAAGTAAAATCTCTCGAACATTTTGTAATAGCACTATTCTTATAGCACAAGTAATTGCTATGTGTTCTCCCAATTCAGTAATCTTTGGGCAATTTCTCAAATTTTAATCATAACGCTGGCACAAATAGCCTAGTTTTTTTTTTTTAATAACGTAACGGGACCACTGACGTTCACTGTGAAGCAGACAGCGCATATTCACCAGTAGCATTAACAAAGGCGGCCGTAAAACTTCTGCAACAAAGCGCAAACGCTGATCGAATGAGCATCACTCTACTAATCCTGCTACCACCACACACCCACCCCACCCCCGGCCCCCAGGCGAAGAGCGCGCTGGCGCACGCGGTGCAGGCGGCGCGGCACGACTGCGACCTGCTGCGCGAGCAGTACGAGGAGGAGCAGGAGGCCAAGGCGGAGCTCCAGCGAGCGCTGTCTCGCGCCAACGCCGAGGTGGCGCAGTGGAGGACCAAGTACGAGACGGACGCCATCCAGAGGACCGAGGAGCTGGAGGAGGCCAAGTACGGACGGCGCTCACCACCATCACCACCACCATCACCATCACCACCACCACCACCATCACCACCACCATCACCACCACCATCAACACCACCACCACCACCATCATCACCACCATCACCACCACCACCACCACCATCATCACCACCATCACCACCACCATCACCACCACCATCACCACCACCATCACCACCACCATCACCACCATCACCATCTCCACCATCATCACCATCACCACCATCACCACCATCACCACCATCACCATCTCCACCATCATCACCATCACCACCATCACCATCACCACCATCACCACCATCACCACCATCACCATCTCCACCATCATCACCATCACCACCATCACCACCATCACCATCACCACCATCACCATCATCACCATCACCACCATCACCATCTCCACCATCATCACCATGACCACCACCACCATCACCACCACCATCACCACCACCATCACCACCATCACCACCACCACCATCACCACCACCACCACCACCACCATCACCACCACCATCACCACCACCATCACCACTACCACCATCACCACGATCACCACCACCATCACCACTACCACCATCACCACCATCACCACCACCATCACCACCACCATCACCATCACCACTACCACCATCACCACGATCACCACCACCATCACCACTACCACCATCACCACCATCACCACCACCATCCTTACCATTGTCCTCGTGCAATCAATCAGTAGCTTATCAATAAGAGTTGTAAAGGCCATGGTAATCAACTCAGGGTGATTTTTTTCATAACGACTGCTGAGCACAATCACAGAGGTCCAAAATTCCAAGCAGCCGACAACAGTTGAATGTGTAATACATTTGAATTCAAATTATATTTCTTGAATTGAGAAAAGTTGTAAGAATTTGGGAAAATAGATGGACGGAATCCTAAGTTGAGCAGTGCGAGGCCAGAAGCCGTAAGCAAAGTCTTTCAATCTGCAGTGTGGTGGTTTAAAAAAGTATGGATGAGACAAAACAGAGGGGTTGTCAACATGGACGGAGTAGGCAATGAGTGAAGATCATTGGAACAGTATGTATGTTACACCGTATCATATCCAACCGTGCTAATCAGGTAGTACTGTGACGAGGGAGTTTTCAGCAGTGTGGTTTGTGGGTAAGAGCGTTGCCCTCGGAGGCGAGGTGGTGGACCTCTTGGCGTTTGACGTGGCACGGCTCCCGCTGGGAAGTGGCGCACGGGCGTGCTCCTCGCTCGTTTTATTTTGGAATCAAAAGTTAAAGATAAGACGAGCAAGTAGTGGGTCCGAGCGCCGCACGCACTTGCGACTCGCGCACACGCAGGTAGAGACGCGGATACGCACACACGTCCATACACACTCACGTCTTGCACACTCAGACGTGCTCAAACATATTGTTAGGTTTTTTCTGTAAAGTCATGTAGGTAAAAAATGTAAATTAACAAAAGTAAAATAAAAAAATAAAAATCACGACGTTTCGGAGGCAACACAAGCTTCCGTCTTCAGGTGGAACCGTCACAGCACGATAGCTGTATCAAGCATGTGCAGAGGATGTGAGGATACACAGACATACAGACACAAAGATATGCACACACGCACATCTTGGCACCCGCCTCCTACTCTTCCCACTACCTTATCCTCCTCTTCCCCGTGGCCACGCAGGAAGAAGCTGGTGCAGAGGCTGCAGGAGGCGGAGGAGTCTGTGGAGGCCGCCAATGCCAAGTGCTCCTCACTGGAGAAGACCAAGCAGCGTCTGCAGAACGAGCTCGAGGACATGATGGTGGACGTGGAGCGTGCCAACGCCGCAGCCGCCGCCCTCGACAAGAAGCAGAGGACGTTCGACAAGGTACGGGTCACACGGGGTCACACACACGGTTCGTGGGTTTTGGAGATGTTGCTGCTGAACTTGGAGAATGCTACTAAGAAATGCGGCCTTATCATCAGCCCCAGCCTTCGACACTTCACGTGGCATCAAGAGCACCTAGCCTGGCACATCCGCCGTGGTGATGTAACCGCCACCGAGTGGGAACGACGCTTGTTGTTGAATGTGTGGAGTGGTAGTGTAGTGGTTAGTGCACTGCGATAAGAACCCAGCGACCCGAGTATGAGTCCAGATTCAGTATCATCCTTTTCTACCTCTGCCTGCTACCGTCTTTCCTTCAAGCAATTGCAAGGCTGCACCTTTCTGTCTTTCAATGCATCTGCGGGTTTTGCCGCACTGTGAGTCTCATCTCGGCGTTGTCGTCTCTGCAGGTTCTGGCCGAGTGGAAGCAGAAGTTTGAAGAATCGCAAGCGGAGCTGGAGGGGGCGCAGAAGGAGGCGCGCTCACTCAGCACGGAGCTCTTCAAGCTGAAGAACGCGTACGAGGAGAGCCTCGACCACCTGGAGACCATGAAGAGGGAGAACAAGAACCTGCAGGGTGAGTAGTGAGTGTGTGTGCGTGAGTGAGTGGGTATATGTGAAGTTGGCACAGTAGGGGGCACAGGTGATGCATCAGCCAGTCATCTCAGTCATCTTAGTCAGCCGACCCGTGGCACCTGCTGGGTCTGCCCTGTGACCTGCCAGCGGGCGTTCGACACTTCACGTGGCCTCAAGGTGCACATGGCCTGGCACAAGCGTCGTGGTGACGTCACCGCCACTTAGTGGCGAATGGCGGTTGTTGTTGTATGTGAAGAGCGATAGCATAGATTATGATGATGATGATGATAACAAGGTGTGATTTTCTGCGTGCACAGAGGAGATCTCCGATCTGACGGAGCAGATGAGCGAGGGAGCCAAGACGGTGCACGAGCTGGAGAAGCTGCGCAAGCAGCTGGAGCAGGAGAAGGTCGACCTGCAGGCGGCGCTGGAGGAGGCAGAGGTGACGTGGGGCAGGGGACAAACACAAAGAACCTACACGGGCCGTTGGGGAAAGTGCTGTTAGCTAGCGCCCTAGTGAGGCAATGACGGCACACGGGAGGGTGGTGGTGTGGCCGGTGTCACTGCCAGCCACATTTGTCTTCCCAGCGCTGATGTTTTTACACACCGCATGGGGTACTTATTTAAGGCTGAATCGACCTAGCTGAGACACGGGACAAGTCCTAATATCACTTGCTAATGACGGTCGCATTAGTTGGGAATCGAATTTAGGTCCCCAGTTTCATACTGCTATGCACTAAGTACCGCTTACTAATACTGTCTCTAAATATAGTCGCCAACGTGACATTCAGGGACCCCGATAACTATCCAGCGGATCGTCCTCCCATTGTACCTGACAAAGTGGCACCAAAATCACAAGAGTATTAATTGATTCATATTGATCCTATCCTCACGTTGAAAAGTTACATTTTTCTCCCATCTGACCCCAATCCCAGTGTCAGTTTTGTCAGCATTAGTCTAGTAAACGACAACGTGTGGCACTTCAATCAAGTCTTCATCTGTTGATGTCATTAAGACGTTCTCTTAGACTAGTCAAATGCAGCACATCTGGTCCAGTGAGGGGCATGCAATTTCGCCCCCCATATTATCAGGTCAGTCAATGAGTGTGTATCAGTAAAGAAAAAATGTAAATACACAGCCAATTACCATGTTTGGTTTTCATCAGTGCACTGCAGTCTCCAATAATGATAATGAATTATCTTAGTCTGCGTATTAATTCAGGCTAGTTAATTTTGTCGCTTCGTAGCCATACTTTTATTTTCAGTGGGTAAGTCGTCGCCATCACCATGCTTGATATGTTAGTCCACTCAGTCATTGTTGTCTAAAATATTTTTTTTAAACCTAATTGACAAATATTTTGGTTGTAAACGAAATTATAATTGGTAGTTACGACCAATGTCCTGCTTGATGATTTTTTATCCACTCAATTATTGTTGACTCAAATAAAAAACACTTTGTTGATGAGTATTTCTAATTTCGTTACCGAAACTCTCGCTGTCCCAACGCAGGCCTCCCTGGAGCACGAAGAAAGCAAGATCCTCCGCGCTCAGCTCGAGCTCAACCAGATGAAGGCCGACATCGAACGCAAGCTCTCCGAGAAAGACGAGGAGCTGGAGCAGTCCAAACGGAACAACCAGCGCGCCGTCGAGACGCTGCAGACCGCCCTGGAGGCCGAGACGCGCTCAAGGAACGAGGCGCTGCGCATCAAGAAGAAGATGGAGGGCGACCTCAACGAGATGGAGATCCAGCTGAGCCACGCCAACCGCTCAGCCTCAGAGGCACAGAAGCAGCTCAAGATGGTGCAGTCACAGTTCAAGGTGCGTGAATGGTGAAGTACAGGAATTGCTCTGAAGTCCAGCAGGCTAGAATTGTAGTACGATTATAAATAGCCAAAGAGAGAATGGAGTATAAGTCAAAATATATGGGTGGGGAAGTCCTCATAATCATCAACCAGGATAAATCCGCTGCTAGCGGAAGGCTTCCCGAGCAGTTATGATTCTGTATGCATACGCATAATTTTTCCTCCCTTGCAAATAATAATGGAATTTCTTAATCCTTCTGTGTTTCCCTCTGTGTCACCCTCTTGCTGCCCCCACTGTCTGCCACTACCACCAACACTTTATTCCACCACCACCACCACCACCGCTGCACACACACAGGAGGCCCAGCTGCAGCTGGACGACGCCCTGCGTCTGGGAGACGAGTACAAGGAGCAGGCGGCCATGGCGGAGCGGCGTAGCACGCTCATGCTGGCCGAGGTGGAGGAGCTGCGCTCGGCGCTCGAGCAGACGGAGCGCGCGCGCAAGCTCGCCGAGCAGGAGCTCATCGAGGCCAGCGAGCGCGTGCAGCTCCTGCACTCGCAGGTGCGTCCTCATCGTCATCACAGCCACCATTGTTGTTGTCATCTTGAGTTGTTCCGTGTGAATTCAACGATCCAGGTGATCACCCTTCCAATTGTTTCCTCCCTCCTGCTCCATCCTGCTCTTTCTTTCTCCCTCCCTCTCATATCCTCCTCCTTCCCTCTTGATCCCACTTGCTCCCACCTTCTCCTTCGTGCTCCATAGAACACCAGCCTGATCAACCAGAAGAAGAAGCTGGAAGGAGACATGGGGGTGCTCCAAAACGAGGTGGAGGAGTCCGTGCAGGAGTGCCGCAATGCCGAGGAAAAGGCCAAGAAGGCCATCACAGACGTGAGGAACCCCATGAGCCACGGTCCATCCACCGCTAGATGAGGGAATCCCCACATCATCATTATCCATGATCTGCTCAATGGTGGATGAAGGCCTCCTCATGTCACCACCATTATCTCATCATCATCATCACCCGTGGTCTATCCACTGCTGGAAGAGGGCACCCAATCGCCATCATCTTGAACCATGGTCTATCCACTGCCAGCTGTAGGCCTCCGCATGCCACAACCACCAGTGACTCGGGAGCCTAACCAGGAATTCGTGTTCTGTCAGGCGGCCATGATGGCCGAGGAGCTGAAGAAGGAGCAGGACACGAGCGCTCACCTGGAGCGCATGAAGAAGAACATGGAGCAGACGGTGAAGGACCTGCAGCACCGGCTGGATGAGGCCGAGCAGATCGCGCTCAAGGGCGGCAAGAAGCAGCTCCAGAAGCTGGAGGCCAGGGTGAGGAGAGGGCGGTGAGGGTGATACAAGGGGGTGTGAGATAAGAGGCTGAGTGTGAAGTGAGGTCACAGGAGGTGAGGTCAGAGGGTGAAATTTTGAGGGGAGTGAGGTGAGAAGCAGGTGAGGCAAGGGGGATGACTGAGATGACTGGCAGATAATAACAGACCCCCCCATGTTGTCGTTTTAAAACTGTTGGGACAAGAGCTGTTTGCGATCACCTATGAAGGCCTAAACAAAGCACAAGTGAGTCGTGTCACAATCCACTGTCTCCCCATTGCACGAGGTAGTAATTTAAGGCTAAGGTGACCTAAGAAAGGCTCAAGACTGAATCAGATATTGGTCACCGATATCCACCGTGGCCAGGAATAAAACTGAGGCTATTGGATTTGTAGCAGAGTGGACTAATCACATTACCTACGACTATTAGTTTGTTTACACTTGTTTAGCCAAGAAAGCCTCACTGACAATCAAGCTCTTTTTCAGGAGAGTATATGCTAAGTTTTACAGTCTAGACCAGGGGTCGGCAACCAAAATAACAAGAAGAGCCATTTCTTTCCAATTCGGTACAAAATTCAGTACTTCAAGAGCCGCAATGCATCTGAGTACATACTGTACATACGTACATATCGTCAAGAAGCAGCCCGTAAAGAGCCGCATGCGGCTCCGGAGCCGTAGGTTGCCGACCCCTGGTCTAGACCAATGGTTACAATGTTTCCCAACTAAGTATCAAATTTTTCAAATTTGACAATGATACCTACACTTTTTTTAATAAGGGCATACTTAACGTAAACTGTGAAGCAGACCCCTTGTACTTTAACGGTTAATACACTTGTAGAATTAACCAGTGGGAAATGTGCCACTTCTTGGCCATGATAGCACACAAACACATCCCTGCTTATGCTCAAATACCGCACCACTCACCTCCACCCCTGTGCTCCCCCCGTAGGTGAGAGAGCTGGAGAACGAGCTGGAGGCAGAACAGAGGAGGAACGCTGAGACTGTGAAGGGAGCGCGCAAGTACGAGAGGCGTGCGAAGGAGCTCTCCTACCAGGTGATGCACCGCACCCATCTCCACGTGCACACATCGACACGTGTACACACACGCGACAATTTGCTAGGAGGTGCTGGACCCCACCACTCATGATCCCATCACTTGTTTGTGTGCGTGTGTTTGTGTGTGCGTCTGCGTACACGTGTGGTGTACGTTCGCACGTATGTGTTTGTGCGTGTGTACGCTGAGGGCAGACGGAGGAGGACAAGAAGAATCTGGCTCGCCTGCAAGACCTGGTGGACAAACTTCAGCTGAAGGTCAAGGCCTACAAGCGGCAGGCCGAGGAGGCGGTAAGAGTCGCGGTGTCCGTGCAGTGCAGGGAGCTCACATCGATTTCATTTAATCGTTGTCCAATTTGGTTTTTCCAGTTTTTTTCCCACTTGAAGCTGGGCATATATCCCCTTGTTCTCGAAATTAGAATTCTGCAATGCACCACTTTTCAATGTGCTATCAGCGTTATGTAACCATAGAAACACTTCTGCCTATCAGTACACCACTCCAACATCTCAATCACAATGTCTGAACACCTCCCCATCACACACTACCTCACGACAATACCACCTTGTGCCACTAAACTGCGCTATCAACCCACCACCATCGTACAAACTATCACACTGCACAACATCACCACCTCCTTACCACCCATCACCAACACCTAAACCATCACCATCATACAGCATCATTGCTCCACCACCATTTCCCCCACAAAACCATAACCATACTCCACCACTAACCTACCACCTCACCATCAACACCCAAATAAATCACCACTACATTACACTACCTCCACCACGAGTCCATCACTCCTACCAATACCCGCTATTCACCACTAAGTGACGGTGACATTACCACGACGCCTGTGCCAGGCCAGGTGGACTTTGAGGCCACATGAAGTGTCGAAGGCTCGCTGACAGGTCTCGCTGACACCATGACCACCACCACCATCAATCACCACCACACTCTAGCACTAAATCAAAACAAATATCCCCCGGTATAGCCTGAACAGACTGTTAGGACAGGTGCTTTTAGCGAGCACCTATAAAGGCCGGCACCGTATATGAGAGGGTGAGTGACCAACGCCACGCCCGGCTGCCTTTGCCTCCCGAGTAGTGATCTTTACACACCACACCAGCTACTCATTTGAGGTTGAGTCGACCTAGGGGAGGCCCAGGACCGACTCAGATCATCGTCACTGGTGTTGACTGTAAGCGGAAATCGAACTAGGGGATTGCCGGGTTCGTAGCGCAGCGCTCTGTTGGCTACCGCTCCCCACAACCACTAACATCACCACCGCTTACACCAAACCATTGCTCATTCATCTGCTTCCACTCCTGCCGGCAGGAGGAACAGGCGAACGGGAACCTGTCTCGCTACCGCAAGCTGCAGCACGAGCTGGAGGAGGCGGAGGAGCGTGCCGACATCGCCGAGTCGCAAGCGAACAAACTCCGCGCAAAGACACGTGACGCCGGCGTAAAGGTATAGTACGGGGGTTTACATGGGTTTAGAGGGGGGAAACGGGGGTCTAGAGGGGTTTATAGGAGTGTGGGGATGCCACCAAAGTGCAATGGTAAGCATTCTATTCAATGCAAAGTTAATCGGTGTGATTAAATCACCCGGCGTGGCAGCTGAAACATTGGGCAAGTAGAGTTATGGGCGTTAGGATTATGAGTTGGGGTTCCTTCATCGTTATGACCAGTATAACCCTGTGTGTGTCCATGTCTGTGTATATAACTTGCATGTCCTTGTGTGTGTGTCTGTGTGCCCTGCAGAAGGAAGAGTAAAGCTACCTCACAGACACCCTCGTAACACGCCAAACATGTGTAACCCTTACCGTAAAGAATCTCTTTGTTGCACATATAATATGTCAATAAAGAGGATACGGCAAGTGCGGCAACAATCCTCGACTCGTGTCTGTTTTCTGGTCAGCAGAGGGCAGACTCTGCACACGATTCTTTACACACACACAAGGATATTCCTGATAAAGTAACCGAACACTGCCTGTTGGGGCAAGTACTGTTAGCGGGCACCTATGAATTCCGGCACGGTACAGGAGAGGATGGTGTGGCCAACATCATTCCCGGCCGTCTTTGTATCCCCAGTGTTGGTGTTTACACGTTGCACCCGCCACTCCCACAACACACACATTGATACGTATGCTTAATGATGCACGATATATACACACACACATGCACAATGATGGATACACATAAAGCGTATGAGCGGTGATAACATGACCGCATTCTCTAGATGTCATCGGGTTATGGGACAATTTGTATCTTCGTTGAACTCTTAAATCAAGTCAATACATGTGGTATTCATGCTATTCTTATAGCACACGCCTATCACAAAGGTGCTATGTTTGACACATATAGTCTGCAGTCGTTTCGGAGTAAGGGGCAATATTGCCATATATTTTCCCAACACGGTAGTTTAGAGGTTTCTTTTTTTGTTGGCATGAACATAACACCGACACACACGATTGACTCTTGTTAGAATAGCGTCGTGGGATCTTTAACGTCCACTGCGAAGAAGGCAACGTATGTTTTCATAACACCCTCGCAGTATCGACCAGGGATGCCTCGGGGTTCGAACCGAGAACCTAAATCCCTAGCCCCAGGCGCCGCCCAGATTCGACCCACACCACACTGCCGATTACAACTTTTATTACAGATGCATCAGTGGGGCACTCGTGATTGTAAAACAAAACTTATCTTCTCCCGAGGCTTCGAACTCGTGTGGGACAGCCTGAACCCCACAGCCTCGGCGTGGAGCTACAAATTATATTATAAGACGCACCGGAAAGTCACCCCCCCCCCCCCACATGAAAAAACATCAACATAGCAGGAACCCTCTTTAATAAAAAGGGTCGTGAGACTCGGTTGAGGTTTTTATCCTGAGAAAATAAGGAACATTCTTATATTTGTCATACCCTCCCCATAGCAGTCACACTCACGTATTAGCCCCACCTCGTACCCCTCACCCCATACCCCACCACCACCACCCTCCTCCTGCTCCCCGCCAGAGCCTCTCGTCACGAGTCATTACGAGAAGGAATGTTTGTGACGCCAGATGTAATCACAGCCGCCCCTGCGTCTTGCCCTCCCCCCTTCACCTCATCATCCTCTCTATAAACTCATCGTTATCACATCATCATCCTTTCAACAACTCCTCCTCTTAATGAATATATCATTCTCGTCCTGTCCACATTCAATTGACAGATCAAACGCTGAACATGAGTCAATCACCACTTCTCTCCCCACTTCAGCTGCTACAACTGCTTCGCGTATTCCCGATGCTGATAACTGCGTCCATTCGTTCCGCCGCTACAACTGCTGCTACTCCTGATCCTTCTTTTTTTTGCTAGCGCTCGCACTCCTCATCCCGCTCCTGTGCCTCGTCTCACTCATTACAAGGCGCCTCCATCCCTCACTGTGCGCCCATCCCTTCCCCTCACCTCATCCCCCTCACCCCGACTCCGTCTGCTCTCCTCGCCCCACGCCCATCCGGATCCCGCCCGCCAACTGCGCCCAAACGGGGGTTCTGCTCAAGACAAGGGGACCCGCCCTTCCCGGGGTCTCTTCAGTGGCGTAGCGTGGTTGGCATGGGCCGTGGTGCACGTAATGAATGGGGTCCCCTGTGTAATTCCCCCACCCTTCTTCGTAGCCCGTGCCTGGGCCCCTTTGGCTTGTGGGAGGCCCATAGCGCAGTTCCACCGCCTGCACACTTTCAAATCGATGCCACTGGTTCCTATGTTGAACTTCTTTCGCATCGTACGTAGCCAACCGCGCTAATCGGAGGTGCGTATAGGTTCCGTGTCAGTTGTCCATGGGTTTCATGCAAGTTTTTTGAGTCTACAGTACATTATATGCGAGTCTATAGGTCTCTTGCGTGAATCTGTGGGTCTACGTGGGTGTACGGAATCTTTATGCGAGTCTCTGGGGGGACTCTGTGATTATTTCTGTAAAGTCACGAAGGTAAAAAGATATATAAAAATACCTACGTGACTTTACCGAAAGAACCAAAGAGTTTGGATCCTTGCAGTCACGAAAACTTCAAATATAGAAGGGACTCTGTGAGTCCATGGGTCTGTGTCCTCTTCGTGGAGAGCGGTAGGCCAGCGGTGAGCGACCTGCGCTAAGAACCCGGCGACCAGAGTTCGATTGTGGCCACCCACCCCCTCGTGTGCCTTCATAGATGCTGCTAACAGCACTTGCCCCAATAGTATAAGGCTATACGGGGGGGCGGGGGGGGTTCTTTGTCTTATGGGATCTTTATGAGAGTCTATGGGTGTCTTTTGAAGCCACTAGAGCTATGCACTTTGAAATCTAGATCGAGAACTCGTGTCTTTAGAACTGCATTGTGTGTTTAGCTTGTTATTCGTTTGTTGCACGGTTGGGGTACTGGGGGCCCCTGTTGGCCTTTAATGCGGCCCATGAGGTGCGGCCCTCAACAAAACACAACACTTCTAGATTTGAAGCTTTCGTGACTGCAAGGATTCATATTCTTAGTTTTTTCGGTAAAGTCACGTAGATAAAAAATTTAAATTAATAAAAGTAAAATACAATAAAAATCACGTATGACGTCACAGTGACATTAATAAAAGTTAAATAAAATAAAAATCACGTATGACGTCACAGCGACGTCATACGTGATTTTTATTTTTATTTTATTTAACTTTCATAAATTTAATTTTTTACCTACGTGACTTTACCGAAAAAACTAATAATAAAAAAACAGAACACGTTTAAAACGACACCCCCCATCATGCTGTCAACCCCCCCCAATGGTTTCAAGTGTGGTGGCCCCTCACACTTGATGTCTCATTGGCGAAAGTGCCCCCACCCTCTCTCTCTGAAAATGAGTGAATAACACTGCCATACACACAATACATACGTGGTGGTGTAGCGTGGTTGGCATGGGTCCTGGTGCAAGAAATTGCTTCTTTATATTCTAGATTTGAAGCTTTCGTGACTGCAAGGATTCATATTCTTAGGTTTTTTGGTAAAGTCACGTAGGTAAAACATTAAAAATAAAATAAAAATCACGACGTTTCGGAGGCAACACAAGCTTCCGTCTTCAGGTGGAACCGTCACACCTGAAGACGGAAGCTTGTGTTGCCTCCGAAACGTCGTGATTTTTATTTTATTTAACTTTTATTAATTTCAATTTTAATGTTTTACCTACGTGATTTTACCGAAAAAACCTAAGAATATGCTTCTTTATAGCTCATCGAATTCTTCTAGTGCAGTGGTTCCTAACCTGGAGGGGGGGGGTAGCGAGACACGGACAGATTTTTTTTACTGAGAAGTTAAATCATCGACAACACGAATTAAGCACGGGCAGGTACGTTACAACTTACTTTGTTTCATCGAACCCCTATGTACTTATTCATATTCTTGGTTCTTTGGGTAAAGTCAAATAGAAGGAAAATAATAAAATAATAAAAATATAAAACAATAGAAATTTCTCACGTTTCGACTGCAACACAAGCAATCATCATCAGATGTGAAATCCACAGCAAGAAAATTTGAAAAAAGATTGTTTTATATTTTTCTTATTTCCCTTCTACGTGACTTTACCGAAACATCTTCTTGGTTCTTTCGGTAAAGTCACGTAGAATGGAAATAATAAAATAATAAAATAAAACACAGACCTGGTCGGTCTTCACCTGAGGACGGCTGCTTGCGTTGTGGCCGAAACGTCGTGAGAATTATCTTATTATGTTATATTTTTATTATTTTATTATTTCCATTCTACGTGACTTTACTGAAAGAACCAAGAAGATGAATCCCTGCAGTCACGAAAGCTTTAAATCGAAATTTTACCGAAACAACCAAGAATATGAATCCCTGCAGTCACGAAAGCTTTAAATTAAAACCCCTATGTACTTATTAACATTGTCAACTTGTTTTAACAATCGAGAACCCCAAAGGGGTTTGTTGCAAGGCTGCAATAAAAGGTTTAAGGTCTTAGTGGTGTAAAGATTCTGAATAGGCGAAGCCTGTGGGTCAATCCGTAACGGGGCCAATTAATTTAACATAAACAAAGCATTTAATTCTTTATCTCCGCGTATAAATAAATACAACTCGCATTTCGGGGCTATCCAGACCAACATTTGGTAAAACATTATTAAGGGTTCAAAGGCATCTTACGTTGTTTAGCTATCTACAATAGTGTTCAAGTTCATTTATTAGATATAGCCCTGTGAGACATTCGGCTCTTGAATCGGGTGCAACAGCAACAAACAAACAAAAAACATGAACAAGAAAACATCTTAAAGTGAATATGTGACTAAGTGCAAACAGAAAATCTAAGAAAAGACAGCAAAATATTGCAGAAAAAACACCAACGCTGTGCACAAATCCCAGTGGGATGCAAGTCAAACAACAACAACTTAGATTAAGACGTAAAATCGTGGCTAAGCTGTAGAATGGTTAGAGAACTGACAATTTGGCACAAATACCAATCCGCTCTTAGCTTGGAATGCGACATTCTGAACCAGTTTTACAAATGTTGACTTCTGAGGGGAAGTGGAGGGGGATTAAAGGCGACCATCACCACCATCGTTATCCTCATCGGCCACGATCTCCCTCCCCCACCACGAAGGTGACATCAACACCTTTCTTGTGAAGGATCAAACTCCATCGAGGCGATGGGCACCTTGCCGCAGGCGCTCCGTCTCCAATCTCGACGTCCTCTCCTCCCCCTCCTCTGTCGTTTAATTCCACCTAAATTACCTCAAAAGTTGTTGTTTTTTCACAATTTTTTTTCTGAGGGGGAATGTTGCTTTTAAGTTTGACACTAAAGACGAAGTATACTCGTACAAGGCGATGCATTCTTTATTTTTTTGTTTGTTTAATACTAAATATTAACAAAATCCCGCCGAGGTTTTAGTCGGCGAACTGTCCCAACCGTCACCGGAAGTGACGTCGCTCGCCCGCGTTTCCCGCCAAATGTCATCGCGTGACGTCATTGTTCCCCCGCACGTGGCGCGCGTTGCCATGACAGTATTTATATTCGTTTCAATGTTTACATTCAAATTTACTGATTAAAACGTTACGTCAACAAAAATGTAGTCAGATTATTTGTTCATTTATCAAAACTCAAATCTGTGTATAAACTGGAGGGTTTTTTTTATTTTAGAACTTTCAATTCAAAATTACGAAATCTAAATTACAAATGGGGCCTAAAAGTCCCATTTTACTACTTTTAATTCATAAAAGGTGAAAGTGGAGCTCTGGGGCGGTGACACAAGGCGAACCGCACAAAGACAATGCGCTATCAGAGCATGTATTAGCTCGGGTTAAGCAGCAATATCATAACATCCGTCAACACCTTAGCAGGACCAATTCAAACCTTGAGTGGTCACCCCGTGCCCTTATAAATCTCAACTTTCATCCTACAAAGTCCCATCACAAGGGAGAAACACAAATAGACAAAACAAAATTGCCCGTATTGCCATATGGACCTGAAAACTCAACTTCCACGTACAAGAAACGGGGAAAGGGGCCGTCCATAAATGACGTCACGCGATTTGGGACGATTTTTGACCCCCCCCCCCCTTCGTCACACGGCGTCACAAAAAGTCAGACCCCCTCAAATATGACGTCACAAAGCTCTGCCCCCTCCCCAAAAAATAAAACATGCTTCAAATCGCTTTAAACTATTGTCATTGCAGTGCGTATTTAATGTGGCGCTGCACTCTGATGTTGTAGGAGAAATACGGTTTAGGGGACGTCCATAAATGACGTCACGCACCTAGGGGGGGGGTTAGACATTTGTGACGATGTATGACGAGGGGGGGTTTGAGAAATGTGACGTCACATCAAAATGCGCAACTTTAAATAAATATAGACAACACGTTCTACTTAATTAAATAGACTTTTAATAAATGTTTTCTCCTACAACATCAGAGTGCAGCGCCACATTAAATACGCACTACAATGACAATAGTTTAAAGCGATTCGAAGCATGTTTTATTTTTGGAGGGGGGGGGGGGCAAAGCTTTGTGACGTCATATTTGAGGGGGGCTCTATGATTTTTTTGTGACGCCGTTTGACGAAGGGGGGGGGGGTAAAAAATCGTCCAAAATCGCGTGACGTCATGTATGTACGGCCCCACAACTACAGACACGACCGGTGAAGGGATGGCTCTTAGACTTTAAGAGAATGACAATATTTTTTTTTTGTGTTTTTCTTCATTTGTTGTATTGATTTACTTTCAAACGCCGGCGACAGAGCAAATGGGCCCAAAACGCCCAGCGACCAGTAGCGCTGCAGAAGCGAACAAAAGTCGTGAGCTTCATCCTTGAATAACGTTTCTTCCATTTCAGCAAGGTGAGAATTCCTCACCGCGGTCGCTCACCCTCCAACTGCTCACCCTGCGCCACCTCCTCACCCCATCATCCACCAACTCACCCACATCCTCCACATCCTTGCCCACATCCTCCACCTCCTCACCATCCATCTCCTCACACCATGCCCCACCACTTCACCCACATCCTTCACCTCATCACTCTATCATCCACCTCCTCACCCCACCATCCACCTCCTCACCCTCCACCTCCTCACCCCATCCTCCACCTCCTCACCCTCCACCTCTTTTCCCCATCCTCTATTTCCTCATCCCATGCTCTACCACCTCACCCACATCCTCCACATCCTTGCCCACATCCTCCACCTCCTCACACCATCTTCCACCTCTTCACCCACATCCTCCATCTCGATTTAAAGCTTTCGTGACTGCAGGGATTCATCTTCTTTGTTCTTTCGGTAAAGTCATCACGTAGAAGGGAAATAATAAAATAATAAAAATAAAACATTCTATTATTTTATTATGTTTTTTTTCATTATTTCCCTTCTACGTGACTTTACCGAAAGAACCAAGAAGATCCTCCATCTCCGCACACTCCACCTCCTCATCCCATCCTCCACCTCCTCACCCTCCACCTCTTTTCCCCATCCTCCACAACCTCCTCACCACATCCTCTACCACCCCTTCACCTCCTCACCCCAACCTCCACCTCCTCACCCTCCACCTTTTCCCCCATCCACTACCTCTTCACTCCATCTTCCACCTCATTACTCTATCATCCACCTCCTCACCCTCCACCTCCTCACCCTCCACCTCCTCACCCTCCACCTCCTCACCCTCCACCTCCTCACCCTCCACCTCCTCAGCCTCCACCTCCTCAGCCTCCACCTCCTCACCCTCCACCTCCTCACCCTCCACCTCCTCAGCCTCCACCTCCTCAGCCTCCACCTCCTCACCCTCCACCTCCTCAGCCTCCACCTCCTCACCCTCCACCTCCTCAGCCTCCACCTCCTCAGCCTCCACCTCCTCACCCTCCACCTCCTCACCCTCCACCTCCTCAGCCTCCACCTCCTCAGCCTCCACCTCCTCACCCTCCACCTCCTCACCCTCCACCTCCTCAGCCTCCACCTCCTCACCCTCCACCTCCTCAGCCTCCCGTACAGTAGCCCTCACTCGTGCGGACTGAGCGCGCATTCCTGAATGCCGCATCACCGCCGCGCAGAGAGCCCGTACGCCTCCGCGCATTCCTCGGCGAAAGAGTTCCAACCCTGACCCCCCCCTCCCGCTCGCTCTCTCCACCCCCACCCACAAAGATCCCACGTGTAGCCTTCACAGATTGTTGGGGCAAGTGCTGTTAGCGAGTAGCACCTATGAAGGCCGGCACCGAAACACGAGGGGATGGGTGGCCTAACACCACGCCCGGCCGCCTTTGTCTCCCCAGCCGCGTTGTTTACTACACACCGCACCGGGTACTCGTTTGAGGCTGAGTCGACCTAGGGGAAGCCCATGACCGGGTTCGTAGCGTCACCGCTCTTCCGACCAACCCAAACACTAACGCACCTCATGCAAACACTCACCCACTCACTCACTCGTCCAGTCGCTCACTTTCTCACTCGTTAAATTACGTACTCACCGACCCACTCACCCACGCGCTCACTCACCAGAGCACTCACCCACTCACACTTTAATACGCTCAATTTGCCATCGCACTGAACTCACCAATCCATTCGCCAATTGCATCGCTCACCCACCAACTCTCTCTCTCACCGACTCACCAACAGACCCACTGACCCATTTGCCCGCTCGCTCACTCATTCAATCGCCCACTTACCCACTCACAGATGATCGCATTCACCTATTCAAGAACTAACTCACTCATCTACTCACCCATTCAATCACCTTACTCACTCTGACACCCACGCACCATTCAAACTCACCCACTCACCATTCAAACTCACCCACTCATTAATCAAAATCACCCACTCATTAATCAAACTCACCCACTCACCATTCAAACTCACCCACTCATTAATCAAAATCACCCACTCACCATTCAAACTCACCCACTCATTAATCAAACTCACCCACTCACCATTCAAACTCACCCACTCATTAATCAAAATCACCCACTTACCATTCAAACTCACCCCCTCATTAATCAAACTCACCCACTCACCATTCAAACTCACCCACTCATTAATCAAAATCACCCACTCACCATTCAAACTCACCCACTCATTAATCAAACTCACCCACTCACCATTCAAACTCACCCACTCATTAATCAAAATCACCCACTCACCATTCAAACTCACCCACTCATTAATCAAAATCACCCACTCACCATTCAAACTCACCCACTCATTAATCAAAATCACCCACTCACCATTCAAACTCACCCACTCATTAATCAAAATCACCCACTCACCATTCAAACTCACCCACTCATTAATCAAAATCACCCACTCACCATTCAAACTCACCCACTCATTAATCAAACTCACCCACTCACCATTCAAACTCACCCATTCATTCATCAAAATCACCCACTCACCATTCAAACTCACCCACTCATTAATCAAAATCACCCACTCACCATTCAAACTCACCCACTCATTAATCAAAATCACCCACTCACCATTCAAACTCACCCACTCATTAATTAAAATCACCCACTCACCATTCAAACTCACCCACTCATTTAATCAAAATCATCCACTCACCATTCACACTCACCCACTCATTTAATCAAAATCACCCACTCACCATTCAAACTCAACCACTCATTAATTAAAATCACCCACTCACCATTCAAACTCACCCACTCATTAATCAAAATCACCCACTCACCATTCACACTCACCCACTCATTTAATCAAAATCATCCACTCACCATTCACACTCACCCACTCACCATTCAAACTCACCCACTCATTAATCAAACTCACCCACTCACCATTCAAACTCACCCACTCATTAATCAAACTCACCCACTCACCATTCAAACTCACCCACTCATTAATCAAACTCACCCACTCACCATTCAAACTCACCCATTCATTCATCAAAATCACCCACTCACCATTCAAACTCACCCACTCATTAATCAAAATCACCCACTCACCATTCAAACTCACCCACTCATTAATCAAAATCACCCACTCACCATTCACACTCACCCACTCATTAATTAAAATCACCCACTCACCATTCAAACTCACCCACTCATTAATCAAAATCACCCACTCACCATTCAAACTCACTCACTCATTAATCAAAATCACCCACTCACCATTCACACTCACCCACTCATTTAATCAAAATCACCCACTCACCATTCAAACTCACCCACTCATTAATCAAAATCACCCACTCACCATTCAAACTCACCCACTCATTAATTAAAATCACCCACTCACCATTCAAACTCACCCACTCATTAATCAAAATCACCCACTCACCATTCACACTCACCCACTCATTTAATCAAAATCATCCACTCACCATTCACACTCACCCACTCATTAATCAAAATCACCCACTCACCATTCACACTCACCCACTCATTTAATCAAAATCACCCACTCACCATTCAAACTCACCCACTCATTAATCAAAATCACCCACTCACCATTCAAACTCACCCACTCATTAATCAAACTCACCCACTCACCATTCAAACTCACCCACTCATTAATTAAAATCACCCACTCACCATTCAAACTCACCCACTCATTAATCAAAATCACCCACTCACCATTCACACTCACCCACTCATTAATCAAAATCACCCACTCACCATTCAAACTCACCCACTCATTAATCAAAATCACCCACTCACCATTCACACTCACCCACTCATTAATCAAAATCACCCACTCACCATTCAAACTCACCCACTCATTAATCAAAATCACCCACTCACCATTCAAACTCACCCCCTCATTAATTCAAACTCACCCACTCATTCATCAAAATCACCCATTCACCATTCAAACTCACCCACTCACCATTCAAACTCACCCACTCACCATTCAAACTCACCCACTCACCATTCAAACTCACCCACTCACCATTCAAACTCACCCACTCACCATTCAAACTCACCCACTCACCATTCAAACTCACCCACTCACCATTCAAACTCACCCACTCACCATTCAAACTCACCCACTCACCATTCAAACTCACCCACTCACCATTCAAACTCACCCACTCACCATTCAAACTCACCCACTCACCATTCAAACTCACCCACTCACCATTCAAACTCACCCACTCACCATTCAAACTCACCCACTCACCATTCAAACTCACCCACTCACCATTCAAACTCACCCACTCATTAATCAAAACCACCCTCTCGTCCACTAAATCAGTCACAGATCCGATCACCGCTCGCGGATTCAATGACCCCGTTATTTACTTTACAACAACAACCGCCGTTCAACACTCAGTGGCGGTGACGTTACCATAACGCGTGTGCCAGGCTAGGTGCAGCTTGAGGCTATTGCGTGAACTATCGAAGGCTCGCCACACGTGCTCCCTACTGCCACAACTTGTGTTTTATCCACCCGGCGCTCCGCTCGTTGTTGTGAGCGTCGCTCCTCCAACCCTCCGTTGTTGCTGGAGAGCGACTGCCTCCCAACTGCCCAGTAGCAGCAGCGTCCTTCACGAGCCTCCTCCTCCACAGAGGCCGATCTTGACACCGCTGGTACCGCTCATCGGCAAGTCCATTCAGCTCCACATCAGCTCCATCGCTTCTCCAGCCAGCCCGTGTGGCGCCCGTTTAGCCCCCGCTCGATCCGACCAAACAGAAGCTGCCTGGGCATGCGGTGGCTGGGCACGCGGGCACCCATGGCCCAGACAACGCAGCCTCGCCTGCCGGAGGAGCTCACCGATGGGAGCTCACTGATGGGACTGCGTGCAGATCGTTCAAGGGGTCACAATCCAGTCTGGTTGAACCCAGGACGGACCTCCGCAGGCAGGCCAGCCTGAACGATTAAAACCGGCGCAGATGTTCATTTAAATGGCTCCGCGTTTCGCAAGCGTGGTGAATGAAGGGAGGGCAACTCCCCCATTCGCTCACTCACTCATGCACCTCCATGAACTCACACAGCACCAGCACAAGCAGCATGTCCGGTGCAATCAACCTTTTTAATCGGCGGTTGCGTCTTCAAACAGCATCATCGGCAACACGATATTAGCGAGTTCGCCTTGGGTTGCTGTAGAAACGCCCGTCCACGTGTCCATGTGCGTGCAAGACATTCCGCTCAGCTACCATTCGGTGGCGAATGTGTGAACGGGTTCGGCGTCTCCACTAGGTCGACTCAGCCGTCAAATGAGTACCTGATGTGGAAACATCGCCACTGGGGAGACAAAGGCGGCCGGGCGTGGTGTTGGCCACCCACCCCCTCGTGTGCCGTGCCGGCCTTCATAGGTGCTGCTCGCTAACAGCACTTGCCCCAACAGTCTGTTGAGGCTATACGAGGGATCTTTGTTTTGGTTTTAGTACAGCAGCACTGGGGAGACAAAGGCGGCCGGGCATGGTCTTGGCCACCCACCTCCTCGTGTGCTGTGCCAGCCTTCATAGGTGCTGCTACTCGCTAACAGCACTTGCCCCGATAGTCTCTGTAAGGCTACACGGAGGATCTTTGTCTTCGCGTATACACGTGCGTGTGTGTGTGTACGTACGAATGTTGGGGGTGGGGGGTTGTTCATTCAACTTGAGTGAGATATTTAGAATCACTCCGCCGCGTGGACGGGCCATTGTGCAAAAAAACGAGAGAGAGAGGAAGGGAGAGTTGCGTTGAGAGAGTGTGAAACACGGGAGGAGAGAGAGTGTGCGGTGTGTGTGAGATAGAGAGCCAGGGGAAGGGAGAGTTGCGTTGAGAGAGTGTGAAACACGGGGAGAGAGAGTGCGGTGTGTCATGTGTGTGTGAGAGAGAGAGCCAGGGGGAAGAGCGAGCGAGCGTTTTAGAGGCACTGCCAAGGAAATCCGCGTGCGTGTGGTTTGGGAACCCACGGAGAGTGAGAGTGTGTGTGTGAGAGTGTGTGAGAGTGAGTGAGAGTGTGTGAGAGTGTGGAGAGAGTGTGAGAGTGAGTAAGAGTGTGTGAGAGTGTGGAGAGTGTGTGGAGAGTGTGGAGAGTGTGAGAGAGAGTGAGTGAGAGAGTGTGAGAGAGAGAGAGACAGGGAGAGGAAGGGAGTGTGAGTGAGAGTGTGGAGAGTGTGTGAGAGTGAGTGAGAGAGTGTGAGATAGAGTGAGCCACAGGGAGAGGAAGGGAGTGTGAGAGTGTGTGGAGAGTGTGAGAGTGTGTGAGACACAGGGAGAGTGAGTGAGAGTGTGTGAGGGTTTGTGAGACACAGGGAGAGGAAGGGAGAGTGTGGGAGAGAGATACAGGGAGAGTGAGTGAGAGTGTGTGAGAGAAAGCGAGCTCCATGGAGACTTTTCGACTTTTAAACAACTTTTATTGCCGCCAGCAGCAACAGCACTGGAGGCGATTCCGATATGAAACACACAAAGTCCCCAGCAACACAAATGAAAATAATCGCTATAAATCCACGTGGTGTGGCGCTAAATGCGCCGCGCACAACATAAAATAAAAGCCACGTGGTGATGGTGGTTGTGGTGGTGGTGGTTGTGGTGGTAGTGGTTGTGGTGGTGGTTGTGGTGGTGGTGGTTGTGGTGGTGGTGGTTGTGGTGGTGGTGGTGGTTGTGGTGGTGGTTGTGGTGGTGGTGGTGGTTGTGGTGGTGGTGGTGGTGGTTGTGGTGGTGGTGGTGGTTGTGGTGGTGGTTGTGGTGGTGGTGGTGGTGGTTGTGGTGGTGGTGGTTGTGGTGGTGGTTGTGGTGGTGGTAGTGGTGGTGGTTGTGGTTGTGGTGGTTGTGGTGGTGGCGGTGGTTGTGGTGGTTGTGGTCATCGCGCGCGCCACGGTGACGAGCGAGCGTTTCAGAAGGTGAACACCACGAGGGTGCCGTCCACGCTGGTACAGAGAGTGAGGGCTTTGCCGCCCCCCCAGGAGGAAGACGCGCTGCACATCACCGGCACGTGTGTGGTACGTGGCGTGCTCCAGCCGGAGCCGCGCCTTGAGCAGGCCCCTTGACCACTGGAAGCACAGAGAGTGTACGGGAGAGAGTGAGAGACTCAGAGTGGGTCAGAGAGTGTAGGGGAGAGAGTGGGAGAGAGTGCGGGAGAGTGTGAGAGTGGGAGAGAGAGTGTAGGGGGGAGAGTGTGGGGGAGAGAGTGAGAGACTCAGAGTGGGAGATAGAGTGTAGGGGAGAGTGGGAGAGAGTGAGAGTGGGAGAGAGTGTGGAAGAGTGTGAGAGTGTGAGAGAGAGTGTAGGGGAGAGAGTGTGGGGGAGAGTGGGAGAGCGAGTGAGAGAGACTCAGAGTGGGAGAGAGAGTGTGGGGGAGAGTGGGAGAGCGAGTGAGACTCAGAGTGAGAGAGAGAGTGTGGGGGAGAGTGGGAGAGCGAGTGAGAGAGACTCAGAGTGAGAGAGAGAGTGTGTAGGGGAGAGTGGGAGAGCGAGTGAGAGAGACTCAGAGTGAGAGAGAGTGTGTAGGGGAGAGTGGGAGAGCGAGTGAGAGAGATTCCGAGTGTGCGAGAGAGTGAGCTAGAGAGAGAGTGGGCGTGAGAGTGAGAGGGTCTGGGCGTGAGAGAGTGTGAGAGAGTGTGGGAGAGAGAGTGAGAGTGCGTAGACCGAGTGGGAGGGAGGATAGAATGTAAGAGCGTGCGTGTGTGTGTGAACTAGAAGGGTAAGAGAGTGCGAGAGGGAGGGGGGAGGGAGGTAGTGTTGTAGTAAGACCGAGGCAGAAGCGAGCGCGATGGAGAGAGAGGAGATGGAGAGAGTTGGAGAGGGTGGGGGAACCCATAGCCGCGCTGTGATCGTCTAACTCAGAAGCGCCACAAACTCGCAACTCGGAGTACAACAACGGCGGCGACATAACTGGGAGGAAAACCTCACCGCGCGAGGAGGTAGAGGAGGAGGAAGAGGAGGAGGAGGTGGTGGAGGAGGAGGGGACGTTGCATCTGGCCAGAGGATGTAACGAACTGTCGCGGAGGACACTGTCAGGCAGCCGTGGTTGGTGAACCACGGAGGGAAGGGCGCAAGGAAGGGAGCCAAGGGAGGACGACTCGAGGTAGATTCATCATCCACCCAGCAATCATCCCATAACACATCCATCCATCCACTCGCCCATCTATCTGACCATCCATTCACGCAAACTCTCAATCCATCGATTCACTGACCCATCTTTCTATTTGACCATCCATTCACGCAAACTCTCAATCCATCCATCCACTGACCCATCTTTCTATCTGTCCACCCATTCACGCAACTGTCCATCCATCCAATCACCCATCTATCTATCCACCCATTCACACAACCATCCATCCATCCACCGAATATAAATACACATCACTTTGCGCTACCGTTCATCATTCCATCCGTCCATTCCTTGATCCACCCACACGTGCAACAAACCCGTGCTCCTGGATGCTTCCTTCATGTCTCCATCCACCCATAACACCGTCCTTCATTCAGAGATCCATTCATCCTTCATTCCTTCCCAATCACCCCCCCCCCACCCCGATCTCCACATCGTCACACTATTGCTTAGAACGCGTGTCGCGGTCCAGTCCACGTTGGGCCGGTCTAACGCAGTGGTTCTTCTTCTACTTAACCTGGGGGTGCACGCTGAACCCCCTGGGGATGTGCTGAGCCCTTTCTGGGGGGGCAGCGAGACATGGGCAGAGTGTTTTTTAGAAGGTAAATCATCTAAATTAAGCATGGGGCACGTTAGCTACAACTGACCTTGTTTCATCAAACACTCAATGTGTTTATTCATATTGTACATTGTGTTTACTATTGAGAACGAAAGGGCTTGCAAGGCTGCAGTAAAGAGTAAGGACAACTGATCTAGACACACACACGAGAGACACACACACTATAGACACACACTATAGACACACACACTATAGACACACACACTATAGACTCACACATACAGTGTAGACTCATAGACTCACACAGAGACCCACAGACTCACACAGAGACCTATTGACTCACACAGAAACTCATAGATTCACACAGAGACCCATAGACTCACACAGAGACCCATAGCCTCACAGAGAGACCCATAGACTCACACAGAGACCCATAGCCTCACAGAGAGGCCCATAGACTCACACAGAGACCCATAGCCTCACAGAGAGGCCCATAGACTCACACAGAGACCCATAGCCTCACAGAGAGGCCCATAGACTCACACAGAGACCCATAGACTCACAGAGAGGCCCATAGACTCATACAGAGACCCATAGACTCACAGAGAGGCCCATAGACTCACACAGAGACCCATAGACTCACAGAGAGGCCCATAGACTCACACAGAGACCCATAGACTCACAGAGAGGCCCATAGACTCACACAGAGACCCATAGACTCACAGAGAGGCCCATAGACTCACACAGAGACCCATAGACTCACAGAGAGGCCCATAGACTCACACAGAGACCCATAGACTCACAGAGAGGCCCATAGACTCACAGAGAGGCCCATAGACTCACAGAGAGCTATTTCCTCCGAAGTACTTTGTGTCTTTAATTTGTTGTCCTTCCCCCGCACCTCCGATTAGCACAGTTGGCTACGTACGGTGCGAAAGAAGTTCAACGGGCACACAAAGGCAATGATCCCCCTCGTATAGCCTGTAGCAGACTGTTGAGGCAAGTGCTGTTAGCGAGTAGCAGCACCTATGAACACACAAAGACAAAGATTCACCGTGTAGCCTGTAGCAGACTATTGGGGCAAGTGCTGTTAGCGAGTAGCAGCAGCTATGAAGGCTACCGGCACTGTGGCACACGAGGGGGTGGGTGGCCAGCACCACGCCCGGCCGCCTTGGGACGAGATCGTAGAGACGAACTCGAGCGAAAGGGAGGGCGATGGGGGAGACTCCCAGAGTGGAAGCAGAAAGGGTTGTGACCTGCAGTGTGGTGGTGGTGGTGGTGGTTGAACACAGTGTGGTGGTGGTGGTTGAACACGGTGTGGTGGTTATGGTGGTTGAACACGGTGTGGTGGTGGTGGTGCGACAGGGATGTCCTCTGGCTCCCACATTATTTAACATCTGTTTTGACCACGTAGTTCGTGAGGCCTTCAATAGCTGTACCGGAGGAATTTCCATTTGGTACAGATACAATGGGAGGCTGATCGATGCCCGGGTGCGGTCAAGGGATGGCTCCCAATTGCTCAACCACGTTATGTAGGCCGACGACCTGGTAATTGCGGCTCACTCAGAGGAGGAGTTGGAGGAGCTGCTGCTGAACCTGGAGCTTGCCACTAAGAGGTGGGGTCTTGCCATCAGCCCCAACAAAACTAAGCACCTGCCTGGGTATTTTGTACCATCGGACACTCCACCTTCACAACTGGTGATAGGGCAGTTGTGGAGAGAGTGGAGAGTTTTCCATACCTTGGCAGTGTGTTCATGACCGGCTCCAGTTTAACAGCAGAGATCTCACTCCGAATCAGTCGAGCGACATCTTTTCATCGGTTGCGTAAGGCTGTGTGGAAGCTACCTGGTCTATCACTCCGCACGAAGCTTCAGGTCTTCTCGGCCATGGTCATTCCCTCCCTTCTCTACGCTTGCGAAACGTGGACCCCCTTAATGGAACATCTTCGCCGATTAAAAACATTTAGGCTGGCCTGCTTACGATCCATCCTGGGTTTAACCAGGCTGGATTGTGTGAGGAGCTCACAAATCCTTGAAAGACGTGGACAAAGTCCCATCGGTGATCTCCTCCGGCAGGCAAGGCTGCGCTGGCTGGGTCATATAGCCCGCATGCCCAGCCACCGCATGCCTAAACAGCTTTTGTTCGGCCGGATCGAGGGGGCTAAACGGGCGCACCACGGGCTAGAGAAGAGATGGAGTGATGTGGTACAGGAGGACGTGGAGCTGAGTGGACTTGCCGATGACTGGTACCAGCGGTGTCAAGATCGGCCTCTGTGGAGGAGGCTCGTGAAGGACACTATTGGGCAGTTGGAGGCAGTCGCCCTCGAACAACAATGGAGGGCGGAGGAGCGACGCTTACAACAACGAGCGGAGCGCCGGGTGGCTAAGGCACAGCAAGTTGGGACAGTAGGGGGCACAGGTTATGCATCAGCCAGTCATCTCGGTCATCTCAGTCAGTCGACCCGTGGCACCTGGGTCTGCCCCGTGACCTCCTGCAAGCGGGCATTCGACACTTCACGTGGCCTCAAGGTGCACATAGCCTGGCACAAGCGTCGTGGTGACGTCACCGCCACTTAGTGGAGAAGGCGGTTGTTGTTGTTGTTGGTGGTGGTGGTTGAACACAGTGTGGTGGTGGTTGAACACAGTGTAGTGGTGGTGGTGGTGGTGACAGGAGCCCTGCTCTCCGATGGAGCGAGTGCGGAGCGAGCCGCTGGCGCCGTGCGGGGCCCCTCCGGGCGGAGCGGCCGCGGCGCCACCTCGGGGCGAGCGGCCCAGGAGCCGGCGCCACTCGGCCCACGTCGCCCGCTTCACCGGGGAGCCGGCGAGCCTCTGCGCCTACGCCGTGCTGGGCACCACTCGACCCCCCAGCCTCTACGGTAGCGAGCCGGCTCCCGGACTGGTCCAGCAGCAGCACCAGCATCAGCAGCAGCAGCAGCACCCACAGCACCAGCAGCAGCAGCACCAACAACACCAGCAGCAGCAGCATCCACAGCACCAGCAGCAGCACCAGCAGCACCAGCAGCGGCGCAGCTTCGGCAGCGGCAGCGGCTTGCCTTCGCCGGCTCTCGAGTGCGGCTACCTGAGCCCCGCGCCCACCGGGCACGAGTCCGAACCGGCGCCACCGCCGCCGCCGCTTCTGGGCAGCCCCCGCGGCAGCGTCACCAGCAGCGGTGGCGGCGGCGGCAGCAGCAGCAACCGCACCAGCGGCATCAGCATGGGCTACGACACGCGCTTCCCGAGCGCGCGCTCCTCGCTCGCGAGCAGCGCGTGCTCGCAACTCGCGAGCCCTCGCTCCAGCTACACCGAGCAGCAGCAGCAGCTGCAGCTCGTGCAGCAGGTGCAGCAGTTGCAGAGCCGCTACGGGGCCGGCCTGGACGCCGAGGTGACGCCGAGCCCGCGCGCGAGCGGCAGCTTCGCTCAGCCGCTGCACCAGCAGCTGCTCCTGCAGCAGAAGCACCAGCTGGTGCAGCAGCAGCAGCACCGCGGGACTCCTCCGTTGACGCAGCAACAGCAGCAGCAGCAGGTTTTTCAGCATCACCAACATCAGCAGCAGCAGCTTCAGCATCACCAGCATCAGCAGCAGGAGCCGCCACCGCCACTGCCAGCCAAGAGCTACGCACCGCGGGCATGGGAAGCAGTAGCAGGGAGAGTGGCCCTGCCTCCTCCTCAACCTCACCACCCTCAACCTCACCACCCTCAACCTCACCACCCTCAACCTCACCACCCTCAACCTCACCACCCTCAACCTCACCACCCTCAACCTCACCACCCTCAACCTCACCACCCTCAACCTCACCACCCTCAACCTCACCACCCGGCCCCTCTGGGCACCGCCGTGCCACTGCAGCCGGTCCGTTCGGCCCCCAGCGCGGCGCAGACGTCCACGCGCCTGCCGTGCCTGGCGCTCGACACGGCCGCTGAGAGATGGAGGCCGTCGAGGGCTCACGTGGAGGAGGAGGGGAGGAGGAGGAGCGATGATGTGAACGCTCGAGGAGGAGGAGGTGGTGGTGGTGGAGGTTGCAGCAGCGCGGAGATGAAGCTGGAGGCGCTGACGCTGAGGTTGGAGCAGGAGCTGGAGACGCGGTGCAAGGCGGAGTACTTTGGTGAGTGCGGGGCGGAGAGACGGGAAGGAGTCGTTCCGTTGAGGTTTCGGTCTAGCGGAGCCCTAGGAAACATGGAATGTGGGCCAACGTTGGACGAACGTTGGGCCAACCACCTGCCAACGTTGGACGAACGTTGGGCCAACCACCTGCCAACGTTGGACAGACGTTTGGCCAACGTTGGACCGACGTTGGCATGTGGTTGGCCCAACGTCTGTCCAACGTTGCCATGTTTATTGGACTAGTTTTGTCTCATCCACAGGGTGTTCAACCACCGCACTGCAGGTAACAACAACAACAACACACGCTCACCCACCCACAAGACAAAGATCTCCCGTGTAGCCTTCACACGCTGTTGGGGCAAGTGCTGTTAGTGAGGAGCACCTATGAATGCCGACACGGCACACGAGGGGGCGGGTGGCCAGCACCACGCCCGACCGCCTTTGCCCCCCCAGTGGCAATGTTTACACACCGCACCAGGTACTCATTTGAGGCTGATTCGACCTTGGGGAGACCCAGGACCGGTTCAGAGAATCGTCACCGGTGTTGGCTGCGAGCGGGAATCGAACTCGGGTCGCCGGGATCGAAGCGCAGCGTAGCGCTAACCGTTGCGCCACCGCTCCCACCCACCCACCTGCTCACCCGCTCACTCACCACACTCACCTCGCTCGATCCCTGAAGCATGTTCACCGCTCGTCGTCTAACAACTGTCGCGATCGTGCTGATTGTTGCTGGCCGCTCGACGTTTCCATGGTCCGTGCTCAGCAGCCGTGATTTATAGAAAATATATAAATGTATATATGGCAAAGCCGTAGCCATGGAGTCAACATTGGGGGGGACCAAATTTTCCAGGGGGTCTGGGGGTCCCAACCGAGAAAAAAAATCTAAATTTGAAAACTCATTTCCTGCCTAAAATATTTTAAAATTCACTAACACGTGGGATGGACTGTTGATTTATGTTTTACAATAATGTCGAATAGTGTATTGTATTACATTGATCTCTTTTAACTTTTTTTACATTTCTTGATTAATTGTATGTAATGACAGAGATTAGGGATTAACAAAGTACAACCATAACCACAATCATATAAACAGAAATCTATGCATTGATTTATATGAAGACAAGTCCAGATATTGTGGCCAAGTTTTAGCAAATTGTTTTTTTTTATTTACATAGCATAGCAAAAAAAATTATAGCAATATATTGTGGGGGACATTTTGAGCATATTTGAATATTGGGGGGGATGTGTCCCCCCCAATATATATTATAATTACGGCCTTGATATATAGAGAGGCGCATGCTGGGAATCATACTGAGAGGCAGAAATGTACGGTACGTATGCGCTCCGATGTAGCTTCCAGTTGAGTGGCCGTTATCTACTTCAAAGAGGCAAAGATCCCCCGTATAGCCTCAACAGACTGTTGGGGGCAAGCGCTGTTCGTGAGCAGCACCGACGCACGCACGCACGCATGTTGGACTTCTTTCGCACCGCCACGTAGCCAAAACGTGGCACGCGAGTGGGATGGTTGGCCGGCACCACACACGCCCGCTCGCCCGCCCGACCGCCTTTGTCTCTCACCTTACAACAACAACAACAACCGCCATTCGCCGCGAAGTGGCGGTGACGTAACCACGGCGCTTGTGCCAGGCTACGTGCACGTTGAGGCCACGTGAAGTGTCGAACACCCGCCGCCGGCAGCAGGAGGTCACGGGGGTCAGACCCAGGTGGTGCCACGGGTCGACTGACTGAGATGACTGCCCGATGCACCACCTGTGCCCTCACCTTACAAGCCTCCCCCCCCTCACACCCCCCCTCCCCCCACCAGGCATGTGCGTCAAGTGTAACGCGGGGGTGTACGGTGCGGGTCAAGCGTGCCAGGCCATGGACGGACTCTATCACACCTCCTGCTTCACCTGCTTCTCGTGCGGTGAGTTGCGGGCGGGCGAGCGGGCGGGAGAGCGAGCGCGGGGGGTGTAGGCGGAGTTGGACTCCTAAATTTGGGGGGCATGGGGGTCGCTTTGTCTCACATTAGAAATCGCTGGTGCGTGTAATTAACGCATTTATTGTTTTATCTTAATTGTAAACTACTGAAACTAAACGAATTAAGGTGTCCAGTATGGCTGCCCCCCTCGTGCCCCCCCCCACCGCCCATGGGGCAATCACGGGGACACCACTCGGGGGGTCCAATGGGCACGTGGGGGAGGGGGGTCTCTACAGGACAGCAGCGGAGAAGGCTGCATGGCTCCAAGCGGTGGTCACCGGCGATCTTCTCAGCCTCCTGGCCGAGTGGACCGGGAGTTCCACCGTGGTGCGGTGACTCGAGGGGCGGTGTTTTCTCAGCCGCGACTCGGCTCTGCCTCGGTCCTCTTAACGGCTCGGGCTCAGCGCAGCCTTGAGCAGCTCGGCAGCCTCCGAAGACGCGAGAGCGAGCGGGCGTAGGGCCGGGTTGAGGTTCTTGTAGGCGCTAGGTACTTCTGTTTCGTAGGCCTTCAGCGATAACCTTCGACGGTCGGTGCCGCTGCTGCTGCCCCGTGTCGCTACTTGCGCCGCTTGTCGGCCGCTTGTTTCGAATTGTGAAGGGGAGCGTTCTCTTTTCGAAGCTGATTTAGCAAACAAAAGCTGTCTCCGATCAACCATAGGCCAACGACGCCTAGTCTTCCCTTGCACTAACCCCCTATTGAGAATAAGATCGTGCAAAAAACACCATGTGGAGATGTTACTGCTAATTTTGCAATGAAAAAGTCTCTAAAAGTTCATCTCCGGTGTTAGTTTATCTCGCTTGACATTGACATGATTCTGCCCCTTTGTATATGCACCGTGCACCATCCTTGCTATATAAATATATTTATTCAAGAAGATAGCTTGGTTACATTTTTTTTCATCGTACAAACAAAAAAGACGTGGTCAACATTTGTTTTCGTAGGCCCTTTAGTTTTCGTAGGCCCCTTGGGCACAGTGACTACTGTGCCCTATTGGATATTACGGCCTTGAGCAGAGCCGGATGATCCTCGTAGCAAAAGTAGATACAAACGCTACGGGCGCCGCACTTGCAAGGGCCCCGCGCTAAATGCTTTCAAGCTATTGTTTCCGGTTCAGTGATTCTACACTTGCTCTATTACTATAGTACTATACCGCCTTCGACTTTTACGAACGACTGGGTGTTTAAGGTTAGCAATTAGTCGTATTATCTGGCTGTATAGCAAATGCAAAAATACAATTACTTTACTGTGCAAGTCAAAAATTTGTGTTTTAATACGAAGTTGGACTTATCACCTGGAAATGTATAGCAGCAGGCAAATACTCTAAACGCGTGATGTTGATTTTAAATATGGGTGGAAAAATCCACACGACCACGGGGAGAGAAAGATGCAAACTCCGCATATACAGCAGCAGGCGTCATGGTCTGGATCGAACCCACGACCTCCTGTATACCAGGCGAGGGAGTTAACATCTCCTAGCCACCAGGAAAGTCAAAGGAACCAGGCTGGGTTGGCTCAGCGGTAACGAGCGAGCGGCTCTCGATGCGAAAGTTGCGAGTTCAACTCCTGGCTGGGGGAGTTGACTCAGCCCATCATCCATCCTGGGCCGGTAAAATTAGTACCACTTTGTGAGGGATTGATCTGTGGTTGAACTACATCAAGATTGAACTGCATTCAAATTGGACTACATTAAGATTGAACCACATTAAGATTGAACTTCATACAAAATGGACTACATTAAGATTTAATTACATTCAAATTGGACTACATTAAGATTGGACTACATTAAGATTGAACTACATTCAAATTGGACTACATTAAGATTGAACTAGATTAAGATTGAATTACATTCAAATTGGACTACATTAACATTGAACTACATTAAGATTGAATTACATTCAAATTGGACAACATTAAGATTGAACTACATTAAGATTTAATTACATTCAAATTGTGCTAAATTAAGATTGAACTACATTAAGATTGAAGTACATTCAAATTGGACTACATTAACATTGAACTACATGAAGATTGAACTACAGTACATTAAGATTGAACTACATTAAAATTGAACTACACTCAAATTTAACGACATTAAGACTGAACTACGTTCAAATTGAACGACATTACATTTTACCAGCATTCAAATGGTCTGAATGGTCGTTTGAAATCGTAAAAAAAAAGCCCAGGAGCCACCGGGGGGGGGGGGAGGCCTTGACCGGTAGGAAACCACCCCGAAACTTCCACTGCGTGGCATGCTGCTGCTGCTGCTCCCTCTGCGGGAACACGTGGATAGAGAGGAGCAGAGGTGGGACAAAGTCATTGTTATGCAAGTCCAAGTCGAGTCGCAAGTCATCAAATTCATGACTCGAGTCTGACTCGAGTCCAAGTCACATGACTCGAGTCCACATCTCATAGGTGGGACAAAGTCATTGTTATGCAAGTCCAAGTCGAGTCGCAAGTCATCAAATTCATGACTCGAGTCTGACTCGAGTCCAAGTCACATGACTCGAGTCCACACCTCTGGAGAGGAGGGTGGGTGGGTCTCTGTGGGGAGCAGGCGTAGGGGGTGTGGCGCCACCTCCTGTTGAGTAGCCGCACTGCGACAAGTGAGGCTTCGTAGAGGCTGCACGTCGTGCGCGGAGACTCAACAAACTTTGTGGGGAAAAGTTGCTATAAACGAGCAGCAACTCCAAGACTTTTGACTTTTAAACAACTTTTATTGCCGCCAGCAGCAATTGCACTGGAGGCGATTTCGATATGAAATACACAAAGTCACCGGCAACACAAATGCGCCGCGCACAATAAAAAAAAAGCCACGTGGTTGTGATGTCATCGCGCACGCCACGGTGACGAGCGAGCGCTTCAGAAGGTGAACACCACGTGGAGGGTGCCGTCCACGCTGGTACAGAGAGGGGCTTGTCCGGCTCCCCAGCGTTCGAAGAAGACGCGCTGCACATCACCGACGTGTGTGTGGTACATGGCGTGCTCCAGCCGGAGCCGCGCCTTGAGCAGGCCTCTGAACACTGGAAGCACAGAGCAGCCGGCAGTAACTCCAAGAAGGCCGCCGACACGGCACACGAAGGGGGTTGATGGCCAACACCACGCCCGGCCGCCTTTGTCTCCCCAGTGCTCGATGTTTACAACACGGCAGCAGTTACACATTTGAGGCTGAGTCGACCTAGGGGTGGCCCAGGCACCAGCCGTGAGCGGGAATCGAACTCTGTGGGTCGGGTTCGTGGCGCAGCGCGATAACCGCTACACTACCGCTTCCCGTAAACACACGTACACACACACGTACACACACACGAACACACACACGTACACACACACGTACACACACACGAACACACACACGTACACACACACGTACACACACACGTACACACACACGTACACACACACGTACACACACACGTACACACACACGTACACACACACGTACACACACACGTACACACACACGTACACACATACGTACACACACACGTACACACATACGTACACACACACGTACACACACACGTACACACATACGTACACACACACGTACACACATACGTACACACATACGTACACACACACGTACACACACACGTACACATACACGTACACACACACGTACACACACACGTACACACACACGTACACACACACGTACACACACACGTACACACACACGTACACACACACGTACACACACACGTACACACACACACGTACACACACGTACACACACACACGTACACACATACACACACGTACACACATACACACGTACACACACACGTACACACACACGTACACACACATGTACACACACACGTACACACACACGTACACACACACGTACACACACACGTATACACACACGTACACACACACGTACACACACACGTACACACACACGTACACACATACGTATACACAGATACACACACACGTACACACATACGTACACACAGATACACACACACGTACACACACACGTACACACACACGTACACACATACGTACACACACACGTACACACACACGTACACACACACGTACACACACACACGTACACACACACGTACACACACACGTACACACACACGTACACACAGATACACACACACGTACACACACACGTACACACACACGTACACACACAGATACACACATACGTACACACACACGTACACACATACGTACACACACACGTACACACACAGATACACACATACGTACACACACACATACACACACACGTACACACACACGTACACACAGATACACACACACGTACACACATACGTACACATACGTACACACATACGTACACACAGATACACACACACGTACACACACACGTACACACACACGTACACACATACGTACACACACACGTACACACACAGATACACACATACGTACACACACACATACACACACACGTACACACACACGTACACACACACGTACACACACACGTACACACACACGTACACACAGACGTACACACACACGTACACACATACGTATACACAGATACACACACACGTACACACACACGTACACACACACGTACACACACACGTACACACACACGTATACACACACGTACACACATACGTATACACAGATACACACATACGTACACACATACGTACACACAGATACACACACACGTACACACATACGTACACACAGATACACACACACGTACACACATACGTATACACAGATACACACACACGTACACACATACGTATACACATATACACACATACGTACACACATACGTATACACAGGTACAACAACAACCGCCATTCGCCACTAAGTGGCGGTGACGTCACCACGACGCTTGTGCCAGGCTAGGTGCACCTTGAGGCCACGTCAAGTGTCGAACGCCCGCTGGCAGGTCACGGGGCAGACCCAGGTGCCACGGGTCGACTGACTGAGATGACCGAGATGACTGGCTGATGCACCACCTATGCCCCCTACTGTGCCAACTTGCTGTGCTTTAGCCACCTGGTGCTCCGCTCGTACATACACACACACACGTTCACACACACGTACACACACGCGTACACACGTACAAACACACGTACACACACACACGTACAAACACACGCACACACACGCGTACACGCGTACACACACACGTACACAGACGTACACACACACGTACAAACACACGTACACACGCACACACACACACGTACACACGTACACACACGCAGACGCGTACCCGAGGCAGCAAACATCTCCGCGGTGCAAGGCGCTGTCCATCGAGGATGGCATCATCGATGATTTCGTGCGCAATCCACGCGTCGTATCGCGCGCGTGCGCGTATACGATGGCAGTGCCGGATTAAGCGAGTGCGGGGCCTTTAGCATGATGTTATAAAGGGGACCTTGATCCAAAAAAAACCACACACATAAATATTAAAACGCACATTTTTTTTACTCGCACAGTAAAGTAATTGTATTTTTGCATTTGCTATACAGCCAGATAATACGACAAATCGCTAACCTTAAACACCCAGTCGTTCGTAAAAGTCGAAGGCGGTATAGTAATAGAGCAAGTGCAGATTCACCGAAACGAAATTGGTAGCTTGAAAGCATTTAGCGCGAGGCCCTTGAAAGTGCGGGGCCCGTCGGATTTGTAGCCAATTTTGCTACTAGGATCGTCCGGCAATGAACGATGGATATAGATTATACCAGTGGAGAGTTGTTGAGTTTGTTATCCTTTCCCCACTGCACCTCCGATAAGCACGGTTGGCTCCGTACGGTGCGAAAGAGGTTCAACATACATAGACACACACAGATATCTATAGACTCACACAGATATCCATAGACTCACACAGACACCCATAAACTCACACAGAGACCCATAGACTCTCACAGACATCTATAGACTCACACAGACACCCATATACTCACACAAAGACCCCCAGACTCACACAGAACCCCATAGACTCACACAGAGACCCATAGACTCACACGGAGACCCATAGACTCGCACAGAGACACGTAGACTCACACAAAGACCCACAGACTCACACAGAGGCCCATAGACTCACACAGAGATCCATAGACTCACACAGAGACCCACAGACTCACACAAAGACCCACAGACTCACACAGAGACCAATATACTCACACAGAGGCCCATAGACTCACACAAAGACCCACAGACTCACACAGAGACCCATAGACTCACACAGAGACACAGTCTCACACAGAGACCCATAGACTCACACAGAGACACAGTCACACACATAGACCCATAGACTCACACAGAGACCCATAGACTCACACAGAGACCCATTTCTTTAGAACTTATTTTGTGATTAGTTTGTCCTTCCCCCGCGCCTCCAATTAGCACGGTTGGCGACGTATGGTGCAAACGAAGTTCAACATGCTTGCAAGGCGTATACACAGTTCATAAACACGGTTGCGTGTGCGTGTGAATCCCACAGGACGTGCCCTGCGAGGGAAGGCGTTTTACAGCGTGCACGGCCGGGCGTACTGCGAGGAAGACTACCTGGTAAGGGCAGCCACCGCCTGTGTCCCAGTAAACGTGCCAATGTTGGGCCGACGTTGGCACATGGTTAAAACTAATGGGCGAACGTTGGGCCAACGTTGGTCATAACGTCCCATGTTTACCGGATCCTCCCCATCCCCCTGGCTTCCCCAAGCACCTGCAGGGTCGAGTAGATATTTGGGCGAGATGTTAACTACCTCGCCTGCTGTAAAGGAGGTCGTGGGTTCGATGCCGACCCTGATGCCTGCTGCTGTATGTTTGGAGTTTGCGTGTCTCTCTCCCTCTTCATCATCACGGTGGCTAGGAGATGTTAACTACCTCGCCTGGTGTGCAGGAGGTCGTGGGTTCGATCTCGACCCTGACGCCTGCAGTGTATTTGGAGTTTGCGTGTCTCTCATCATCATCGCGGTGGCTAGGAGATGTTAACTACCTCGCCTGCTGTAAAGGAGGTCGTGGGTTCGATCCCGACCCTGACACTTGCTATATATCCTGACGCCTGTTGTATATATTTTGAGTTTGTGTGTCTCTCTCATCATATCACGGTGGCGAGATGTTTACAGAAGCGACCTGGATATCACAAATGAAAGCCCAACGAAGTGGCTTATCCTCCGGTTTTTCCCTCCACATTTTAGAATCTACTTCGCCTGGTGTGCAGGAGGGCGTGCGTTCGATTCCGACCCTTGACACCTATTGTATATTTGGAGTTTGTGTGTCTGTCTCGTTCATTATCATCATGATGGTGGCGAAATGTTAGCTGCCTCGCCTGGTATGCAGGAAGTCGTGGGTTCGATCCCGACCCTGACGCCTGCTGTACATTTGGAGTACACTACTGGTGTTTACACACCAGTAGTGTACACACCGGTGTGTACACTACTGGTGTGTACACTACTGGTGTGTACCACTAGACACACTGACGCACACCAGTGTGTACACTACTGGTGTGTACACTACTGGTGTGTACCACTAGACACACTGACGCACACTGGTGTGTACACTACTGGTGTGTACCACTAGACACACTGACGCACACTGGTGTGTACACTACTGGTGTGCACCACTAGACACACTGACGCACACTGGTGTGTACACTACTGGTGTGCACCACTAGACACACTGACGCACGCCGGCGGCCACTAGCCCCAGCGTGTCGTTGCCGTGTCTCCGCGTCGTCGCGGCGTCCCTACGTCATGGTTTGACTCCGCCCCCCTCGCCCTGCCCCGCCCCTCTGACCGAGCGCCTGCCGCGTGCCTCCCACTCCACGCAGTACTCGGGCTTCCAGCAGTCGGCGGAGAAGTGCTTCGTGTGCGGACACCTCGTCATGGAGATGGTGAGCATTGGGTCGGGGGGTGGGGGGCCAGGTGTGTGAGGGGGGGTGGGGAGCGGTGGCGCAGCGGTTAGCGCGCTTCGCTACGAACCAACCGGCGACCCCGAGTTCGATTCCCGCTCACGGCCAATGCCGGTGACGATTAATGATATTATCTGAACCCGTCCTGGGCCTCGCCCTAGGTCGACTCGGCCACAAATGAGTACCCCGGTGTGCGGTGTGTAGTAAACATCGCCGGCGGGGAGACAAAGGCGGCCGGGCGTGGCGCTGTCCACCCCACCCCCTCGTGCGCCGTGCCGGCCTTCATGGATCTTCGCGTTGTGTGTGCCAGTCTGTGGATCGGACTGTTCATGAGCGCTTGTGTTGCGTGTGTGTCGCTAGTGTATTGCGCGAGCGTAACTGCGGGTCATGCCGCGCGTCGTTCGGCACCCATGTCCGATGTTTTGCCCCCCCCCCCCCAATCGAATGCCCGCGTGGCCCTCGCAGATCCTGCAGGCGCTGGGCCGGGCCTACCACCCGGGCTGCTTCCGCTGCGTCGTGTGCAACGAGTGCCTGGACGGCGTTCCCTTCACCGTCGACGTCGCCAACAAGATCTACTGCGTGCGGGACTACCACCGGTACCCGGCCCGCACTACCACCGGTACCCACACTACCACCGGTACCGGCCCGCACTACCACCGGTACCCACACTACCACCGGTACCCACACTACCACCGGTACCCACACTACCACCGGTACCGGCCTGCACTACCACCGGTACCCACACTACCACTGGTACCTACACTACCGCCGGTACCGACCCACACTACCACTGGTACCCACACTACCACCGGTACCCACACTACCACCGGTACCGGCCTGCACTACCACTGGTCCCCCCACACTACCACTGGTACCTACACTACCGCCGGTACCCACACTACCACCGGTACCCACACTACCACCGGTACCGGCCTGCACTACCACCGGTCCCCCCACACTACCACTGGTACCTACACTACCGCCGGTACCCACACTACCACCGGTACCCACACTACCACCGGTACCGGCCTGCACTACCACCGGTCCCCCCACACTACCACTGGTACCTACACTACCGCCGGTACCCACACTACCACCGGTACCGACCCACACTACCATCGGTACCGACACTACCACTGGTACCCACACTACCACCGGTACCGGCCTGCACTACCACCGGTCCCCCCACACTACCACCGGTACCTACACTACCACTGGTACCCACACTACCGCCGGTACCGACCTACACTACCATCGGTACCGACACTACCACTGGTACCCACACTACCACCGGTACCCGCACTACCACCGGTACCCGCACTACCACCGGTACCCACACTACCACCAGTACCGACACTACCACTGGTACCCACACTACCACTGGTACCCACACTACCACCGGTACCCACACTACCACCGGTACCGACACTACCACTGGTACCCACACTACCACCGGTACCGACCCACACTAGCACCGGTACCCACACTAGCACCGGTACCCACACTACCCCCCGGTGCCAGCTCGCACTACCACCACCTATGTACACTAACACCACTAGTAACGTCTTCCATTACACCACTGGAACCAGCATGCCCTATCGAAGACAAAGATCCCCCGTATAGCCTTGCACAGAATATAGGGGCACAGTGCTGTTAGGGAGGGCCTATGAAGTCTGCCACGGCACACGAGGGGGTGGGTGGCCAGCACCGCATCCGGCCACCTTTGTCTCCCCGGTGGTGAAATTTACACACCGTACTGGGTACTCCTTTTAGGCTGAGTCAACCTAGGGGAGGCCCATGACCGGTTAAAATAATCGTCACCGGTGTTGGCCGTGAGCGGGAATCGAACTCGGGTCACCAGATTTATAGCGCAGCGTGCTAACCACTACACCTACGCTCTCCAAAGCATGCACTACCAAAAACAAAGACCCCCCCCGCCCCCCCCGAATAGCCTTAACAAACTTTTGGGGAAAGTGCTGTTAGGGATCACCAATGAAGGCCGGCACGACACACGAGGGTGTGGGTAGATGGCCGGCACCACGGCCGCATGCGCTACCCCAAACACCGGCCAGGGAGCGCGCTGGAGAGGCCATCCCACCGTGGAGATGGAGCGATGAAACCAGCCGGTGGGCTGAGTCCTCGACGCGGATTGTTGCATTGCCGAGACTGTGAGACGCTGCCCGGCTCGACGTGGCCCGGCGAGGCCCGGCGAGGCCCAGCGAGGCCCAGCGAGGCCTGCGTCCAGCAGTGGATAGATCACGGCCGAGCGTGACGATGACGACGAACAACATCTGCTGCTGCTGTTGCTGCTGCTGTTGCTGCTGCTGCTGTTGCTGCTGCTGTTGCTGCTGCTGCTGTTGCTGCTGCTGCTGCTGCCGCTTCCTGCCCCTGTTGTCCCAACAGGGCCTTCGCCCCTAAGTGTGCGGCCTGCGGCGGGCCCATCCTCCCCGCTCAGGTGAGATCCACCGCACTCATCGCTCGCCGCTCACGGCTTGGCACTCACCGCTCGCTGCTCGCCGCTCACCGCACCACGCTCACCGCTCATGGCTTGGCACTCACCGCTCACTGCTCACCACTCACCGCACCGCACTCACCGCTCATGGCTTGGCACTCACCGCTCACCACTCACCACTCACCGCACCACGCTCACCGCTCATGGCTTGGCACTCACCGCTCACCACTCACCGCACCACGCTCACCGCTCATGGCTTGGCACTCACCGCTCACTGCTCACCACTCACCGCACCGCACTCACCGCTCATGGCTTGGCACTCACCGCTCACCACTCACCGCACCACGCTCACCGCTCATGGCTTGGCACTCACCGCTCGCCGCTCACCACTCGCCGCTCACCACACCCACCGCTCACGGATTGGCACTCACCAATTACCGCTCGCCGCTCACCGCGCCCACCACACTCACATGTGCGCAGCACCAGCCACCGTAGCTGCTGCTGCTGCAGCTCGCTATCGGCACTTGCCCCGACAGACAGTCTGTTGAGGCTACACGGCAAGGCACAGGGGGTGAATCTTTGTCTTTGCGCGTCCAGGGCACGGAGGAGACGATCCGGGTGGTGTCCATGGACAGAGACTACCACGTGGAGTGCTACCACTGCGAGGTGAGAGAGCTCCTCACCTCGAGTTAGATTTATTAATTTATTATTAACAATGAGCAGAGCGTCCGGGTGGCTAAAAGCACAAGTGTCTCCCGTTGTGTTTCTGTCTCCTCGCTCGCCCTTTCACTCTTTTCTTCATCTCAGAGTCCAAGGAAAGTCCACATCGGGTCAATCACTGTTTGAGTTCCCACACAGCGATCTTTAGCCGTCAATGCGCGATGCCCTGAGCTCGCTCTCCTGTCGGGATTTGACCTCGTGACCTGCCGATTGGGAGTTTAGCGAGTTTGAGTTAAACTATAAACTAGTTTTTATTTTACCAGGGTAAGGCCCCACTGAGCTATACAGCTCTTTTTCAGAAGCGATATGGCTATCACAAATGATAGCTCAAGGAAGTGGATTATCACGTGGAAATTTCTATCAGCCAAATACTCTGAACGCGTGATGTTGATTCTAAATGTGGATGGAAAAACGGGAAGACCCAGAGAAAAATCCACGTGACCACGGGAAATATACAACAGGTGTCAGGGTCGCGATCGAACCCACAACCTCCTGTATACCAGGCGAGGTAGTTAACATCTCCTAGCCACCGTGATGATGATTATGATGATGATAGACAGAGAGAGAGAGAAACGCAAACTCCAAATTTACAGCAGGCGTAGGGATCGAACCCACAAACTCCTGTAGACCAGGCGAGGGAGTTAACATCTCCTAGCCAGCACGGCGCCCCTCGCGGATCCCGTTGCCTGCCACCGCCTCTCCCGCATCTCCGACCCCGTGACCCCCACGTACCCCACACCCCCTAACTCAACGCCCCCCACCCCTCACCGACCTCCTAACCCCCAACCCCCTCCCCCCACCACCCAGGACTGCGGGCTGCCACTCAACGACGGCTCCACCCGGCGCTGCTACCCCCTGGCGGGACACCTCCTGTGCCACCCGTGCCACGTGCGGCGCTTGCAGCAGCAGCAGCTGGTGGTGGTGATGCCGGGCAGCGCCGACGGCACCGCACGGCTCGCGCCGAGACTGCACCTTCCCGCCACCGAGTTCTGAAGTCCCGTAGCGACCGTTCACTAAGATCCACCACCCCCCACCCCAACCTCCCCCTACCCCACCACCCCCTACCCCACCACCCCCCACCCCACCACCCCCTACCCCACCACCCCCCACCCCACCACCCCCCACCCCACCACCCCCTACCCCCACCACCCCCTACCCCACCACCCCCCTACCCCACCACCCCACCACCCCCCCACCCCACCACCCCCCACCCCACCACCCCCCTACCCTACCACCCCCTACCCCACCACCCCCTACCCCCACCACCCCCTACCCCACCACCCCCTACCCCACCACCCCCCTACCCCACCACCCCACCACCCCCCACCCCACCACCCCCCACCCCACCACCCCCCTACCCACCAACCCACCACCCCCCACCCCACCAACCCACCACCCCCCCACCCCACCACCCCCCCACCCCACCACCCCCTACCCCACCACCCCCTACCCCCATCACCCCCCTACCCCACCACCCCCTACCCCACCAGCCCCTACCCCACCACCCCCTACCCCACCACCCCCTACCCCACCACCCCCTACCCCCACCACCCCCTACCCCACCACCCCCCCACCCCACCACCCCCTACCCCACCACCCCCCACCCCACCACCCCCTACCCCATCACCCCCTACCCCACCACCCCCCTACCCCATCACCCCCTACCCCACCACCCCCTACCCCACCAGCCCCTACCCCACCACCCCCTACCCCACCACCCCCTACCCCACCACCCCCTACCCCACCAACCCCTACCCACCACCCCCTACCCCACCACCCCCTACCCCACCACCCCCTACCCCACCAACCCCTACCCCACAACCCCCTACCCCACCAACCCCTACCCCACCAACCCCTACCCCACCACCCCCTACCCCACCAACCCCTACCCCACCAACCCCTACCCACCACCCCCTACCCCACCACCCCCTACCCCACCAACCCCTACCCCACCACCCCCTACCCCACCAACCCCTACCCCACCAACCCCTACCCACCAACCCACCACCCCCCACCCCACCACCCCCTACCCCACCAACCCACCACCCCCCACCCCACCACCCCTTACCCCACCAACCCCTACCCCACCACCCCCTACCCCACCAACCCCTACCCCACCAACCCACCACCCCCCCACCCCACCACCCCCACCCCACCAACCCCTACCCCACCACCCCCTACCCCACCAACCCACCACCCCCCACCCCACCACCCCCCACCCCACCAACCCCTACCCCACCCCACCCCCCCTACCCCACCACCCCCTACCCCACCAACCCCTACCCCACCAACCCCTACCCACCACCCCCTACCCCACCAACCCACCACCCCCCACCCCACCACCCCCCTACCCCACCAACCCCTACCCCACCACCCCCCTACCCCACCAACCCACCACCCCCCACCCCACCACCCCCTACCCCACCAACCCCTACCCCACCACCCCCTACCCCACCAACCCCTACCCCACCAACCCACCACCCCCCTACCCCACCACCCCCTACCCCACCAACCCCTACCCCACCACCCCCTACCCCACCACCCCCTACCCCACCACCCCGGCCGCCGCCCGGCCGAATTGCAGAGCCACGAGCACCGGTTTAGGCCGCCACGGGCTCGGTATCAACCCCTGGATGGGTATCAAACCCTGGATGGGTCACGAACCCTGGATGGGTCACGAACCCTGGATGGGTATCAAACCCTGGATGGGTAACGAACCCTGGATGGATCACGAACCCTGGATGGGTCACGAACCCTGGATGGGTCACGAACCCTGGATGGGTCACGAACCCTGGATGGATCACGAACCCTGGATGGGTCACGAACCCTGGATGGGTCACGAACCCTGGATGGGTCACGAACCCTGGATGGGTAACGAACCCTGGATGGGTAACGAACCCTGGATGGGTAACGAACCCTGGATGGGTAACGAACCCTGGCTGGATGTCGGACCCTGGCTGGATGTCAGACCCTGGCTAGGAATCGAACCCTGGCTGGGAATCGAACCCCGTTTTGCTGGGTTTGTGGCGCTGTGCGTGTGAACCACTGCATCACGCTACTGCTGGCAGCGCACACACACGCACGCGCAGATATACGCACGCGCAGGTACACGAGCTCACTCGCAGATACAACACAAAGACAAAGATCCCCCGTGTAGTCTTGAACAGACTTATTTGGTCCAAGTGCCTCTTAGCGAGCAGCATCTGTTAGGGCCGGGCACGGCGCACGAGGGGATGGTGTGGCCAACGCCACAGCGCCCGCTCATTTAAAGGCCGAGTCGACCTAGGGGAGGCCCAGAACCGGTTCAGATAATCATGACCGGTGTTGGCCGTCAGCGCGAATCGAACTCGGGTAGCCGGGTTCGTAGCGCAGTGAGCTAACCGCTGCTCCACCGCTCCTTACACGCACAAAACAAAGATCGCCCGTATAGCCTTAATAGACCGTTGGGGGCAAATGCTGTTAGCGAGCACACGCACACGGACACTCTCCTTCCCGTTGGCCACCTCTTCTCCCCTACTTGCCGTCTGACATTCCACTCCGCCATGGGGGTAAAGCAGCTCCAGACAAGAGCAAATCCACGTAGCGATGAACATTCCTCGTACACATTCCGTAGAACCTTATTGTTATTATAATACGTGTATAATTATTATTGTCGTCGTCGTCGCCGCTGTTGTAATTATTATCAAGCCCGCGCGACGTGGCAGCACTATCGTTGACATGAAGCACTTAATCCCACCCCACCCACCCATCCACCATCATCACCCCTCTCACATCTCCCTCCTACGTCATCACTCCGTCCTGTGACTCCCATCTTCACCACGTGAGGGTTGGGCGGTTGAATGGGGGGGGGGCGGCTGACGTTTGATTTAAGTAACGGCGCAAATTATTTTTCTCGAAGTCCGATTCTTACGCTCTCGATATGTGCACCGAATTGTAGTTAGCGTCTCGTTGGCTAGGAGATGTTAACTGCCTCGCCTGGTACACAGGAGGTCGTGGGTTCGATCCCGACGCCTGCTGTATATTTGGAGATTCTCTCTTTCCCTGTGGTTAGTGTGGATTTTTCTTCGGGTCCTCCGGTTTTTCCCTCCACATTTATAATCAATTTATTTGGCATACATTATACATTTCCACATGATGATGATAAGCCACTTCGTTGAGCTCTCATTTGGCTTCTGCAAAATACCTATGTGTTAAAATATATTTTTTTTATTAGTTTAGAATAGATTCCCATCGATGCAAATTATACCACAGCCTTACGTTTACACCAATTTTGCCACGGTTGATACATTTCTCGCAAATTACTTCGCAGCGTCGACCCCCTGCCCCCCACCCCCACCCTCTCCTAATGCCCATGTATTTACAGGCCCGTTGCTGCGAGCACCCAGTGCCGCACAGGGACAGCTCCCACGGGTGACGTCCCCGTTTCGTGGCTAGAACGCAGCAGGGCATCGGAACGGTCGGGGTGTGAGGGAGGGACGGTGGAGTAGCGGAGGCGTCCAAGGGAACGCCGCTGCTCTGTGCCGTCCCCTTTGACCCTTCAAACCGGGGCGAACTGACGCTCGCACAAAACGGGGCGGGACGAAATGGGAAACGCTGACAAACGAGACGGTGAAAAGTGAACGCAAAAGAATCGCTTCTTGAATGAAATGGCGCCTCCACGTCCCGCCCCCAAATTGTGACCGTTTATCCCAGGTCTAGTATTTTATATATATATTTTTTTTTATATATACACAAGGCTCTTATTTGTAAAAAAAATATTCCGCTCGTTAATGGCACCTACTGAAGCAGAGCTGTTAAGGGAACGCGAACAAAGGGGGGGGGGGGGGGGGGTTGCGGTCGGTGGGCAGGGCGCCCTTGCGTTGGCGCTGCCACGCGGCGCTCTTTAACGAGCCGCTGCGTTGTGACGTCACGCGCACGCTCGGCCAATGAGCGCTCGCGCACCCCCCCCCCCCCCGTCCGCGAGCCCAGGCCAATCGCCTCCTCCCATTGGCTGGGTTGTGACTCGGCCCACCTAAAAACGACGCTCATTCGGAGGCGGCTCCGCGGACCAGAGGTCGCAACCGGGTACCCGATACCCGTACCCTACCCGATACCCGGCTACCCGTACCCGGCCGGGTACGGGTATGGGTACCCGTTTGCGACCCTGGTGCGGCCGGGTACGGGTAGGCCGTGAGTCACTGGTGAGTAACTGTGTCACTCATTTCCCAACGTCTTGTCTCTTCTCACAATTCAAGTTCCTAGAATCAACCCACCCGTGCCTGCAACATGGCTTCATCCCAGAGGTCGCAATCAGGTACCCGATACCCGTACCCTGTTTGCGACCCTGGTGCGGCCGGGTACAGGTAAGGAATCAAAACCCGTTTGCGACCTCTGCCGCGGACCCTTGGCTGCTGTTGTACGACGGTGCGCTCTGGGATGCTGCTCACAGGATCGTTCAAGAGACAAAAACAATGCGCTCTGCAGCGCTGCGCGCTGCCCTTTGGACGCAGCCTGGGTGAGATCTAAGGCCATGATATGCTAAAGTGCAATGTTAGGGCAATGGCGGCAGCAATGGTTGCTGTGGCCATTTTGTTTTGTAATTTAAAATTTGTTTTAAGTCTAAAGTTGCCCAAATCTGGACCAATCCGATAGCTGCTGGCCACCCCCTCGAGTTGACAAATGGGATTGTCAGGCTCCAGTGTCACTGCGGTGGTGCCAAACCCCCGCCTGTGCGCGCCGCCGCCTCACCGGAAACATCACTGACGACCCAACCAAGCCACAAGAGGTTTTTGGGTTAGATAGAGTAAATATAAACGTGTCGCTGAACCCGCCACCACTCGATGCAGCCAATTAGCAAGGTTTGTCACGTAAACAAAACATGCCAATTCGTTACTAGTACAGCACACCGGTGTTTTGGAGGGTAAACCCCACATTTTCAAATCGAGTACGACCACCGGCAGACGCTACTGAAGGGCTTCATGACCTCGAAATCCACACTTCAAACGTCGCCAGATTTCACATTGGCACGCGAAACGAGCAGCTTCCAATCAGAACCACAGGTGGAGAGGTCACGTGGCTGCCCAAAGGTAGTAGACCAACCGCCGCTCAATACAGAGTTTGCAACAAAGCTGCTCATTGGCCGCTCTGATTTTCGGGGGTGAGGCTTATTGCAGAAGCATGCGACGGAGGCCCTGTGGACCAACCTGGTCAATTCCGCGTGCGGGTGCATTCACCGTGACCCCTACCGCACGCCCGTTCGCGTCACGTTGGACGTCAAAAGACGCCCAACGTGACGTTTCGAAAGAGAGGAGGCCACGTGTGCCCACAATCGGGGTCCAATTTTGAGAAGGAAAAAAATGTACCCGTAAATTAATTCCGGTAAAAAAATACGCATCGCATCACCACCTCCATCTCTCTTACTCACCCAGTGAGACTCAGCAGCGCCTTCTTGATTGCCATGCGCCACGAGGATGCAATCGACGGCAGAGCGCGCTTGCGATTCGACGTCGTAGCGTCGCCGTTCCAACCCGAGTCGCCCCGCAGTAAACGCGTTGCCGGTGATGGTGGCGCTGGTCTTTGTCTGCCTGGCGTGCGCGGGAGTGCGTGTGTAGCTGGGGCTCATGAGCGTTCGGGTTTGCGCGTGCGAGCGAGTGCGCGAGAATGAGAGCGAGAATGAGAGAGCGAGAATGAGAGAGCGAGAGATGTCGAGAGCCCAGCTGAGCAGCTCGTCCACGCTGGGTTGCCGAACGCGTTCGCTGTGTTACGGAGCCCGCCACTCGGTCACGGAGATGTATCGCGCGACTGGTCGCGACCGATCATTGCAAACCAGTAAAGTATTTATCTGTTTGTTTTTGTACCTTGCTCTGTGTCCACCCGTCGTCTGAGATTTGTCTTCGCCACGGCACTGGCGTTAAGCCCGGCACGCGCAAAGTGCTTGCCGCAAATGAACCGCGATGCCTTGCTGCCGATCTCAAGGAGCATAAACCATCATCACGCGAACTCTGGGGTCATCCTCGCAGCAGCAGCAGCGGCTTCTGGCTAACCGTCAAACAAAGACGGTGCTTTCAGATGCGCTTCCGCGGCCGTCTGGAACGCTCTTCCTTCTGATATCAGGAAGCCGCTGGAGCTATGCACTTTTAAATCATCATCTGGATTGACGAACTCATTTCTTTAGAACTGCTTCTTGTGTTTAGTTTGTTGTCCCCCCCCGCACCTCCGATTACCATGGTTGGCTACGTACGGTGTGAAAGAAGTTGCAACGTACGTACATTCAAGGTTTTGCGGGGGAGAGGGGGCAGCCTAGGTAAACATGGAACGTTTAACCAACTTTAGGCCAGGGGTATTAACCACGTGCCAATGTGAGCCCGACTTTTACAATGCTTACAGCAGGGCAGTATTTAATGCGCGAATGGTCATAATGCTTTGCAACGGTGGATAGATCGTGGCTGGTGACGCGTCATCCAGATCAACACTTAAAACGTGCACGCGGATTTGATTACAGCGACCGCGTGAGCCGCGGGAACAACAACAACGTCGCATGCCGGACCCGCTGGTAACTAGAGTATAGAAACGAAGCTGATAAAACTATGAACTTACGTTTTATTGTAAGACCTACTGCACTGTGTAGCTCTTTTTTTCAGAAGCGACCTTGCTATCACAAATGATAGCCTAACGAAGTGGCTTAATCCTCCGGTTGTTTTTAGAATCTACCTCGCCTCGCGTTGCGGAGGTCATGGGTTCGATCCCGACCCTGACACCTGTTGTATATTTGGAGTTTGCGTGTTCTCCCCGTGGAATCAACACGCGCTTAGATTATTTGGCCGCTTTACATTTCCACATGATGCTGACGACGACGATGATGATGATCATCAGCCGCGATCATATGCGATAGCCCCCCCCTCCCTCCAGGTCGCTTCCGAAAAAGAGCCACACGTAGCTCAGGTTGTGCCCTTACACCTGGCAAAACAAACACACAAAATGAGTTATCAAGTGGAGACGCCGCACGAAATCATTGGCGCGACGCGTGGCTGTAGCGGCGGCCGCACTGACGGCCGGCCGATATTTTGCGGCCGCACCGACGGGCGGTCGATGTTGTGCGGCCGCCGCGGGGGGCCGTGTATGGGCAGCACGGCCGCCACGGGGGCGCTGGCGGCGCGTCTGCTGGCGGGCCGCGCGCTAATCGGGCAGCAGGTCGCCCACGCAGAGCAGCGGCCACCTGCGGAAGGAAGAGAGAGGCAGGTGACAAGACGGTGGGGGGGGGGACATCTCGCCGGGGGGGGGTGTTTGACTAGTGGACGTGCTCCACGATGTTCGTTCGGTCGTTATTCATTCATTCGGGCGGTCGCTCGCTTGTTCATTCGTCCGGTCGTTTATTCCTTCGGTCGTTCGTTCGGTTGTTCATTTATTCGGTCGGTCGTTGATCTCTCACCTGCATGGCTACACAACACCAACTCGGCTCCAGGGCCAAAAGCGCGTTTACTCATTTGCAAAGTCCTCCTTTGCTCCGGTAGGGCCTCCAAAGGTTCGGTAACCCCTTCGCTCAATTCAAATAGTTTTTGAATGGCCCGAGCCCCCCCCCCCGTCAGTGGCACAACTTCATAACGCAGGCTCGTATCATCTTGGTGCCAGTTAAAATCCTCCCTCGCCAACCCGCTCCCACGTTACGGATGGATGGGCAGATCGAACGCAAAAAAAACGCCTTGACCCACCTTGATGCCAGATCAGCTGAAAAGCCAAAGTCTGCTCCGGGCGCTGGACCTATGGCGGCGAGATGTTAACTACCTCGCCTGGTCTACAGGACGTCGTGGGTTCGATCCCGACCCTGATGCCTGTTGTATGTTTGGAGTTTGCATGTTCTCCCTCCCCATGTTCACGTAGATTATTTATCCGGGACCTCAGGTTTTATCCCCCTCCACATTTAGAAACACGCGCTTAGAGTAGATGGCGGCTGCTATACATTTCCACGTGGTAAGCTACTTCGTTCAGTGGGGCCTTACCTGGTAAAATAAAAAAAATATCGTTTGGTAGTTTAGTTTTTAGTTTCTATGCCGAGGCCTACTTTTTCAAGATCTTCTCAGAAACTTGGAGAAGGCTGCCAGCGCTTTTGGTCACCCAACATGGATCGATGAACGCCAATCCTAAACCCTGACAACATTAGGTGGGGGCCTTTGACTTCCCCTCCAAACCTGGTCGGTCAGAAACTCACGTCCTCAAATAAAATAAAAAAAGTCATACGCTGATAAGTCAAGGTTTTTATGACCCACCTAACTCTGCAGTCGGGTCTGATCAAGGATATCCATTGTAATTTATATATCAATAATGGAGGTTATTATTAGACATAATAATTAATATAACTGCATTAAGCCCCTCCCCCCCTCCTCTGGTCTTTGCACCTGATTGGCTCACAAGTGATGACATCACATTTATCCCCCCCCCCCCCTCGTCTATTTAAGACCGAAACAGGACGATTTCTACCACAGCTCTGTGGCTGTCTCCTGATGATGCTGACTGCTGCTGCTGCTCCTGTTGTCATTACCGGCGAAACATCACGGCTTCTCCAATTGTAAATGTTGACGTGGGTTTTACTCTCCAACACACAACCGGTGGTGCTGTACTCGCAACGAATTGGCCACGTTTTGTTTACGAGACACAACCTGACTAATTGACTGTGTCGGGTAGTGCTGGTGGTGGGTTTACTGACACATTCATATTCACGCGATCTAAACCCAAAAAAAACTCCATTATGCACCAAAGTGATAACGCCCGCGATTCAGATCCAGGTGGATGCAAGACAAAGAGAAAGAAAAAGGAACAGGTTCAGTGGTCGACTGATTTATTTCCGGTCAAAATTTACTCATCTGATGAGTGGGGGGGGGGGATGAAGGAAAAAAAACAACTACACCACGTAGCGATTACATTCTCACAGCCAGTTTGGGGGTGGCACATTGTTACGGCACGATGCTGTCTTCAACTCTCACGAGCATGCACTGAAAGCCAGGGGGACCATTGGCCAGACCGTGAGCCCGCGAGATGTTTAAACACTCGCAGGGTCAATTGGGGGGCACGTGCGGCGGCTGATCTGGGCAGCAGGGCACAGTGGCTAGATGTTGCTGCTTTACCACAACCGCGAACAGGGCGGTTGTGTTTCGATATAAAGCTTCCGTGACTGCAGGGATTCATCTTCTTGGTTCTTTCGGTAAAGTCACGTAGAAGGGAAGTAATAAAATAATAAAAATAAAACATAATACAATACAATTCTCACGACGTTTCGCCCACAACACAAGCAGCCGTCCTCAGGTGAAGACCAGGTCTGTCGGGGAGATGCTGTCTGTCTGTCTCCCCGACAGACCTAGTCTTCACCTGAGGACGGCTGCTTGCGTTGTGGCCGAAACGTCGTGAGAATTATTTTATTATGTTTTATTTTTATTATTTTATTATTTCCCTTCTACGTGACTTTACCGAAAGAACCAAGAAGATGAACTCCACAGCAAACAAGCGAGAGCACGCGCGCCTTGCCAGGGCCCACGACCGCTGAGCAAACGGGTTGCTTGCGAGTCCCGACCGTGACCGCGCCGGTTTTGCCAGGAGTACCAGCGGTTGCCAAACCTGCGTGGCACCGCTGGCGGCGGCGGTGGTGGTAGTGGCGCGCGCGGCGCAAACTGTTCGTGGTGGGGCCAATGCGCAGCGGCCAGCCGACGCACAAAACGGCGCGACGAAGATTCGAGTTGCGCGGCCGTGATATCCCAGACCACCGGCCGCATCGTGAAAACACTCCGCCGCTTCTGCTGCTGCCACTGCTGCTGCCCCTGCTGTCTTCGCTCCATAAAAGGAACGGGACGAGATGCGCTCCGCTTGTGAATGGACAATTGGGTGGATAAGACGTCTAACATCGCATCTTTTAAGCTGCTGTTATTGGTCCATATGCGAGGAGGAAAGGAAGGAGAGGAATACGAGGAAGAAGATGATAATAATAATACCGTTCTGCTTTTTCATTTTGAAAAAATAATTGCCATTGGTGCATAGGTGGTGCATGGGTGATGTAGGGGTGGTGCATGGGTGGTGCATGGGTGGTGCATGGGTGGTGCATGGGTGGTGCATGGGTGATGCATTGGTGGTGCATGGGTGGTGCATGGGTGGTGCATGGGTGGTGCATGGGTGGTGCATGGGTGGTGCATGGGTGGTGCATGGGTGATGCATGGGTGGTGCATGGGTGGTGCATGGGTGGTGCATGGGTGATGCAAGTGTGGTGTGTGGGTGGTGCATGGGTGGTGCATGGGTGATGCATGGGTGATGCATGGGTGGTGCATGGGTGGTGCATGGGTGATGCAAGTGTGGTGTGTGGGTGGTGCAGGGGTGGCCCGCAGCTCAGTGTGTGAGGGACCACAGCGGTCCAGAGAGGTTGGAGAGCACCGACCTCAAGGCCCCGCAGCAAAATGCAGGCGAGCGAGGCCACCACCCCACTAACCTGCCAGCCACCGGCCCGCCGTCAAATCTACGGCCTTGACGTCGGCGGGGGCCGCCGCCGGAGCGTACGGGGCCCACGGCCGATCTCCGGCGCTCCGCCAACAGCACGGCCACAGCGGAGGCCCCAGCGCCTCCGCCGCGATGACGACGCAGGGTACGGCCTCGCGGGGGCCGAGCCCACTCCGGCCGCCCGGGGCCTTCGCGGCCGTCAGGTCGACGGGCCGAGCCGACGCCTCCGCCGCCCGCCGCCGGTCCCTGCGCACGGCCGGCACCGCCTGGCAGGGCCTGGGCCGGCTCAGGTCGACGAGCGCGCCGAGCGGCGGCACTCGCGCCCCGGCCGCCGTCGCCGCGGCCGTCGCTGCCGCCGCCGCCGCCGCTTGGTCGCCGAGGTCGGAGCGGAAGATTCGGGTCGACTCGCGGGCAAGGTTGAGCGCCGTGAGGTGCGGCACGGCCGGGCGGTGGCGGCCGTCATCGCCGCAAGGCCCGGCGAGCGAAGACGGCCCCGTCGTGAGGTTCACGATGGCCGGGTCGGCGGCGATGCCGAGGGGCTCCCGGCTCGGCTTGCCGGACGCATCGTCCGGCGCTGAGCCCGGTGGCCTCGCCGGCCTCGTCGTGGCCACAGCTCTCAGATCCATTCCCCCGCCGGTGGACGACGACGATGACAGGGCCGGTGAGGCCCTCCGTCGGCCCTCGCCGGTGGACAGATTCACGGCGCCCTCAGACTTGTCCCGCCGGGCGACAGTCTCTGGCACCCCCGCCTCTGCTACTGATGCTGCTGTTGTTGCTGCTGCTGCTGCTGCTGATGCTGCTACTGCTGCTGCCTTGGGCATGGTGTAATTCACAGCGTCGTCGTCAAGCTGCTGCTGTGGCTGCGATGCCTCGCTCGTCCCCAGCGTCAGCAGCTCGGGGTCGATGGAGATGATGACCGTTTCACAAGTCGAGCGCCGCTTCTCCTCCCCCTCCTCCTCTGCGGTGGCGACGGCGGCGGCAGCGGCGGCGTGTGCCAGCCTGGAGTGGCTCGCGGCAGTCACCAGGCTGAGAGGGGAGTCCGAGCGCTCCACCATCACGGAGCAAACTCTGGCAGCGTACGACCTTTCAGTTGACCTCTCGGTCGACCTCTCGCTTGCCGTGCAGGGGTCTCGACCGCCGGCGTGAGCGGAGTTGGCGCCGGACGCCGACGCCGAGCGGTGCCGCTCCGCCAAATCCAGCGTCCAACTCGCCGCCCCTGACTCCGGATCTGGGCACGGGCGCCAGGGGGGCGACTCGAGGCCTGGCGGCTCGCTCGGCCCGTCGGGAAGCGGTGTTGGCATGCGGACGTTGGGCCAAGCGGCCGGAGACTCTGCGGCTCGTGAGCCGTCCATCACCACGGTGGAGGAACCGGCCCCTCGGGCGAACCCGAGCTGGCGCGAGTGGTCACGAGCAACGTGACCGGCGCTGCCGCCACTGCAGGCCGTGGTAACCTGGCCCCTCGGCGGAAAGCGTGAAGGTTGCGAGATGGTGACCTCTACGTGATGACCGAGTAGAAGATGGTTGTGTTGATGATGATGTTGATGATGATCTGCGATCTGAGAAGGTCGTGACAAACCCACGGGCGGCCTCCCTTGGGGAAAAACCATCGCGGGCGAGCGGCCTGTGATGGTGTCGGAGACGCTCTGGTCCGTGTACCTCGGTGGTGCCACTCCGGGCGGCCGCCCTGCCCGGGCGACCGCCCCTTCCCCGGCGCCACATGGCGGCATTGGCCGCCGTGCGACCGGCCCGGTGGCCACGGGCGTCTCTGGCGTGGTGTCTCCGGCCGGCTCGTGGGGCCGGGGAGGCGGCACGTCCGGCGCCGCCGCCGCCACCCCGGCCGCTGGTTTGTCGTCGTGGGTGGTGCGGCACGGCATGCAGAGCGGCGGGTCGGAGGTTTGCGTCGCAGAGAAGTACGGCTGCGGCAGCTCCGGCCTGGCGAGGGACTCCAACCGGTCGCGGCCGCGAGCTACGGCCGGAGGGCTGCTGTGACGGCATGAATGCCCCCCGTCCTGGTGGCATTGGCAAAACAACAATCATGACAACAACGACAACTACGACAACAAGAATAACGACAACAACAACATCTCCCATCCTGAGACCCAGTCTCCTGGAGCCCAGCCTTTGGACTCTGAACCTGAGACCCGGACTCCTAGAGCCGAGTCTCTGGACTCTGAACCTGAGACCCGGTCTCCCGGAGCCGAGTCTCTGGACTCTGAACCTGAGACCCGGTCTCCCGGAGCCGAGTCTCTGGACTCTGAACCTGAGACCCGGTCTCCCGGAGCCGAGTCTCTGGACTCTGAACCTGAGACCCGGTCTCCTGGAGCCCAGTCTCTGGACTCTGAACCAGAGACCCGGTCTCCTGGAGCCCAGTCTCTGGATTCTGAACCTGAGACCCAGTCTCCTGGAGCCCAGTCTCTGGACTCTGAACCTGAGACCCAGTTTCCTGGAGCCCAGTCTCTGGACTCTGATCCTGAGACCCGGTCTCCTGGAGCTGAGTCTCTGGACTCTGATCCTGAGACCCAGTCTCCTGGAGCCCAGTCTCTGGACTCTGAACCTGAGACCCGGTCTCCTGGAGCCGAGTCTCTGGACTCTGAACCTGAGACCCGGTCTCCTGGAGCCCAGTTTCTAGCCTCTGATCCTGAGATCCGGTCTCCTGGAGCCCAGTCTCTGGACTCTGAACCTGAGACCCGGTCTCCCGGAGCCCAGTCTCTGGACTCTGAACCTGAGATCCGGTCTCCTGGAGCCGAGTCTTTGGACTCTGAACCTGAGACCCGGTCTCCTGGAGCCCAGTCTCTGGACTCTGAACCTGAGACCCGGTCTCCTGGAGCCCAGTCTCTGGACTCTGAACCTGAGACCCGGTCTCCTGGAGCCCAGTCTCTGGACTCTGATCCTGAGACCCGGTCTCCTGGAGCCCAGTCTTTGGACTCTGAACCTGAGACCCGGTCTCCCGGAGCCGAGTCTCTAGACTCTGAACCTGAGACCCGGTCTCCTGGAGCCGAGTCTTTGGACTCTGAACCTGAGACCCGGTCTCCTGGAGCCCAGTTTCTGGACTCTGAACCTGAGACCCAGTCTCCTGGAGCCGAGTGTCTGGACTCTGAACCTGAGACCCAGTCTCCTGGAGCCAAGTGTCTGGACTCTGAACCTGAGACCCGGTCACCTGGAGCCCAGTCTCTGGACTCTGAACCTGAGACCCAGTCTCCTGGAGCCGAGTCTCTGGACTCTGAACCTGAGACCCGGTCTCCTGGAGCCGAGTGTCTGGACTCTGATCCTGAGACCCGGTCTCCTGGAGCCCTGACTCTGGACTCTGATCCTGAGACCCGGTGTCCTGGAGCCGAGTGTCTGCACTCTGATCCTGAGACCCGGTCTCCTGGAGCCGAGTTTCTGGACTCTGAACCTGAAACCCGGTCTCCTGGAGCCCAGTCTCTGAACTCCAGTCCTGAGACCCGGTCTCCTGGAGCCCATTCTCTGGACTCGGGGTGGCTCACAGCCGTGTCTCACCATGGGAATGAAGCACGTGGTGGGCTGACGCTGCTGCTGCTGCTGCTGCTGATGATGATGATGATCGTCCACAGCCGCCCGCTCGCCCCTCAGGCTGAAGTAGAGGGAATCCGAGCGTGGGATCTGTGTCTCCCCCTGGGCCACGACCTCCTCCCTCTCCCGGCCAATGAAGCGCGCACCTCCGTGATTCTGCCACGATTCCTCGTGGCGGAGGTGAGGAGTCAGGGCAGGAGGGTGTTGTTGATGTTGATGGTGCTGTTGATGTTGTTGTCGTTGATGGTGGTAGTGATGGGACGCGACTGCTTCCTGGTCGTCGTGGTTCGTCAATCGGTGACTCTGGTGGCTCAGCCCGTGGTTTGAGGCCAAATCTGCCGTGCCGTGCCGCTCGCGTGTCTGCCATCCTCCTTGCTCCTGCGCCGCCGCCGCTGCCTCCACCACCACCACTACCTCCTCCTGGACACCTCCTCCAACTCCTTGTGCTCCAAGTCTCCCGTAGCCGTGCGGTGGCCGGGCCTCATGTCTTGCGGTCTGGCAGCTGGCGCAAAGCCACTCCGACTGACAAACGAAAGCACGCGAGACGCTTTGACCACGCAACCTCGATTCTATGTGTGTATGTTGAACTTCTTTCACATTGTATGTAGCCACCCATGCTAATCGGTGGTGCAGGGGAAGGACAACAAACTAAACACAAAGGCAGTTGTAAAGTCACGTAGGTAGAAAAGTAATAGATCACGACGTTTCGATCGCAACACAAGCAATCGTCATCAGGTGGGACAACCACAGCAAGAAAAAACTGCTGAAGTGATTATTATTATTTTTCTACCTACGTGACTTTACTGAAAGAACCAACGAGCATGGATTCCTGCAGTCATGAAAGCTTCAAATCAAGAATGAGTTGTAAAGAAATGGATCTCTGTGGGAGTCTATGGGTCTCTAAGTGAGTCTATGGGTCTCTGCACGAGTCTATGGAACTCTGTGTGAGGCTATGGGTCTCTGCGTGAGTCTATGGATCTCTGTGTAAGTCTATGGATCTCTGTGTGAGTCTATGTATGAATGCTGAACTTTTCGCACCGTATGCAGTCTACTGCGCTAATCGGCTTCAAAGAAGTGAGTTTGCCAATCTAGATGACGATTTAAAAGTGCATAGCTCCAGTGGCTTCCTAATATCGGAAGGAAGAGCGTTCCAGACGGTCGCAGAAGCGCATCCGATTGACACTCGGCGACTGCGTCTACGGAGTAATCACGCACGAAGGAAGGCGCTGCTGCTGCTGCTGCTGTTTCACATGCACGGCGTGTGGTAGGTTCACAATAGGGGCCGACGTTGTTGCTCTGTGTGTCTCTGTGTGGCCTCAAAGTGCACCTGGCCTGACACAGGCGCCGTGGTAACAGCACCATCACATAGTGGCGAATGGCGGGCATTGATATTTGTAGTGTAGCAGTTAGCGCTACGGACCCGGCGAGCCGAGTTCGATTCCCGCTCACGGCCAACACCAGTGACGATTATTATCAAAACCGGTACTGGGCCTCCCCTAGGTCGACTCAGCCTCAAATGAGTACCTGGTGCGATGTGTAAGCATCGCCACTGGGGAGACAAAGGCGGCCGGGCGTGGTACTGGCCACCCACCCCCTCGTGTGCCGTGCCGGCCTTCATAGGCGCTGCTCGCTAACAGCACTTACCCCAACAGTCTGTCGAGGCTCTACGGGGGATCTTTGTCTTGTTGTGTACCTGTGTAATCCCAATTGAGTAATTTGGGGGCGTTGTTTTTCTCACCTGCCAAAACCGTGAACCCCTGCAGCAACCCCTACTCCACCCCCCACGTTACTGGCACCATCCTCTATACGATCGATCATTCCCTTCTAACCCCCCCCCATACACACCATGCCCAGTCACCTGCTCTCTCACCTGGGCCGCTCCGGTGCGGCCGTGCGAGAAGCAGCGAGCGCAGACAGCCGCCCCGCACCCCCCCGCACAGCCCACTGTGCCACCCGCAGTGCCACCCGCCGTGCCACCAGCCATGCCACCCGCTGTGCCACCCGCAGTGCCACCCGCCGTGCCACCCGCAGTGCCACCCGCAGTGCCACCCGCAGTGCCACCCGCAGTGCCACCCGCCGTGCCACCCGCCGTGCCACCCACCGTGCCACCCGCAGTGCCACCCGCAGTGCCACCCGCCGTGCCACCCACAGTGCCACCCGCAGTGCCACCCGCAGTGCCACCCGCCGTGCCACCCACCGTGCCACCCGCAGTGCCACCCGCCGTGCCACCCACAGTGCCACCCGCAGTGCCACCCGCAGTGCCACCCGCAGTGCCACCCGCCGTGCCACCCGCCGTGCCACCCACCGTGCCACCCACCGTGCCACCCGCCGTGCCACCCGCCGTGCCACCCACAGTGCCACCCGCAGTGCCACCCGCAGTGCCACCCGCAGTGCCACCCGCAGTGCCACCCGCAGTGCCACCCGCCGTGCCACCCGCAGTGCCACCCGCAGTGCCACCCGCAGTGCCACCCGCAGTGCCGCCCTCCTTCTCCTCCAGAGGAGCCCGACAGACGGAACAGCCGGCCCCCCGAGATGGCTCCGGGCCGGCCGTGTGGTGGCGCACGCTGCTTTCGACTCCCCGCTGTGTCGGAGGGACAGCGTGCCCGGGTGCTGTGGCAGGCTGCTGCTGTCCATCGGCTGCGTTGAGCTGCGCTAGTGGAAAGCAACGCCCCGTGGCTACTGTTGCAGCAGCAGCAGCAGCAGCTGTCTGTGGGACAGCTGTTAGCGGTGGGACAGCATGTCCTGATGCTGTTGTCAGTCGAAAAGATTGTTGTACAGCTCTTAGTGGCGGGACAGCATGCCCCGATGTTGTTAATGTGGCGCGCTGTTGAACAGCTGCTCCGCAAAGCTCCGTCGGTGGCAGATGGTACCCTGATGCTGTTGCCGATTGGGCATGCTGTCCTGTTGTGGCTCCTCCGTGAAGCTGCGTCAACGGAACAGCGTGCCACGGTGCCGTTTCTGCGGCGCGCCGTTGTACAACAGCTGTCGCTGCGACAGCCTCGCCGGATGCCGCTGCGGGTGCAATGCCCTCTCTTGCAATGCCGCCGTGAGGTCCACTCACCGAGACGGCGCGTCCCATCGTTGCTGCTGTCCGTGGCGTCGATTGCTGAACGGCTGTTCGTGGTGGTACAGCGTACCCTGATGCCGTCGTCGCAGGCTCAACATGCTGGCCGGCCGTGCTATTGACCTGTGGTTGTGGCAGCGCATTCCACGTTGCCGCTGTCCGTGGTGTCGATGGCTGGACAGCTGGCAGTGGTGGAACAGCACGTCCCGATGCTGCTGCCGACGTAGCACGCTGTTGCACAGCTGCGCTATTGGGCTGTTGCAGTGAAACTGCACTCCGCGTCGTTGCTGTCACTGGGGTAGGCTGCTGTGTAGCTGTCACTGGGGAAGGCTGCTGCTGCTGTGCAGCTGTCAGCGGCGGAACAGCGTACCCCGATGCCGTCGTCACCGTAGGAGCCCGCCGCACGCTGGCACCGGCCGATGCGCGCGCTGTTGTTTCTCCGGCACTCTGACGGACGGCCCCACTGGCGGGCGTCGCTGTTGGGACAGGGCGTGCCGTTGATGCTGCTGCTGCTGCTGTGCTCTCCTGCCGCACCGCAGCTGTCCGCGAGACAGCTTGCGCCGCAGCTGCCGCGGGTTCGGCCCTGTGATCCGCAGATGTCATTGTTGTCGGTGGGACGGCTTGCCCCGATGCGGTGTGCTGTTGTGCATCTGCTGTTGAGGCACAGTGCCCGTACGCTGCTGTTGCTGTTGTTGCTGTTGTTGTTCGCGGGGTACTGTGTTGTCCAGCTGTTCGAGAGATGGCAAGTGCCTCTGCTGTCGCTGCTACGGCGGTGAACTGGCCTGTAGCCGGAACGTTTGACTCTGTGAATGGAACAGCGTGCCGAGATGCTGCTGCTGCCGCTGTTGTTACTGTGGTATCCTGCTGTACTGCTCTGCTGCCAAGCTGTGTGAATGGAACAGCGTGCTGTGAAGATGCTGTTGTATAGTGTTGTTCAGCTGTACCATCAGGCTGTGTCAATGGAATAGCATACCCTGCTGCTGTAGTTGCTGTGACATGCTGTTGTAGAGGTGTACTGTCAGGCTGTGTCGACAGCACAGCATACCCTGCTGTTATTGTGACTGTGGCATGCTGTTGTACAGCTGCACCATCAGGCTGTGTCAATGGAACAGCATGCCCTGCTGTTGTAGTTGCTGTGTCATGCTGTTGTACAGCTGTACCATCAGGCTGTGTCAATGGAATAGCATACCCTGCTGTTGTAGTTGCTGTGGCATGCTGTTGCAGAGGTGTACCATCAGGCTGTGTCAATGGAACAGCATACCCTGCTGTTGTAGTTGATGTGGCATGCTGTTGTAGAGGTGTACTGTCAGACTGTGTCAATGGAATAGCATACCCTGCTGTTGTAGTTGCTGTGGTATACTGTTGTAGAGGTGTACCATCAGGCTGTGTCAATGGAATAGCATACCCTGCTGTTGTAGTTGCTGTGACATGCTGTTGTAGAGGTGTACTGTCAGGCTGTGTCGACAGCACAGCATACCCTGCTGTTGTAGTTGCTGTGGTATGCTGTTGTAGAGGTGTACTGTCAGGCTGTGTCAATGGAATAGCATACCCTGCTGCTCTAGTTGCTATGGTATGCTGTTGTAGAGGTGTACCATCAGGCTGCGTCAATGGAACAGCATACCCTGCTGTTGTAGTTGCTGTGGTATGCTGTTGTACAGCTGTACCATCAGGCTGTGTCAATGGAACAGCATGCCCTGCTGTTGTAGTTGCTGTGGCATGCTGTTGTACAGCTGTACCATCAGGCTGTGTCAATGGAACAGCATGCCCTGCTGTTGTAGTTGCTGTGGCATGCTGTTGTAGAGGTGTACTGTCAGGCTGTGTCAATGGAACAGCATACCCTGCTGTTGTAGTTGCTGTGGCATGCTGTTGTTCAGCTGTACCATCAGGCTGTGTCAATGGAACAGCATACCCTGCTGTTGTAGTTGCTGTGGTACATGGTTCTGTGGTCGTAGTGACGGGTCGTTGTACAGCGAGTCCTGCTGTTGTGACTGTGGCATGCTGTTGTACAGCTGTACTGCTAGGCTGTGTCAGTTGAACAGTATGCCCTGCTGCAGCTATTTCTGTGGTATCCTGTTGAACAGCTGTACTGTCAAGCTGTGTAAATGAAACGGCATACCCTGATGATGCTGTGTTGTCATACTGTGTCTGTGACACATCAAGCCCTGGTGATGCTGTTGTTACTATAGTATGCTGTTCTACAGATGTGCTCTCATACCGTGTCTGTGATACAGCAAGCCCTGGTGATGCTGTCGTATTAGTGGTATGCTGTTCTACAGCTGTGCTGTCATACCGTGCCTGTGGTACAGCAAGCCCTGGTGATGCTGTTGTTACTGTGGTATGCTGTTGTACAGCTGTGCTGTCATACCATGGCGGTGATACAGCAAGCCCTGGAGATGCTGTTGTTACTGTGGTATGCTGTTGTACAGCTGTGCTGTCATACTGTGTCTGTGACACAGCAAGCCCTGGTGATGCTGTTGTTACTGTGGTATGCTGTTGTACAGCTGCGCTGTCATACTGTGTCTGTGGTAGAGCAAGCCCTGATGATGCCATCGTTACTGTGGTATTCTGTTGTACAGCTGTGCTGTCATACTGTGTCCGTGACACAGCAAGCCCTGGTGATGCTGTTGTTACTGTGGTATGCTGTTGTACAGCTGCGCTGTCATACCATGCCTGTGATACAGCAAGCCCCGGTGATGCTGTCGTTACTGTGGTTTGCTGTTGTATAGCTGTGCTGTCATACTGTGCCTGTGATACAACAAGCCCTGATGATGCTGTCGTTACTGTGGTATGCTGTTGTACAGCCGTGCTGCCATACTGTGGCAGTGATAATGCAAACTCTTCCGCTGTCGTGTGTGTTGTATGCTGGTGTACAACCGAACTGCATTGCTTCATCAGTGCAATATTCGTGGTCACGTGCTCAGCAAATGTGCTGTCAGGCAGCAGACCTGCTGCTGTTGCTGCGTCTTGCTGTTCTACTGAACCGTGTTGCTGTTCCGGAACGCCCGCATGCCGTCCGAAGGCGCTGCCGTCCGCCTGGCTGTCACACTCCCCGGGGTCGCTGTCCGACAACGCCGCATCGCTGCCGGACTCCGTGGGCTCGCTATCCGACTGGCTGGGCGTGCTGTTGTACACCGTTTGCTGCCGGGCCATCCGATCGGCCGGCACGGCTGTGGCGACGCGGAACCGCTCGGCCGGGTGGTCGCCCGCTCCGCCCGGCGCGCCGGAGAGTTCGCTGGCGCCGGACGCCGCGCTCATTCCAATGGAACGCGCGACTGTTCCGGTCGGAGCATCCGTTCCGCGAGTCGGTGCAACCGCTCCGATCGTTGCGTTCCTTCCGACGGACTCTGCAACCGCTCCGGACACCGCGCCTGTCCCGGTCGCCGCGCCCGTTTCATCCGACTGTCCTTTCACTCCGGGTGCTCCGGCGGCCGCGCTCGTTCCGCCGGACCGCGGGCTCGTTCCGGCCGTTCCGGTCGCCGCGCCCGCCCCGCCGGACGGCGCTCCCATTCCGGCCTCCGCCAGGGGTCTCGCCGCCCCGGGCTTGCCCGCCCCGAGCCGCTCGTCCGCCCGGCTCCCGCGCCGCGCGTTCCCGCCTCCTGCCGCCGCTCCGTCGTCGCCCTTCCCTTGCGCCTCGCGCTCCAGCTCGGAGGCCGCCGCCACGATCAGGCTGTTGGCCTGGCTGAACAGCGACGCTCCGAAGCCGAACAGCCGCCCCGTGACGCCCGCGTCCTGGCCCTCCGGGGGAGCCTGCCTCGTCGACGCCTTCCCTCTGCCGGTCCCGGAGTCTCCCGGCTTCACCGGCGCGTTCTTTCCCGGCTGCCGGGCGGCGGCGGCGGCGGACGACGGCGGCACGTTCGCTCCCGCCGGCCGCTTCGTGGCATGCGGCTCGCCGGGCCCTGTCGTGCTCTCTCGGCGGCCGGAGCTGCCTGGCGGTGGCGCGGTTCGGTGCTGGTGGGGGGGAGCGATTGTGGAGGGAGCGACGGGCTGCGAGGCGGAGTGAGGCTGGGGCTGGGGCTGGGGCGGCTTCCCTGGTGGGGGCTGTGAGCGAGGCTGTGGGGAGCTCTCCTCAGCCAATCCCTGGGCCCACTTCACTTGACAATTCAAGCACAGCCACTGATTGGTCTGAAATGGGAAAGAAACAAAGACATGGATGCGCGTGAGATGAGAATTGAATGCAGATGCGAGGTTGTAATCATCATCATCACAGTGGTGGCTACGCATCTGGGGCCTGTAACCCGAGGGTTGGTGGTTCACTGCACAAACTTTGCTAAACTCCCTTGCCCGTGTGTCTCAAGGAAGTGCCGTACCCTGGCTCAAAAGTGTTGGCTAATCTCCATCTGTTCCATCTGTGTGGGATCGAGTGTTGCCCCCTCGCACGTGTGGGCTCTTTGCGGGTGCTCCAGCTTCCTCATCATCAATTGACCGAGAACCCCTTCATGTATAGAGGACCCCAGAGCTTGGGCATTTGTTGGTCACTGCCTGGCTGCTGCATTTAGAATCAACAACACGCGTTGCGAGTGTTTGGCTCCTATAAATCTCCACATGATGATAAGCCACTTCGTTGAGCTATCCAGCTCAGTGGGCCTTACCTGGTAAAATAAAAAAGAGTTAAGTTTTAGTTTTTGTTACTCGACTGTATAATAACATCACTGAGCAGCAGACACGCCGAGTGCATCCCCCATCAGTAGAGACAATCCGAAGCAAAACGTGCCATGAGCTCCAACTCAGGAACAGGTTCCCTTCCCGAAGCGATCCACAAACCCCGCCACCCAGGCCACCGCATTTGTGGTGTGCGCCACCGCCACTCGCCACTCACCCGCAGGTGCGGCGCGGGGTCGAAGCCGCAGTGGTTGCACACGAAGGTTCGACACCCGGTGCAGGTCTGTCCTCTGCTGCTGCCCGCTGCACCCTGAACGATGATGGACCCGCAGAGGGGGCACGGAGAAGGGGCAGCTGGGAGGCTTCCCACGGCAGGTGGCGCCCCCTTTTGTCCTGCTGCTGCTGGTGGTGCCAGCTTCTGTGCTGCTGCTGGTGCTGGTGCTCCGGCTGGTGCCGTCCCCTTCTGTGCTGCTGCTGGTGGTGGTGGTGTCCCCTTGTGTGGTGATGCTCCTGCTGCTGCTGCCCCCTTGTGTGGTGATGCTCCTGCTGCTGCTGCCCCCGTCTGTGGTGATGCTCCTGCTGCTGCTGCCCCCGTCTGTGGTGATGCTCCTGCTGCTGCTGCCCCCTTCTGTGGTGATGCTCCTGCTGCTGCTGCCCCCTTCTGTGGTGATGCTCCTGCTGCTGCTGCCCCCTTCTGTGGTGATGCTGCTGCTGCTGCTGCCCCCGTCTGTGGTGATGCTCCTGCTGCTGCTGCCCCCGTCTGTGGTGATGCTCCTGCTGCTGCTGCCCCCTTCTGTGGTGATGCTCCTGCTGCTGCTGCCCCCTTGTGTGGTGATGCTCCTGCTGCTGCTGCCCCCTTGTGTGGTGATGCTCCTGCTGCTGCTGCCCCCTTCTGTGGTGATGCTCCTGCTGCTGCTGCCCCCTTCTGTGGTGATGCTCCTGCTGCTGCCCCCTTCTGTGGTGATGCTCCTGCTGCTGCTGCCCCCTTCTGTGCTGCTGCTGGAGTCCCCGCTCGGGCCATGACGGCTGCGATCATCTCGCGCTCCTCAGGGCTCAGGTGACTTAGGTCTGGCAGGTCATCCGCCGGCCCCATTGACATGGCATGTGGGCCCTTTGATGCAGCCTGTGGGCCCTTTAAGCCAGGCTGTGGGGCCATGGGCCCAGGATGTGGCCCCCGAGGGACAGACTGTGTGGCCATGGGCCCAGGATGTGGGCCCCGAGGGCCAGACTGTGTAGACATGGGCCCAGGATGTGTGCCCCTGGGGCCAGACTGTGTGGACATGGGCCCAGGCTGTGGGCCCTTAGGGCCAGACTGTGTGGACATGGGCCCAGGCTGTGGGCCCTTAGGCCCAGGCTGTGGGCCCTTAGGGCCAGGCTGTGTAGACATGGGCCCAGGATGTGGCCCCCGAGGGCCAGGCTGTGTGGACATGGGCCCAGGCTGCGGGCCCTTAAGGCCAGACTGTGACCCCACGGGGCGAGGCGGTGGGGCTGTGGGGCCAGGCTGTGGGCCCGTTGGCCGAGTGGTCCCTTGGGCCAGTGGCTCCTGTCTCTCCGCAGCGTCTGGCGGTTTGCCTCTGGGCCGGGTCTCCTGGGCTACGGTTGAGAGGCCCTGTGTGGCTGTGGCAGTGGTGGAGGGCGAGGAGGAGGAAGTGGTGGTGGTGGTGGAGTGTGCGTCTCTCCCGAGCTGTCCTGGTGAGGTGGCGGGATCGCTACCGCTGCCAGGGGCACCACCAGATCCTGCGGGCGTCGCTGCGTCAGGGTCAGCCTTTGCACTCTCTTCGTTCCCCATTGGCGACCGCGCCACCACTCACTTAAATAGAAAAAGAATAACGCGGTGTTACTCCTAATTAGAATAATGCTGCACGTGTTAATCCGAAGCTGTATTTTTATACTGGGGGAATGCGATGAGTTACGAAGCTCTTTTTCACAGATTTCCAGTCGGGGTGGGTATGAACGTTACAACAACAGTGTCAAAAACACGAGATGAGTGCAAAGAACAAGAAAGGTAAACAAATCACCCAAACACTTGCAAAAAGAACACTAAACCACCCCCGTCTTACCAGGCAAAGCCCACTGAGCTATTAACTTATTTTTCAAAAGCAACCTGGCTACAAATGATAGCTCAACAAACCAGCTTTTCATTCGGACAAGTACAGCAGAAAAAATATCTAAATAGCCGAAACGCATGTTTCTAAATGTGGAGGGAAAAATTGGAGGACCCTGAGAAAAAATCCACGTGACCATGGGGAGAAAGAGAGACAAGCAAACTCCAAATACACAGCAGCAGGCGTCAGGGTCGGGATCAAACCCCCGACCTCCGGCACACCAGGCGAGGTAGTTAACATCTCCTAGCCACCGTGATGATGATGATGATGAGAGAGACACGCAAACTCCAAATATACAGCAGGCGTCAGAGTCGGGATTGAACCCACGACCTCCTGCACACCAGGCGAGGTAGTTAACATCTCCTGGCCACCGTGATAATGATGAGAGAGAGAGACACACAAACTCCAAATACACAGCAGCAGGCGTCAGGGTTGGGATCTAACCCACGACCTCCTTCGTACCAGGTGACCACACCGAGACAACGACAGCACAGTCCTTCAACACAACAACAACAACAACAATAATAATAATCTACGCGTGCTTGGAATTACACTGAGGAACACAAGGGTGGCTAGGAGATGTTAACTACCTCGCCTGGTGTACAAGAGGTCGTGGGTTCGATCCCGACCCTGACGCCTGCTGCTGTGTATTTGGAGTTTGCGTGTCTCCCTCATCATCATCACGGTGGCTAGGAGATATTAACTACCTCGCCTGGTGTACAAGAGGTCGTGGGTTCGATCCCGACCCTGACGCCTGCTGTATATTTGGAGCTTGTGTCTCTCTCTCTCATCATCATCACAGTGGCTAGGAGATGTTAACTGCCTCGCCTGGTGTGCAGGAGGTTGTAAGTTCGATCCCGACCCTGACGCCTGCTGCTGTATATTTGGAGATTGCATGTGGGCGTGTGGATGTTTCTCCGGGTGCTCAGGTTATTTTTACCTCCACATTTATAATCAACACCACGCGTGTTTTGTATTTGGTTGCTGCTCTAAATGGCCACAATGATGAGACAATTCTCGGAGCCGTCGTTTGTGATAACCGGGTCGCTTCTGAAGAAGAGCTACGCAGCTCAGCTGGGGTCTTGCCTGGTAGTCAAAAAGGTAATTAAAAAAAAAACTTTTTTAAACACGCTTTAATGAAATGTACTCGTAATGGCAAAACTCCACGACTCCAGGAAGTGGCCCCGAAGCTTGCCATGAAGAGAACGTGGTGATTTACAGCCAACGTCAGTTGAGCGTGGACAATTAGACCCAAGCCGAAATAAACATATAAAACAGATGGTTTGATTTTTCTATGATAGAATATAGTAGTGTCATCAGTATGACATAAGTATACCAAGTTTGCAGTCGATACCACATTGGGAAGTGGGTTAAAATTGAGTTACAAGATTTGAGGATACGACAACAACAACAGACAGAGTGAGTTAAATTTTTCGATTTAAAGCTTTCGTGACTGCAAAGATTCATCTTCTTGGTTCTTTCGGTAAAGTCACGTAGAAGAGAAATAATAAAATAATATGCTAAATTCCTCTTAATATGCACATTTCTTTGTCAAGGCGCTCTTCCCCCTCCAACCCAGCTTAAATATACGCTGCCAAGCTTGGTGGTGTTCATTCAGACGCTGTCTTTCCGACAGCCCTGTTCTTCACCTGAGGACGGCTGCTTGCGTTGTGGCCGAAACGTCGTGAGAATTGTATTTTATTATGTTTTATTTTTATTATTTTATTATTTCCCTTCTACGTGACTTTACCGAAAGAACCAAGAAGAAGAGTGAGTTCAATACAAGGCAACGTACCTGAGAGGACATCCATCGAGGAGATGGAACGATGAGACGGGTTCACCGTGGCTCGGTGGAACAAAAAATAATCGCACGGAAAAATCGCCCGTTCAAACCAAAGCAAAACAAAACCCAAAACGGCGAAGTGCGCAAGGCGACGCTGCTGGGATGTCATGCAAAGAGACACAAAGAGGAGACACGTGGCGAGTTAGAGGACGCACGCGGACGAAGGACGTAGCTGTGGTTTACACACCTGATGGTGAGTGTGCTAGTGGTGAGTGTAGTGGTGAGTGTGATAGTGGTGAGTATAGTAGTAGTGAGAGTGCTAGTGGTGAGTGTACTAGTGGTGAGTGTGTTAGTGGTGAGTGTACTAGTGGTGACTGTAATGGTGAGTGTACTAGTGGTGAGTGTACTAGTGGTGAGTGTGCTAGTGGTGAGTGTACTAGTGGTGAGTGTAATGGTGAGTGTAGTGGTGAGTGTACTAGTGGTGAGTGTGCTAGTGGTGAGTGTACTAGTGGTGAGTGTAGTGGTGGTGAGTGTAGTGGTGAGTGTAGTGGTGAGTGTACTAGTGGTGAGTGTAGTGGTGAGTGTGCTAGTGGTGAGTGTACTAGTGGTGAGTGTGCTAGTGGTGAGTGTACTCTAGTGGTGAGTGTAGTGGTGAGTGTACTAGTGGTGAGTGTAGTGGTGAGTGTACTAGTGGTGAGTGTACTCTAGTGGTGAGTGTAGTGGTGAGTGTACTAGTGGTGAGTGTAGTGGTGAGTGTACTAGTGGTGAGTGTAGTGGTGGTGAGTATAGTAGTAGTGAGTGTACTAGTGGTGAGTGTAGTGGTGAGTGTACTAGTGGTGAGTGTAGTGGTGGTGAGTGTACTAGTGGTGAGTGTAGTGGTGAGTGTATTAGTGGTGAGTGTATTAGTGGTGAGTGTAGTAGTGGTGAGTGCAGTGGTGAGGGTGCTAGTGGTGGTGAGTGTACTAGTGAGTGTACTAGTGGTGATTCTAGATTTGAAGCTTTCGTGACTGCAAGGATTCATATTCTTAGGTTTTTTCGGTAAAGTCACGTAGGTAAAACATCAAAATTAAAAAAAATAAAATCACGACGTTTCGGAGGCAACACAAGTCTCCGTCATCAGGTGGGACCGTCACAGCCGGATTAGCTGCATCAAGTGAGGCAATGATTCAAGATGTAATCCCTTAAAAGCAAGTTGAGGGGGGGAGGAGAGGGGGGGGCACATCAGAATGTGGTAGCCAATGAATGGAACGTATCGGGAGGGAGGGGGGCGGGGCCAAAAGGATGGACGCGGCGTGTGCAGCAGCAACCGCGTCCAAGCCGTCGTCCATCCTTTTGGCCCCGCCCCCCTCCCCCTCCCGATGCGTTGTACGTGGCACTCCGTGCCGTCTTTGAGCCCCGCCCCCCTCCCTCCCGATACGTTCCATTCATTGGCTACCACATTCTGATGAGCTCCCCCCCCCCCCTCTCCTCCCCCCCTCAACTTGCTTATAAGGGATTACATCTTGAATCATTGCCTCACTTGATGCAGCTAATCCGGCTGTGACGGTCCCACCTGATGACGGAGACTTGTGTTGCCTCCGAAACGTCGTGATTTTTTATTTTATTTTATTTTTATTAATTTTGATGTTTTACCTACGTGACTTTACCGAAAAAACCTAAAAATATAAATACTAGTGGTGAGTGTACTAGTGGTGAGTGTAGTGGTGAGTGCAGTGGTGAGTATACTGGTGGTGAGTGTAGTGGTGAGTGTACAAGTGGTGCGTGTAATAGTGGTGAGTGTCTATTTGTTTGTGTTTCTCGCTTGTGATGGCACTTTGTAGGATGAACGATGAGATTTATAAGCGGCACGGGGTGACCAGTAAGGTCTAAATTGGTCTGTAATAAGGTAGGGGGCACTGATAAGGGGTTGACAGGCACAGCACATACACACAAGTGCTCAGACACAACTACGCTACAGACACCAACAACCACAAAGAATACACACACGCGCACAACTGCAAAGATGCCCCCCCCCCCCGTATATAGCCTCAAAATAACATGCTGTTTGTGTTGAAGTTCGTTATCCATCGAACTAAAACACGGTTGGCTACGTACGGTGCGAAAGAAGTTAAACGTACGCGTACATGCATACAACAGACTCGCACACAAAGACAAAGACCCCCCGTGTTGCCTTAACAGACGGCTGGGGCAAGTGCTGTTCGCGAGGAGTGCTGGAACGGCACACGAGGGGGTGGGTTGCCACCACCACCACCACGCCCGGCCGCCTTTGTCTCCCCAGTGGCGATGTTTACTACACACCGCACCGGGTACTCATTGCGAGGCTGAGTCGACACACACACGCACAGATACGTACACATATGCACATACACAACTACAAAGACAAAGATCCCCCGTATAGCCTGCACGGACTGTTGGGTCAAGTGCTGTTAGCGAGCAGCACCTATGAAGGCCGGCACGTTATCCCACAAGAGGGTGGGTGGCCAGCACCACGCCCGACTGCCAGTGGCGATGTCTACTACACACCGCACCCCGGTACTCATTCGAGGCTAAGCCGACCTAGGGGAGGCCCAGCACCGGTTCAGGTAATCGTCACTCGGTGTTAGCTGTGAGAGTGACAATCCACTCCCGGGGTCACTCCGCCACCACTCCCCGCTCAACGTCCATGGATGTGAACTGGGGCTTTTGCCGAGGGCTGCTAATTTTCAAGCGGGGCGTCAAATTCGAGGGAATAAAAATTACAAACTTTTAAAATTATACATACATAAAAATACAAATAAAATAACGAAGATGTCGTCATTTCAATTCCCATGCGTGTGCAGAGGGAATAGGAATTTTAATTAATTTCTCAACATTTCTGAGAATCCAATTACCGAAAGAACCTAAGAGAATTTCTGAGAATGTATTTGGTTGGCCAGATGGACGGACACACCATGTAATTATGCCTCTGTTTAAAAAAAAAAGTTTACAAAAACAATAAACGGAAAAATTGGGGGATAAATATTTCCCAGTTTACCAAAAACCTCAGCCGAGATCTGCCCTTGGGGATTGTGGGTGCCGATTGCGTGGCACGCCTCGGGCACCAGATGCTGGCAGCAAATAGTTTATGGCTGTCCCTGACTTCAAACACAACAACAACCACAAGAAGACACACACACACACCACTCAAACAGAACCACAAACACAACAACAACAACCACAAGAAGACACACACACACACCACTCAAACAGAACCACAAACACAACAACAACAACCACAAGAAGACACACACACACCACTCAAACAGAACAACACAACAATCACAAAGAAGACACACACACACCACTCAAACAGAACAACACAACAATCACAAAGAAGACACACACACCACTCAAACAGAACAACACAACAATCACAAAGAAGACACCCACACACCACTCTAACAGAACAACACAACAACCACAAATAAGACACACACACACCACTCAAACAGAACAACACAACAATCACAAAGAAGACACACACACCACTCAAACAGAACAACACAACAATCACAAAGAAGACACACACACACCACTCTAACAGAACAACACAACAATCACAAAGAAGACACACACACACCACTCAAACAGAACAACACAACAATCACAAAGAAGACACACACACACCACTCAAACAGAACAACACAACAATCACAAGAAGACACACACACACCACTCAAACAGAACAACACAACAATCACAAGAAGACACACACACACCACTCAAACAGAACAACACAACAATCACAAAGAAGACACACACACCACTCTAACAGAACAACACAACAACCACAAGAAGACACACACACACCACTCTAACAGAACAACACAACAACCACAAATAAGACACACACACACCACTCTAACAGAACAACACAACAGCCACAAAGAAGACACACACACACCACTCAAACAGAACAACACAACAATCACAAAGAAGACACACACACACCACTCAAAAAGAACAACACAACAATCACAAGAAGACACACACACACCACTCAAACAGAACAACACAACAATCACAAAGAAGACACACACACCACTCAAACGGAACAACACAACAATCACAAAGAAGACACCCACACACCACTCTAACAGAACAACACAACAACCACAAATAAGACACACACACACCACTCAAACAGAACAACACAACAATCACAAAGAAGACACACACACCACTCAAACAGAACAACACAACAATCACAAAGTAGACACACACACACCACTCAAACAGAACAACACAACAATCACAAGAAGACACACACACACCACTCTAACAGAACAACACAACAACCACAAGAAGACACACACACACCGCTCTAACAGAACAACACAACAACCACAAATAAGACACACACACACCACTCTAACAGAACAACACAACAATCACAAGAAGACACACACACACCACTCAAACAGAACAACACAACAATCACAAAGAAGACACACACACACCACTCAAAAAGAACAACACAACAATCACAAGAAGACACACACACACCACTCAAACAGAACAACACAACAATCACAAGAAGACACACACACACCACTCAAAAAGAACAACACAACAATCACAAGAAGACACACACACACCACTCAAAAAGAACAACACAACAACCACAAATAAGACACACACAACACTCAAACAGAACCACAAACACAATCACAAAGAAGACACACACACCACTCAAACAGAACCACAAACACAACAACAACCACAAGAAGACACACACACACAACACTCAAACAGAACCACAATCACAACAACACAACCACAAGAAGACACACACACCACTCAAACAGAACCACACACACACCACAACAATCACAAAGAAGACACACACACACACCACTCAAACAGAACCACACACACAACACAACCACAAAGACACCACACACCGCTCATACAGAACCACAATCACAACAACACAACCACAAAGACACACACACACCACTCAAACAGAACCACAAACACTGACGTTCGCTCCTAGCCAAGTCATGCTCTCCAACCCACAAGCGGTGTTGCTGTACTAGTAACGAATTGGCCACGTTCTGCTCACGTGACAAACCTTGCTAACTGTCTGTGTCGGGTGGTGGCGGGTTTAACGACACATTCATATATTTACGCGATCTAACCCCCCAAAAATAGCGATATTATGGATGATATTGGTCGGGAAAGTCTACTACGTGTTAAACGGCGTTTTATTTTTATTTTACCAGCTAATTCCCACTGAGCTGTAGGCTTCAGGGCGAACACAAATAATAGCTTAACGAAGTGGCTCATCATCATCATCATCACGTGGACATTTCTAGCCGCAGCTAAATGCTCTGAACGCGTGATGTGGATGTTCTTCCAATTTCATCTTCTTGGTTCTTTCGGTAAAGTCACGTGACTTTACCGAAAGAACCAAGAAGGTGGATGTTCTTGTTAATGTGGAGGGAAGGACCCTGAGAAAAATCCACGCGACCACGGGGAGAGAAAGAGAGAGACACGCAAACTCCAAATATATACAACAGTCGAGATCGAACCCACGCCCTCCGATATGCAAGCCGAGGAGGGAGTTCGTTTGTGTCCGACTGTGTGCGTAGCTTGGTGCCAGCGTGTCTGTGTGGGGAGCGGTGGTGCAGCTGTTAGCGCTGCGCTGCGCTACGAACCCGGCGACCCGAGTTCGATTCCCGCTCACGGCCAACACCGGCGACGATTATCTGAACCGGTCCTGGGCCTCCCCCTAGGTCGACTCAGCCTCAAACGAGTACCCGGTTGCGATGTGTAAACATCGCCACTGGGGAGACAAAGGCGGCCGGGCGTGCTTGCTGGCCACCCACCCCCTCGTGTGCCGTGCCGGCCTTCATAGGTGCTGCTCGCTAACAGCACTTGCCCCAACAGTCTGTTACAGGCTACACGGGGAAAAGGGGGGGGGGATCTTTGTACAGCGTTAGGTAGCTGTGTAACAGCTGTGTAACACTGGGGCTGCGAGGGAAACGTCACTCGCGTTCTCATTTCTGCACGACGGTGCACAGCGACTCTTACCTGGGATCTTCTTCGCACAGCCGCGCGCACCTGCCGGCAACCGGCTCGGTGATGCGAGTCGTCTCTTCACACGCCACACCTCCACGTGCGTTGGGATGGGAGGACAGCGAGCCTCTCTCTCCTCCTCCTCCACCTTCCCCCTCGGCTGCCCCGTGTTCCCATGTGCTAGGTAAGGGCACCCAAAGCCGGCCTTCCTCTGCTGCTACTACTGCCGAGTAACATAATCCCCGCGGACACAGCCTCCTCCTGCTGCTGCTGCTGCTACTCGATCCGGCCAGCTGTCGCCAGGGAGACCAGCAGCTGAGCTTTCGACGTCAGCCCTGACTCACCTCTACCCCCTCCTGTTACACGCGAGGCTGCGGGAAATCGACCGGTCCCTATCACCACCATCGGTGGCGGATGATCGTCGTAGCAAAAAGTGGCTACAAATGTAGCAGCTATGGGCCCCGCGCTAAATGCCTTCAAGCTATCAACTTGAATTAATTTTAATTTAATTTTTTTGCCCACGTGACTTTACCGATGAAAACCTAAAAGTATGAATCCTTGCAGTCACGAAAGCTTCAAATCTAGAACTATCAACTCCGGTTCAGTGATTCTGCACTTGCTCTATTACTATAGTACTATACCGCCTTCGACTTTTATGAACGACTGGGTGTTTAAGGTTAGCGATTTGTCTTATTAGGGGCCGTCCATAAATGACGTCACGCACCTAGAGGGGGGGGGGTCAGACATTTGTGACGATGTGTGACGAGGGGGGGGGTTGAGAAATGTGACCTCACACCAAAATGCGCAACTTTAAATAAATATAGACAACACGTTCCACTTAATTAAATAGACTTTTTAATAAATGTTTTCTCCTACAACATCAGAGTGCAGCGCCATATTAAATACGCACTACAATGACAATAGTTTCATGCGATTTGAAGCAGGTTTAATTTGGAGGAGGGGGGGGGGGCAGAGCTTTGTGACGTCATATTTGAGGGGGGGGGGGTCTGACTTTTTGTGACGCCGTGTGACGTGGGGGGGGAGGATCAAAAATCGTCCAAAATCGCGTGACGTCATTTATGGACGGCCCCTTATCTGGCTGTATGGCAAATGAAAAAAATCCAATTACTTTACTATGCAAGTTACAAATTAGTGTTTTAATATTTACGTGTTTTTTAATTTTATTTAGGACCCCTTTATAACAACATCATGCTACAGACCCGCCCACTAGCTTCATCCAGCACTGCACACCACTCCTCCCATGCCGGCCATATGAAATGAATGCGGCCCGAAAATGTGGGAGGTAGAAATTCCAGATGAGGTACCATTGGGTCCTCTCCAAAGCCCCCCCTTGGATGTGAGCGAGACCCGTGACTTGTCACTGTTAACCAAACGAGGCATCCTACCACCCGTATGCACGCGCATCATGGGAACGACATCAGGAAGAAAAATTTAACCCGTAAAAACAAAGTTTTTCACTATAAATCCTTTATATGCGTGGCGGCTAGAGTCCTCTCGTCCTCTGGCTTGAGATGGCTGCCACCTATGGGTCAGATGATTGCATGCCAGCATTAAGCAATTGGTAATTAAATATAATTATTTTTTTCCTAAAAAGTGTAACATTTTGGAAAAAAAATTTCACGAAAATGTATTGTCACGCACAACGAGTCTGTGTGGAAAATGTCAGCTCGATTGGATCACGGGAAGTGGGTTAAAAAACGACCGTAAGATTTGCACGGTCGTAAGCAAGCAAGCAAGCGCGCAAGTGAACTTAATATAAAGGATTTAAAAACTACCAGTACGTCCTCAGGTCAAAAGACGTAGCGAGGCGCTGAGAAGGCCACGCAGAAGGAACGTGTAGCACAGTTTGGCGCCCACCACAGATACGTATCCGTCACTGCAAGTATCTTTGCCACGACTAATCTGGTACTAGAGGCGGTGGCGTTTTGGGGGGGGTGGCGGGAGTGGAATATGTTCGAATTTGAAACAAATGTTTATAAATTTCGATTTAAAGCTTTCGTGACTGCAGGGATTCATCTTCTTGGTTCTTTCGGTAAAGTCACGTAGAATGGAAATAATAAAATAATAATAAAAATAAAACATAATAAAATAATTCTCACGACGTTTCGGCCATAACGCAAGCAGCCGTCCTCAGGCGAAGAACAGGTCGAAACGTCGTGAGAATTATTCTATTATGTTAAATTTGTATTATTTTATTATTTCCATTCTACGTGACTTTACCGAAAGAACCAAGAAGACTTGTTTATAATTTTGGTGCCGTGCCAGGTCACTTCTGTGACTGGGGCCTTGCGAATCAATGCACAAAAGGGCCTCGATCTGCAATGACAAATGTGACCCGCAACTGTGCGTGTGTGTATGAAAGTGTGACCCGTGTGAGATGTGGCATTTTGGTGGTTCTGGCATTGTTGTTGTTGTTGCTGAAGGAGGGAGGGCTTCTGCCGTACGCCAAATGTTCACAACATTCATGACTTGCTCATGAATGTACGTTGAACTTCTTTCGCACCGCACGTAGCCGGAGGTGTGGGGAAAGGTCGTCACACTACATTGGTTCAATGAGAGTAACTGAGAGGGGGGGTGGAGATAGGAGGCATTCTTATTTCGAGTAATCCTTCTACTCTGGTTCAGCAGAAGAACATTTGGGAGGTGAAATTCCAGATGAGGTTCCCTTGGCCCTCTCCATTCGGCTCTTGAATCGGGTGCAACCGCAACAAACAAAAAACAAAAACATGAACAAAAAAACATCTTAAAGTGACTAAGTGCAAACAGAAAATCCAAGAAAAGACAGCAAAATATTGCAGGAAAAGCACCGTACACCAACACTGTGTGCAAAAATCCCAGTGGGATGCAAGTCAAACAACAACAACAACCACAAGACAACTTAGGCCATCAGTCTAACTCTGTACTACAACAAACAAACATGGCCAAACCAAAAAACTTTTCGAAAATCACCAAAATAAAGCCATAAAAGCAATGAAACAGTGGTCATAGGAACTGTGACCGAATTTTCACAATAAACAACATGTACTACCAAAAACCCTGCAGCCATAGCTGGCTGCATGAGTCACTCCACAGCAGCAGCAAGAGCATCAGTCGGATGCCCCCCCCCCCCCCCTTGGATGCGAGACCCGAAGCAAACTGCCTCTTCACCCAGCGCCCCTCCTCAACCCCGCTTCTTCCACAGCCCGTGCGCGTTTGTGCGTTAACGTGGTGGGGCACGAACGCCGGACGGCCGGTGATGATCGTCCGCGGCCGTGTTCAAAACTTTCCTACCGGATGACCGCCGCTATATTTTGGGGCCAAGCTGGGATTACGGAGCGGCATCAATTCGGTGCGCGGGCTACACGTTAACTCCCTCCCCGTGACGCATCCGCTTGGCTAATCCGCTTTTGCCCAGCTAAAGCGCCATCTGCCCAGCTCACGCACCCCCTGTTTAGTGGTCGTTTTTGTTAACGGGGGGGGGGGGGGGGGGAAGAAACCCACCCCACACCTCCCATCCACAGCTCTTGTCGATATTTGTAGCTCTTGCTGTGTCCCGGGCTGTCTGACATGAGTTTGAGGATCTGTTCATTTGCAAATTAAAAGCAACAAAAGTGACACCTTTTTTACAAGGAGTCATGTTTGCATAGACCACAATACCTGCAGTCGTAATGCAGGTATTGTGGTCTATGCAAACATGACTCCTTGTAAAAAAAGGTGTCAGTTTTGTTGCCAGATAAAAGGGGAAAAAAACTATTATCATATTTTGTTACTGGAAAATGAGGTTCCAATGGTGAAATTAAAAGCAATTTACCTGTTTCCGGAACGCGCACACGGCTCAGCGTTCATTTTATTTAGAGAGGCGTAGTAGCGCCGCTGTTCTTACAGACATCGTTACTCACCGCAGGGAACTGTAGCAACACGACCGCAGCATTCTACGATGGCTGGCGCCAAACTGTGCCACACGTTGCTCACCCCGTGGCCTTCTCGGTCTGTCGAGAAGACAGAGTCTGAATGACACGCCCCAGGCTAGGAGCGACTATTTAAGCTGGGATGGAGGGGCGAAGAGCGTCTTGACAAAATAGACCGCAGCCCACTCACTGGCATTGCCATTCTACGTGACTTTACCGAAAGAACCAAGAAGATGAATCCCTGCAGTCACGAAAGCTTTAGGTCGAAATTTAATGTTACGCATTGTTTTTAAACTAATTGGCCTACACGAGAGACGGTAGCAGCCTTCTTCGTGGCCTCGTCTCACCACCAGCGTCAGACCAGAGGACAACGCCAACAGGCGAACAGTACAAAGGGGCCGTCCATAAATGACGTCACGCGATTTGACGATTTTTGACCCCCCCCCCCTTCGTCACACGGCGTCACAAAGTCAGACCCCCCCTCAAATATGACGTCAAAAATGTAAACATGCTTCAAATCGCTTTAAACTATTGTCATTGTAGTGGGTATTTAATGTGGCGCTGCACTCTGTTGTAGGAAAAAACATTAAAAAGTCTATTTAATTAAGTAGAACGTGTTGTCTATATTTATTTAAAAGTTGCGCATTTTGATGTGACGTCACATTTCTCAAACCCCCCCCCCCCTCGTCACAAATGTCTGACCCCCCCCCCCCCTAGGTGCGTGACGTCATTTATGGACGGCCCCATTCATAGCTCACGGTGAGAAGCTATTAAATGGGACCTTTTTTATACTGCAAAAAAGGCCCCATTTTATAATTGAAACTGCTGCGGAAAGTAGGAGGGTTTGTGCAGGATGATGGAGTGACAGCCGAGGGATGGGATGCTGTACAAGAGGGCGTCCACTTCATCAGGTGGAGAGCGATGATGTGACCAGCTCGTGTGTGTATGTGCGTGTGTGCAGGATGGGAGGCACTGGTGGTGCATCGGCCAGTCATCTCAGTCAGGCAACCCATGGCACCGGTTGGGTCTGTCCCGTGACTTCCTGCCGGCGGGCGTTCGACACTTCACGTGGCCTCAAGGTGCACGTGGCCTGGCACAAGCGCCGTGGTGACGTCACCGCCACTTAATGGCGAATGTTGTTGTTGTGCAGGATCTGGGTGCATTGTCACATCAAGGGATCGCAAGGACGGACGGACGGCAGCTTGAGGGAAGGTCTGTGACGATTAACGGGAATATTAAATGCTCAAACGAGAGATTAATACTGCAAGGATTCAACTCACATTTAATCATTTCGACTCGACTCGCCAATCCACTTACACCAACATATTCACATTCCAGGAACTATATTCGCCCATCAACGAATCGGACGGATTATGTATCACACCGAGCAATTCAATAGTTATTAGCCGTGTCATCCCGTCGTCTAACGAGTCACACTTTCAATCACTTACACCTAGGAAATGTAATTTAGCAACAACTGAAGTTATTCTTCCATCAAGCGGTCTCCCACATTATTAATACGACAGAGGAATTAATCAGCGACGTGACAGAGGCTACGATTGTTATTATCGTCGTCATCATTAGGGCATGCACACGAACACGTCAGTAGAAGCCACAAGTCAAATTGCAAATCTCCATTTGATAGGCACGCGCTGGCTTCGTAACAGAGAGGACATTACACAGTTGTGGACTATAAACTCCACCACAGACAGACACACGCGCGCGCGCACACGAGGGTGTAATCATGCAGACACTTAAACACGCTCCTTCGGAGTGGACAGGTAGCAACTTGGTTGGACAGCGCATTCGTGCACGACAGAAAGCTCACGGTCACGTGACGCACTTCAACCAATCCGGGAGCGTACTACATGTTTGGGAGGGGCTATGCACGACAGACAAATAATCCCTGGTGGGCAGTGTGGAACGGTTGTTCTTACCTGTAGAAATACCGGGTTAACGTGGGAGGCTGTACAGAGTCATTGGCAGGTGGTCCTTCGAAGCGACTGTGAGCGTATAGGTCACTATGCCGGTACTGTGCATTGCTAATCGGCCACAGACGACTGTGGCCACTTCCTGTTCCGAACCCTTTTGCTAGACCTTTGCAGTCGTGTCGTGTTTTTGTTTCGTGTTTGTTGATGTAACGTTCTGACCTCGTGCCCACGACTGGATATCTGTGAAAAAGAGCTTCATAGCTCATCGGATTCCTCCGGTATAAATACACATTCTGATAATCCCCAGCCCCAATCGAAATGAACCCCCAAAAATCCATACCCATAAGCTGTAGCCCATAAATACTTACCCCAACCTATACATTATATCCCTAACCCCGTCGAACCATCATTCCTAACCCATATCCGTAACCCCAACCTTAAATCCTAATCCCTGAAGTCTCAACCCAAACCCCTAAACAATACTCAAAAACTAAAGAATGCACACAGAGTCTGTTCTCCGATAATGCGGTGGTAGAGAAATGGCGTTAAAATTAAGAATGCATTTTCTTGGTTCTTTCGGTAAAGTCACGTAGAAGGGAAATAATAAAATAATAAAAATAAAACATAATAAAATAATTCTCACGACGTTTCGGCCACAACGCAAGCAGCTGTCCTCAGGTGAAGAACAGGTCTGTCGGAAAGACAGCGATCTGACCCAAAAACTTTTATTACGAATATTATGAGTGTAAATATCGTGGGTTCAATTCGCTCTTCCAACGTCATTCGTTTGAGTTGGGGAAAGGCCATTAGAGAATCGCACAGATGTCACCAGCGGCCTTTCAAATGACCCCTTGATCTACTGAGTACCGCTTCGATTCACCACCACCATCATCGTCATCATCACGATCCATGGGGCAGACAGCCCGTAGGTGTCCCACTGCACGTTTCGTCATTTGTTGCTGCCACTTTCCTCTCTGTCTTGCGGTGCCAATGTGCTCAAGCATAGACCACACGTATTTCTGGCACCAATCTCTTGTGATTTCGTCATCAAGCCATTTCTCCGTGAGCTCTTCCTCTCTGTCCGTTTCCTTCCATGTTTTTTTAACGGCACACTTTTCGATAATTGTTTTTTTTACCCTTTTATCTGGCAACAAAACTGACACCTTTTTTTACGAGGAGTCATGTTTGCATAGACCACAATACCTGCAGTCATAATGCAAACAAAACACACAACTCTGATAATGTATGCACTGTCCTTGATGTTGATTGGTCCACACCCGAGACAGCTTTCCTTAGAGCCTAGCCTCACATGGGTTGGACCAGATGACGCCAAGGTTCCAATGGGGCACACTTTTCATTTACCTGTTGTTGTCCATCCTACGTATGTGCACACACAGGTGTACGCACAGTACCAGTTTGCTTCGAATCACTGCCTGCATCACCAGGTCATCTTCTTATACGTGGCAACCTTTTTTTCTACTTCTACGCTTTAGTAAAAAAAAAAAGATTAAATTGATACTGGAATAGCATTTCACAATTTCCACAAGGCAAGGCTTGAAGGGTAAGTGCAGGGACTCCGGTGGCACGGATGACGATATCGCCGATGACGTTATCGACGTTATTGTCAATGACGTTACCGACGTTAGTCCATGACGTTATTGTCGATGACGTTATCCACGTTAATGTCCATGACGTTATCTTCAATTACGTTATCGACGTTATTGTCCATGACGATATCGTCGATGACGTCATCGACGTTATCATCGATGACGTTATCGTCGACCATCGCTTCGTCGCGCTGGACGCGCGCACGGCCGTGGGTTTCCAGCGGTTTTGGAGGCCAGATGTCCGACGTCCACTATTTTTAGCGCGATCGTTGGCAAATCAAGAAATGAATGATTGCTAGAAGCGTTTTTCGTATTTTTTTTCAACTGACCAGTGCGGTGGCTCAGCGGTGGAACGAGTGAGCCGCTCGCACCGATGGTTGAATTTCAGACGCTGTCTCCCCGACAGACCTGGTCTTCACCTGAGGACGGCTGCTTGCGTTGTGGCCGAAACGTCGTGAGAATTATTTTATTATGTTTTATTTTTATTATTTTATTACTTCCCTTCTACGTGACTTTACCGAAAGAACCAAGAAGATGAATCCCTGCAGTCACCAAAGCTTTCAATCGAAAGGTTGCGAGTTCGATGCCTGGTTGGCTGGGGATTCACTCGGCCCATCATCCAGCCTCCCTCGGCTCCCCTCTGGGGGTCAATAAATTGAGCACCGATTTGCGCGGAAGTTAACGGTGCTTGGTCCGATGGAGAAGACTCTTCCCCGCCGTAGGAATGTAGACATTATCCACCGCTGCGGGCTCAGGGTTGTAAAACTGCGGTGATCCTCGCCTTAATGCTCATTTTAGCGGTACAGTACGCTTTGTTGACATGTACCTTACTCTAAGTGAATTACCTCGCCGTAATCCGAAGATGTCTCCACTCTCCTAAGCTGTGTGAACTTCTGTGCCATGTTAACCATTGTATCTTTGTTGTATTTTTCCCCAGGTCTGTTTCTTGTTTTTTTGCAAAAAGGCTCATCGTCTTGATGGGCTGCCCGCCTGGCTTTTAAAACAGGGGAATGTTTCCACCGAGAGCATTATCACAATTTAAAATGGGTTTGGACCCGTTTAAACACCATAATCATCATCATCATCTCTATAGCAACAGTGAACAATCTCTGCTTCGATATTAATACCACCTTGTCATCTAAAACTAAACGACTCGCTAGAAACTCAAGCACTACGCATCAGCTTGACACATTAGTGGAAGATGCCTTACACAAATCAATATAAATTATTAGTAGTAGCTGTCACGAAACTCCTACCAGGCTTTAAATACACATTTAAATATTTTTAAAAGTAACTATAGCATTTCCCAGGGCTTCATTTCTCAACGGAAGGTTTTTCTGGAATCCCCAAATCCCCTGGACCCCCCCCCCATCCCCTCCCCCCAATAGTAGGAAGGGTGGTCAGTTGGGGGGGAGGTTTTGTGCTGTTTGTTGTTGTAGTGACGTTCTTATCCGCCTCGACTGGACACATGCAAAAAAGAGCTCTTGAGCTCATTGTATTCCTCCAGCAATAAATATTCTGATTTAGGGTCCCACCACCGACACCTCCGTCTTATCAGGGTTCGACCTCACGACGATGGCGTCGCTTCAAACAGTTTAGCTGACAACGCGTGACGTCAAGTCCCACATTGGCGTTGTACACCGCGCTCGCTCAAAGCGCACGGAACGTTGCACGATTCGCCGTGCGAAAAACACGGAAATAAAAAATACTGCCTCTCATCTATAAACAATACGAGTGGATGACCGCCCTGGTTTGAGTTGCACCTCGCTCCGATTTCCATGCAAAATAATTCAGGGATGAATCTGCACTTCTCGTGCCGAGGCCGTGTCTACGGGACTGGGCACGGTGGCCAGGAGATGTTAACTACCTTGCCTGGTATGCAGGAGGTCGTGGGTTTGATCCCGACCCTGGAGATGCCTGTTGTATATTTGCAGTTTGTGTGTCTCTCTCATCATCACAATGGCCAGGAGATGTTAACTACCTCGCCTGGTGTACAGGAAGTCGTGGGTTCGATCCCGACCCTGGAGATGCCTGTTGTGTATTTGGAGTTTGCGTGTCTCTCTCATCATCACAATGGCCAGGAGATGTTAACTACCTCGCCTGGTGTACAGGAAGTCGTGGGTTCGATCCCGACCCTGACGCCTGCTGCTGTATATTTGGAGTCTACGTCTCTCTCTCATCACCATCACGATGGCTAGGAGATGTTAACTACCTCGCCTGGTATGCAGGAGGTCGTGAGTTCGATCCCGACCCTGGAGATGCCTGTTGTATATTTGGAGTTTCGTGTCTCTCATCATCATCACGATGGCCAAGAGATGGTAACTACCTCGCCTGGTATGCAGGAGGTCGTGGGTTCGATCCCGACCCTGACGATGCCTGCTGCTGTATATTTGGAGTTTGCGTGTCTCTCTCCTCAGTGGCCGCGTGGATTTTTCCTCCGATGTGTCCCTCCACATCTAGAATCAAAGTGCGTTCAGAGTATTTGGCTGCTTTAAATTTCCACGTGATAAGCCACTTCGTTGAGCAATCATTTGGGGCCAGCTCGCTTCTGAAAAAGACCTATGGAGCTCAGTGGGCCTTACCTGGTCAAATCTAAATAGTTTAAAGCTTCAAGGATCCACTGACAAATAATTATGAGAGTGTAGGGCACACGGCTTCCCTGATTGGGTCAACCTGCCACGCGCCCCAACAGTGGACGCCTTCTCCACCCCCGCGCTTTTTTGGACGTAGTCTGAACAAATTGGACTGCGCGGAGTTTCACCGATCACGTGGGGTGAACGTGCCCCACGAGAGTGGCGACCTCGTCGGAATTTAATTGGCCAGAATGAACAGCTTTAAAATGTGCCTTTGGCTGGAATAAATAACACTGGTCAACACACTTTTTCTGGCATAAGGTATTCCAACGGGTTTAAGGTAATTTTAAGGGGTGCTGATTCCAAATCTGGCATCAGTTTTTGTCTATCACATCAGGTTTTTGAGATATCAAATATTTCTTTTTCAATAAAAACTGCAGAAGAAAAATATTAAATAAATGTGGATATCTACATAAAATGATATTATAAACACACTATCCTAAAAATACAGCACCATATTTTAACACCAAAGCAGTCACTGACTCGCAACAACTTGCAATCATAAGTGACAGAGTTAATTTCGGGTAAAATCAATGAAAATGGGGTATGCCGATAGCATAAAAATGAGATGTGATAGAGCAAATCTGAAATTAGTCTAAAACAGCTGCAAAAGTCCAGGCCAGAAAAAAATGGGTTTTTTGTTGTTGTTGACCAGTGTAATCGCAACGATCATTTATATTCTTTGGGTCTTTCGGTAAAGTCACTTAGATAGGTTCAAAGAAAATAACAAAAAATAACAAAAAACTACGACGTTTCGATCGCAACACAAGCGTTCGTCATCTCCCCGATGACGTGACTTTAGCGAAAGACCCAAAGAATATGAATTCCTGCTGTCACGAAAGCTTTTAAGTCAACATTTAACGATCATTTACTTTATTCTTTTTGGGAAGCCTTTCCGGCATAGTCCGAATTCGAGTTTCACAGAGTCGGGCCGATTCTTGCACGGGCAGTTCGATACGTGCGTCACGAACGCTGACATTATTTGAACATAATCAACGTTTTTGGGTTTAGATCGCGTTATTTATAAATGTGTCGTAACCCTCCACCACCCGACACGGCCAATCAGTAAAAAAGTGTCACGTTGACAAAAGACAAATAGTTCACTGCTTTAGCCCACCGGTGTGTTGAAGCGTGAAACCACAACATTTACAATTTTTGAGTAGTACGACGTTTCGCTGGTAATTGCATCCAGCATCATCGGGCAATTCGCCAGAATGGTGAGGCTCTGCTCTGGCTCCCGGTCTTATATAGAGCAGCAGCAGCAGGGTGACGTCATCATTAACTCATCAACTCATCAGGTGCAACGATTTGAGGCGGGGGGGGGTTATTGTAATTATATACTAGGGCTAAAGCAGCGAACTATTTGTCTTTTGTCAACGTGACACTTTTTTACTGATTGGCCGTGTCGGGTGGTGGAGGGTTACGACACATTTATAAATAACGCGATCTAAACCCAAAAACGTTGATTGTGAATAATATTGGTCGCGAAAGCCTGCTACGTGTTAAATTATTTGAACGGCCAAATCCACGAATCGCTACTTGCATACCAGGCAACTTAATTTCCTTCCAACCACTAATCTCACAACTCAAGAGGACAACTTCGCATCACCAGTGGAACCCCTGGCATTCGATATACGACCACCGTTTCTGTACAGCATCTGGAGATGCGGTGACATTAACGCGCCGTATGAGTCCACGTTGCATGTGTGTACGTCCGTTGAACTTCTTTCACACCGTACGTAGCCAACCGTACTAATCGGAGGTGCGATTGCGATTGCAATCGTACCGAAGCAACCAAACCTCACCTCATCCGTCATTAACACTGCCTTGTTTCAGTGCCCCTTATTCAGAGGACAGCTTTAACCTGAAGAAGGGTTATGATATATATTTTCATGGTCCGCATAGGTTGAAAGCTTTTTGTTATGCATTTGTGCTATATGTACATCGTGGAGACGGGAACAATAATTATTGTAAAGATGATCCAATATGACCCAAATGTTTGTACAATATTGTGTTGCTATTAGGGATTCACCCTAGAAATATAAAAAAAACGGGCAAATTAATCGATAATTTACCCAAACATTTGAGACGCAAACAAGAACCGAAATGACTACTGCTTTGCAAATCCGCAAATTAAATTTGCCCCGACAGCTAGCTACCCCCGTCAGCTTCCTAACCTCCCCTCGCGAAGCTGAAAGCGCGCTTGGAAACACGTTGCACGAAGCATGGGGGGGGCATGCGTGCTTTCACGATTGACGCGTAAACTCTCGTTCCGCTGCGAGGCAGTGTCAATGACGAAGGTGTAACGAGCGGTCCGACCCCCACCCCCCCCCACTTCTCGTTTTGACAGACTCACCGATCCATCGGCTCGCCTGCCACGGGGACACGGAAATCGTCGGCATGGTTCCCGGGCCCTGCTGGCTCCGCCTGCCACAAGGATGCCGAAGGTTCTTTGGAAGTGGGAACGGCTTTTAACTAACGATGCACGAGGAGGGGAAGGGGGGGAGGGAGACCCGTGCTGCCGTTGCGCACGTACGCACACGCGCGCACGTACGCACACGTGTGCACGTACCACACGCTCGCTCGCTCGCTCAGCGCATGTCGCCCTCGGAGTCGTCCGGGATGGTTTTCTTGATGCGCAGGAGCATGGTCGTCATCCATTGGTCCATCCTCGCCCCGGAATCAAACTCCTTCACCTGCGAGGAGGGCACGCGCGCACACACGCGGCCGTTCGAAACGCCCGAGCTGTCGACGTCCGGTGAGAGAGTGTCAGAGTCCAGTCGCAGTCGTCGGCGTTTGGGCAGACGCACTTTTTCCACTGGCACATTATCCGGGCCGAGGCACAATCAGGGGTGGCTTTGCCATTGGCTGCTCGCAGTGCAGAGCCGGAAACTAACTGTGATGCGCTGGACTCACGAGATATTTAACTACTCAAATCTATCTTCTTGGTTCTTTCGGTAAAGTCACATAGAAGGGAAATAATAAAAATAAAACATAATAAAATAATTCTCACGACGTTTCGGCCACAACGCAAGCAGCCGTCCTCAGGTGAAGACCAGGTCTGACGCTGTCTCCCCGACAGACCTGTTCTTCACCTGAGGACGGCTGCTTGCGTTGTGGCCGAAACGTCGTGAGAATTATTTTATTATGTTTTATTTTTATTATTTTATTATTTCCCTTCTACGTGACTTTACCGAAAGAACCAAGAAGATGAATCCCTGCAGTCACGAAAGCTTTAAATCGAGACTCAAATGTACGTGTTTTTTTTTTTATTTTACTAGGTAAAGGCCCCACTGAACTAAGACGCTCTTTTTCAGAAGCGAGCTGGGCAGTGGCCGGTCATCATGTGGAAATTTATCGCAGCCAATTACGCTAAATGCATTTTTCTAAATATAGAGGGGGAAGAAAACGGTGGACCCGGAGAAAAATCCACGCGACCACGGGTAGAGAGACATGCAAACTCAAAATCTACACGTGTCGGGGTCGCGATTAAACGCACGACTTCCTGCGTGCAAAGCGAGGTAGTTAACATCTCGCCAGGGCGGTACCCAATTTGAATCTGGCTCGGGGCCAAGCAGGGCCAGGGGCCGAGGCTAACGATGCGTTTGTTGTGAGCGATGCGAGTCGGCGAACGGTGAGGACGCAGCGTCACCACCGTGTCACCTGTACGCGTGTCTCAACTCGTTCGTTGCGTGTGACACAGCCCGACCAAAGACACCCCCCACGAGCGTAGCGTTGATTTCTATCGACTCGAGATGTTTGACGCGGTGACAATGATGACATTGACGACGCGCGGTTCCGGTGACAATGATGTGGTGGGATGATGACGGTAACTTAATCAAGGGACGGTGATGGCATTGCGACGAGCTGCATCAACCACCGACACTCGCGCCATTCCGATCTCCGCAATCACCGACTCGCGCCGCACCGACTCGCCGCAGAGGTTACGCAAACGTAACACGACGCAGCGACGGTCTCGCTCCGCGGACGGATGTCGTGAATCTTTTAACGCGTTCCCAACCAGCCTCTCCCATTCGGGGGCAACGCTTGGCACAGGCGGGCGGTGGGTGTCGGAGGAGAGGGGGGGGGCGGGGGGTGGTGGGGGGGGGGAGAAATCTGTGAGCGCGGCTCGCCGTCGCGCGCCTCACCGTCTCGGTGAACGCTTCCAAGTTGTTCTCCTCGTGCGCCTCGAGCAGTTTCTGTTGCGGAAACAACAGCCGGGGTGGGTGGGTGGTCGGCTCCGTGTCACCATCGCTCAACGCCTTTACGCTCCAGCACCCGAGCCCCGGCACCGAGCCCCGTTTCTCTCTCTCTCTCAGGAGACCCACTGAACCGTGGCGCTGAGCCAGCAGCTGTGATATCAACTAAACTTAAAAAGATGATTTTTTTTTTTTTACCAGGTAAGCCCCACTGAACTACGTAGCTGTTTTGTTGTACGTCAAGTAATATACTTACCTGTCGCGTGGTTCGGCACGGGCAGAGTATGTTTAGACTGATCTCGGTACAATGACAATTAAAAATAAATGACAGAGGCATTATGCAGATATAGGGTGACGAATACTGAGCTCGAAACGAAACAAAAACTTTTGTATGTTGCCAAGGAAGGCCCACTGAGCTATTTGGATCTTTTTCAGAAGCGACCTGGCCACGAATGATAGCTCAACAAAGCGGCTTATCATGACGTGGAAATGTATAGCAGCCAAATACGCTAAACGCGCTGTGATGTTGATGCTAAGCGTGGAGGAAAAAACTGGAGGGCCCGAAGAAAAATCCACGCGACCACGAGGAGAGAGACACGCAAATTCCAAATATACAGGTGTCAAAGGTCGGGATTGAACCCACCCCCTCCTGTATACCAGGCGAGGTAGTTAACATCTCACCATGGGGAGAGAGACGCAAACTCCTAATATACAACAGGCATCGTCAGGGTCGGGATCGAACCCACGGCCTCCTGTATACCGTGCGAGGTAGTTAACATCTCACCACGGGGAGAGAGACGCAAACTCCTAATATACAACAGGCATCGTCAGGATCGGGATCGAATCCACGACCTCCTGCATACCAGGCGAGGTAGTTAACATCTCCCAGTTTGTTAAACGCAACACGTGGGGGGGCTCTTTGTTGCGTGGATGGGCCCCCCATCCCCCGTTCACCTTGACGAATTTGCATTCACGCGAGTCGGCGAAGGCAGGAAACATCTGCTCGTATTTCTCCACGGCGATCTGGTGGCAGACACAGGCAGAGAGAGTTGCTGAAAGCAGCACTTCACTAAACCCCCCCCCCCTTTTGTTGGCTGCTGTGTACTGCACCCCCCCCCCCCCTTGTTGATTTTTGTTTCAACCTGAGGATTAACCCCCCCACCACCACCACCCCTTGCCTGACCCAACACGCTTTTGAGAAATAAATGTGTGGATAACATAAATGTCAAACCCTTATCAGTGCACTAACTTATTATAGACCAGTTCAGACCGTGTTGGTCACCCTTTATAAATTTCCACGTCCCATCACAAGGGAGAAACACAAACAAATAGACACTCACCACTAGTACACTCACCACTAGTACACTCACCACTAGTACACTCACCACTAGTACACTCACCACTACGTTCACCACTAGTACACTCACCACCACTACACTCACCACTAGTACACTCACCACTAGTACACTCACCACTACACTCACCACTAGTACACTCACCACTCACCACTACATAGTTGTCAACCCCTTATCAGTGCCCTGCCTTATTACAGACAAATTCAGACCTTACTGGTCACCCCGTGCCCCGTATAAATCTGAACGTTCATCCTACAAAGTCCCATCACAAGCGAGAAACACAAACAATTAGACAACATTTTTTTCCCCGCATTGAAGCGGCTGTTACGCCGTATGACACCTGAAAAAACTCAATTTCCCCGTACAACAATACGGGGTAAACCGTGTGGCTTCACACGGTATGGGATAATGAACGTCGGTCGATACTTTAACACAATTGTCCATCTTGCGGCGTATCCTCTACCCGATACCCGGCTACCCGTACCCGGCCGGGTACGGGTACCCGTTTGCGACCCTGGTGCGGCCGGGTACGGGTAGACCGTGAGTCACTGGTGAGTCACCGTTTGTCACCCATTTCCCAACGTCTTGTCTCTTCTCACAATTCAAGTTCCTAGAATCAACCCACCCGCGCCTGCAACATGGCTTCATCCCAGAGGTCGCAATCAGGTACCCGATACCCGTACCCTACCCGTACCCGGCCGTGTACCGTGCTGGCCTTCATAGGTGCTCGCTAACAGCACTTGCCCCAAAAGTTAAAGCTATACAGGGGCTCTTTGTTGTTGGTGGTTGTGTGGGGAGTGGTAGTGTAGCGGTTAGCGTGCTGCGCTAGGAACCTGGTGACCCGCTCACGGCCAACACCAGTGGCGAATATCTGGACCGGTCCTGGGCCTCCCCTAGGTCGACTCGGCCTCAAATGAGTACCTGGTGCAGTGTGTAGTAAACATCGCCACCGGGGTGACAAAGGCGGCCGGGCGTGGTGCTGTCCACGCACCCCCTCGTGTGCCGTGCCGGCCTTCATAGGTGCTCCCTAACCGCACTTGCCCCAAAAGTATGCTAAGGCTATATGGGGGATCTTTGTATCGATCTGTGTGTGTATGGTGGGCATGTGTGGCATGTCTATGGTGTGTGTATGGTGTGTATAAGTATGGCATGGGTATGGCCGGTATCGTGGTGTCCTTCTCCCGCACCTCCCATTAGCACGGTTGCCTGCGTACGGTGCGAAAGAAGTTAAACTTACATGCGGCACATACGTGTGCGCCTGACATGCGTGTCCGTGTGCACGTGTGTGTACCTGCGCGTTCAGAGCGTCCACGCAGAAGTGGCACACGGCCGCCTTGAAGAAGCTCTCGCGGGCGTTGATCTTCAGCAGAGAGCTGTCCATGGTGCTGGTGCCCACCTGTGGTGGGTGGTGTGAGTGTGGCACGTGTGGTGTGTGGTGTGAGTGTGGTGCGTGTGTGGTGGGTAGTGTGGTGGGTGGTGTGAGTGTGGTGGGTGGTGCGTGTGTGGTGGGTGGTACGTGTGGGGGGTGTGGTGCGTGTGTGGTGGGTGGTGCGTGTGTGGTGGGTAGTGTGGTGGGTGGTGTGAGTGTGGTGGGTAGTGTGGTGGGTGGTGTGAGTGTGGTGGGTGGTGCGTGTGTGGTGGGTGGTGCGTGTGTGGTGGGTAGTGTGGTGGGTGGTGCGTGTGTGGTGGGTAGTGTGGTGGGTGGTGTGAGTGTGGTGGGTGGTGCGTGTGTGGTGGGTGGTGCGTGTGTGGTGGGTGGTGCGTGTGTGGTGGGTGGTGCGTGTGTGGTGGGTGGTGTGAGTGTGGTGGGTGGTGCGTGTGTGGTGGGTGGTGCGTGTGTGGTGGGTGGTGTGAGTGTGGTGGGTGGTGCGTGTGTGGTGGGTGGTGCGTGTGTGGTGTGTGGTGCGTGGGTGGTGTGAGTGTGGTGGGTGGTGCGTGTGTGGTGTGTGGTGCGTGTGTGGTGGGTGGTGCGTGTGTGGTGTGTGGTGCGTGTGTGGTGTGTGGTGCGTGTGTGGTGGGTGGTGCGTGTGTAGTGTGTGGTGCGTGTGTGGTGGGTGGTGCGTGTGTGGTGGGTGGCGCGTGTGGTGGGTGGTGTGAGTGTGGTGGGTGGTGCGTGTGGTGGTGCGTGTGTGGTGGGTGGTGCGTGAGTGGTGGGTGCTAACCTCCGATTAGCACGTCCGGCTACGTACGCTTTGCGAAAGAAGTCAACGTACGGTACGGTACCACGTTACGTATCGATGTAGCCACCGCCGCCACCGCCGCAGCGGATAGATCGTGGCCACCAACGACGTGGCAGTTTTGTTGCCAGATAAAAGGGGAAAAAAACAATTATATTTTTTACTGACAAATGAGGTTCCAATGGTGTAAATGCTTACCCCGAGCTCTCATACTCTGATGGTGCATTGTCTTTGAGTTGTGCGCCTTTTGGCGTCATCTGGTCCAACACCATGTGAGACTAGGCTCTAAGGAAAGCTGTCTCGGGTGTGGACCAATCAACTTCAAGCACAGTGCATACATTATCAGAGTTATGTTTTTTGTTTGCATTATGGCTACAGATATTGTGGTCAATGCAAACATGACTCCTTGTGAAAAAGGTGTCAGTTTTGTTGCCAGATAGGAGGGTAAAAAAACAATTTTCGACGACGTGGCTACCTGTTCGTAGATCTCGATGGCCTTGAGGTACTGCTCCAGCTGCGCCGCGTATGCCGCTACCTTCAGCAGACACTTGTTGGCCGTGCTGTGGGGGGCACAGGAGGCAGAGGAGAGGTCACGGGGGGGGGGGGGGGGGGGCTTGCAGTTGCCCCTCGCTAACGGCATGCGGTCAGTCACGCCAGCCAGGCAGAGGGGGACGGAGATATGATTGGGGCGCCACGGTGGCGAGATGTTAACTGCCTCGCCTGGTGTACTGGAGGTCGTGGGTTCGATCCCGACCCTGACGCCTGTTGTATGTTTGGAGTTTGCGTCTCTCTCTCATCATCATCACAATGGCTAGGAGATGTTAACTGCCTCGCCTGGTATACAGGAGGTTGTGGGTTCGATCCTGACCCTGACGCCTGTTGCATATTTGGAGTTTGCGATGTCTCTCTCATCATCATCACAATGGCTAGGAGATGTTAACTACCTCGCCTGGTATACAGGAAGTCGTTGGTTCGATCCCGACCCTGACGCCTGTTGCATATTTGGAGTTTGCGATGTCTCTCTCATCATCATCACAATGGCTATGGGATGTTAACTACCTCGCCTGGTGTACAGGAAGTCGTTGGTTCAATCCCCGATCCTGACACTTTCTGTATATTTGGGGTTTCCGTGTCTCTCTCTCTCTTCCCGTGGTCGCGTGGATTTTTCTCCGGGTCCTCCGGTTTTTCCCTGCACATTTAGAATCAACGTCACGCGTTTAGAGTATTTGGCTGCTATAAATGTCCATGTGATGATAAGCCACTTCGTTGAGCCGTCATTTGTGGCCAGGTCGCTTCTGAAAAAAAGCTACACAGCTTAGTAGGCCTTAACTGGTAAAATGGAAAATAGGTAAGAGTAAAACCGATTAGAGCCAGGTCTTTGCGATTGGTGGTTCGTCAAGATGGCAATCAGTGTTGATGGTGATTTGACCACAAGGCACTTTGTGACACGCTGGTCAGTCAGCGAGCCGGTAGGATGAGAGGGTGGTGTTGGTGATGATGATGAGAGGGTGATGGTGGTGATGATGAGAGGGTGGTGGTGATGAGAGGGTGGTGGTGATGATGAGAGGGTGGTGGTGATGAGAGGGTGGTGGTGATGAGAGGGTGGTGGTGATGATGAGAGGGTGGTGATGATGAGAGGGTGGTGATGATGAGAGGGTGGTTGTGATGATGATGATGATGAGAGGATGGTAGTAATGAAAGGGTGGTGGTGGTGATGATGATGAGAGGGTGGTAGTGATGATGATGTGGTGGTGATGATGATGATGAGAGGATAGTGGTGATGAAAGAGTGGTGGTGGTGATGATGATGATAGGGTGGTGGTGATAATAACGAGAGGGTGGTGGTAATGAAAGGGTGGTGGTGGTGATGATGATAGGGTCGTGGTGATAATGAGGGGGGTGTTGGTGATGATGAGCGAGAAAGAGAAGAGATAAACGCAGAGCGAACAGGGGCAATATGCATGGAGGAGCAGCGTCTGTTTTCACAGTGAGCGGGGGGGAGGGGGGGAGATTCAGCGATGGTGTGGCAACACATGGGTCATGTGATTTACGGGAGGTATCAGCCGCTTCCGACAGAGTCACCTGTTTGCCTCCTCCCCTCTGTAGAAGTCCGCCGCTTGCTCGTAATGGGCCATCGACTGCGTGGAGAGGGAAACGCAGCCATCATTGACGTCTCAATTTACCGCCGCAGCCGTTCATTTCATGCTACATATACGGCAGCGTTCTTCACCGATTTTCAGGGGAGGGGGGGGGGGAAGGTGGACACTTTAACCGATAAGACATCGTCATTCTCGATTTGAAGCTTTCGTGACTGCAAGGATTCATACTCTTAGGTTTTTTTCGGTAAAGTCACGTAGGCAAAAATAAATCATAAATATAAAATACTATAAATAATAATAGAAATTAAATTATAAATCACTATAATAATTTTATTTCTATTATTATTTCTATTCTTTTATTTTTACATCATTAGACCTCCTTTGCCAGTAGATGCTCAACCCGAGCCCTCATTACTTTGATAGTGCATTGTCTTTGAGCTGTGCACCTTTTGACGTCCTCTGTTCGAGCACCAATTGGGTCGAGGCTCAAAAGAAAGCCGTCTCTGGTGTGGACCAATCAGTTTCAAGGACAATGCATCATATATTATCATAGTGTGTTTTTTGTTTGCATTTTGACTGCAAGTATTGTGGTTAATGCAGACGTGAATCCTTGTAAAAAGGTTTCAGTTTTGTTACCAGAAAAAAGGGGAAAAACCCCTATTATTACATCGCCAAGACTGTTTTAAGAGGCGCCGGTGTAAACGCCGACACGTCCGTTTAGAAAACATCGGCAGACACAATCAATGGATCTGATCTCCCCCTTCCCTCCTGAAACTCGAGCCTCCGACATTTGAAATGTATAGCTGGCTCCGTGTTTACACAGCTTAAGTTTAAAGGTCACACCGTGTTAAGTTGAGAGTGAAATTACATCTTCTTGGTTCTTTCGGTAAAGTCACGTAGAATGGAAATAATAAAATAATAAAAATAAAACGATAGCTCAATTAAGTGGCTTATCATCATCATCATCACGTGGACATTTAAAGCAGCAGCCAAACACTCTAAACACGCGACGTTGATTCTACATGTGGAGGGGAAAACCGGAGGAGCCGGGTAAAAGTCCACGTGACTACGAGGAGAAAGAGAGACACGCAAACTCCGAATATACAGCAGGCGTCAGGGTCAGGATCCAACCCACAAACTCCTGTACACCAGGCGAGGAAGTTAACATCTCGCTACCGTGGTAAGCAAGTCACTAAATACGAATGAACACATTCCTGCGGAGGGAGCTGGTAGGAACGTTGGGTTGCTCGGTCAATGGCCTGCAGGGTCAACGGCGGCGTGGTGTTTTCTTTTAACACATTGTCCTGCGGAGGGAGCTGGTAGGAACGTTGGGTTGCTCGGTCAATGGCCTGCAGGGTCAACGGCGGCGTGGTGTATTCCGCAAATATGCCCGACCGTGAGGGCGGGCACAAGCCGGCGTGAGTAGGTTAAACGTTGAGTTTTATAAGGGCACCATGGAGTGACCAGCCCCTCCCCACCCAGCCCCACCCCTCCCACCCCCCACCCAGCCCCACCCTCCCCACTCAGCCCCTCCCCACCCAGCCCCTCCCCACCCAGCCCCTCCCCACCCAGCCCCTCCCCACCCTCCCATCCCCACCAAGCCCCTCCCTCCCCACCCAGCCCCTCCCTACACGATGGACGGACTGACACAATAATCCCCTGTGGGCTGGTGGAACCAGTGGGTTCCTACCAGTATAATGTAATTATTTATGTAAGTCCACTTTATCAAGATTAGGCAAGGCAGCAAAAACTACGACAAAACTGTTCCCAGACCACACGAAGATCACACAGGTGATGCTCAACGTTACAAATCACATCTGAACATGTGACTAATCTTCAGCTTCAGATGGACTTGGTCGCGCTTAGAGGGGGCGACTCACTCGCACGCCATGCTTACCTTCTCAACGTCCACCAACTCGCTCTCGTGAATTTCTGCAATGGTCATGTGGTGCTTGGCGGCGATTGTGAATCGACCCTGGACACACAAACAAAGACAAAGATCCCACGTGTAGCTTTAACAGACTGTTGGGGCAAGTGCTGTTAGCGAGTCGCACCTGTGAAGGCCGGCACGGCACACGAGGGGGTGGGTGGCCAGCACCACGCCCGGCCGCCTTTGTCTCCCCTAGTGGCGATGTTTACACACTGCACCAGCTACTCATTTGAGGCTGAGTCGACCTAATCGTCACCGGTGTTGGTCGTGAGTGGGAATCAAACCCAGATCGCCAGGTTCATAGCACAGTGCGCTAACCGCTGCACTACCGCTCCCCATACACACGCACCACCACCACCATCATTAATGATGTAAAAAAAGAAGAATAGGGTTTTACCCTTTCTGGCAATAAAACAGGAGTTGTGTTAAGATGTTCAAACACCAAAATAGATTAAAACCTTTTGCAAGGCATTAAGTCTGCATCAACCACACATACTTGTGGCAAACAAACACGTGGCCATGATAATAATATTGTTACGTTCTAGACTTGAAGCTTTCGTGACTGCAAGGATTCATATTCTTAGGTTTTTTCGGTAAAGTCACGTAGGTAAAACATTAATAAAAGTAAAATAAAAATAAAATAAAAATCACGACGTTTCGGAGGCAACACAAGCTTCCGTCTTCAGGTGGAACCGTCACAGCACGATAGCTGTATCATCATCAAGTATCATCATCCCCATCATAACCTCGCTCACTTCAAGACACGCATCGACTCTTTATCTATGACACCTTTGATAGTGCTGTTGGTTGCTGACCGCCTGGTGCCGAGTCTTTGGGCCTAACTGTGCTCAGCAACTTTGATAAAAACAAAACAAAAAACTAAAGCCCATCGAGATAACGGAGGCGACGTGAAATCCGCCATTCGTTTAAGGAAAATATGTCAATTTAGATCTCTCTAATTTTGAGTGAATAGTGATTGTTAAATATGGACTTCGCGATACAACTTATTTCGGGGCGCCACGGTGTCAAGATGTCAACTACCTCGCCTGGTATACAGGAGGCCGTGGGTTCGATCCCGACCCTTTTTCAGAAACGACCTAGCCACAAATGAGAGCTCAACGAAGTGGCTTACCATGTGGAAATATTTCTCAGCCAAATACTTCCAAACGCGTGTTTCTAAATGTGGAGGGGAAATCGGGAGGACCCGGAGGAAAATCCACGCGACCACTGGGATAACACGCAAACTCCAAATATACAGCCTTCAGAGTCGGGATCGAACCGACGACCTCCTGTATACCAGGCGAGGTAGTTAATATATCGCCAGCGCGATGCGCCCCAGGATCTGTTGAAGGAAGTCTGACACTGCCGACGAGACACTGCGTGTTGAAACCCGTCCAGAGTGTGCTTGCATCTGAATCAATGCTGCCGAAATGATACACTCCCAGAAGGCCGTGCAGCTAATGGGCTGTGTAAGACATTATTTAATTTCACGTGTGGAGACGGGTGTGTGAGGGGAGAGTCACACCGTCCACTTATTTATTTTGCTACATTCTAACGCCAGGAAGACGGATGCAATGCTGCACTCCCAGAAGGCAGTGCGCGCAGCTGATGGGCTGTGTAAGACATTATTTAATTTCACGTGTGGAGACGGGTGTGTGAGGGGAGAGACATTACGTCCACTTATTTATTTTGCTACATTCTAACGACGTTCTAAGCAGGGCTAGAACGCCAGGAAGACGGATGCAATGCTGCACTCCCAGAAGGCGGTGCGCGCAGCTGATGGGCTGTGTAAGACGTCATTGAAGAAAAAAAATTTACGTGTAGAGAAAGATGTGTGACAAGGGAGGGAGGGAGACGGCCATGTAGGCACGTACCATGTCGGTGAAGATCTCAATGGCCCGGGTGAGGCAGTTGATCGCCTCTGAACAGTCAGCAAAAGGAGAAAATCATGGATTGGAATCACACACAAAGACAAAGATCCCCCCCCCCACCCCCCGTGTAGCCTTAACAGACTGTAGTAATAGGTTTTACCCTTTCAACTGGTACAAAAACTGACACCTTTATACAAAGGCATCATGTTTGCAATAACCACAACACAAGCAGTCAAAATGCAAACAAAAATAAACAACTCTGATGATGATAATGTATGCACTGTCCTTGAAGTTGATTGGTCCACACCCGAGACAACTTTCCTTAGAGCCTAGTCTCTATTGGTGTTGGACCAGATGACGCGTACCGTATGGATCGCTACGTGATGCTGTGTGCGTGCGTACCGTGTGGATCGCGCCGTGGTGTTGTGTGTGTGCGTGCGTACCGTGTGGATCGCGCCGTGATGCTGTGTGCGTGCGTACCGTATGGATCGCTACGTGATGCTGTGTGCGTGCGTACCGTGTGGATCGCGCCGTGGTGCTGTGTGTGTGCGTGCGTACCGTGTGGATCGCTACGTGATGCTGTGTGCGTGCGTACCGTATGGATCGCTACGTGGTGCTGTGTGCGTGCGTACCGTATGGATCGCTATGTGGTGCTGTGCGTGCGTACCGTATGGATCGCACCGTGGTGCTGTGTGCGTGCGTACCGTGTGGATCGGCCTTCTTGTAGGCATTGCCCGCATCCACGTAGCTCACAGCCGCGTCGTGTTTGTTCTGCATCTGTAGGTGCAGGCGTGCGGCGTGGCAGAACGCATCGCCAGCCCCTAGGCGCAACAAAGGCACAGGTCCCCCGAATAGCCTTCATAAACTGTTGGGGGCAAGTGCTGTTAGCGGGGCAGCGCCTATGAAGGCCGACACGGCGCACGAGGGGGTGGGTGGCCAGCACCATGCCGCCTTCGTCTCCCCGGTGGCGATGTTTACACACCGCACCTGGCACTCAAATTTAAGGCCTAGTCGACCAAGCACATATGAACATACATGTGTGTAAAGCCTTACATGTTTACATGTATACAAATACATATCCTTACATACATACATACAGCGACATTTATACACAATCACACATTTAAAGGCTTGCTGGAAGGTCACGGGACAAACCCAAGTGCCATGGGTTGACCAAGATGACTGCCAGATGCGCCACCTGTGCTCCCTCCTGTGTCTCACTGCTGTGTTTTAGGCGCCCGGCGCTCTGCTCGTTGTTGTGAGCGTCACTCCTCTGCCCTCCGTTGTCGCTGGAGGGCGACTGCCTCCAACTGCCCAGTAGCGTCCTTCACGAGCCTCCTCCACAGAGGCCGATCTCGACACCGCTGGTAACAGTCATCTGTACGTCCAATGAGCTCCAGCTCCACAACCTCCCATATCACATCAGCGAATCTCCTCTATCCCTTGCCATGCCCGTGTAGCCCCCTCTAATCCGGCCAAACAGAAGCCGCTCGGGCGTACGTTGGCCTGGGAATGCGGGCCATGGGCCCCGGCCAACGCAGCCTCGCCTGCCAGAGGACCTCGCGTTGACCTGCAAGTGCAGCTTTCGAATGTCGATGGGGCATCGTACTGCTACGGGGCAGCCCCGTTGTGCGAATGCGGGGAGCCAGGAGACCACGGCGCACATCGTCTGTGGCCGTGAAGTCTGTCACGGCGTGCCAGGCCGACTGGTTGCCCTGCAGGTGGCGGAGGAGGAGGCTGTAGCATATTCTTAGGTTTTTTCGGTAAAGTCACGTAGGTAAAAAAAATTAAATTAATAAAAGTAAAATAAAAATAAAATAAAAATCACGTTTCGGAGGCAACACAAGCCTCCGTCTTCAGGTGGAACCGTCACAGCACGCCTCTGTGGCTACGTGGGCTGCCATTCACTCACAATATAACATCGACGAAACACAAGTTATTTATTTAATTATAAAAAACATTGTGTATCTGGTGCTCTAACTGTATGACAGTCACGTGTAAAAGCATTCGCGAAATAAATAAATAAAAAGTTGACCGTCTAAGCCTTACTCACCGCTCCAGTTTTTAGCCATCTTGAACGAGTTGGCGGCACGCGTGTAAATCTCGCACGCTTCCGCGAGTCTTGCCGGTCCCCTGCCAGACACACACGCACGGGAAACGCTCCGCTCAACGCTCCGCTCAACGCTCCGCTCAACGCTCCGCTCAACGCTCCGCTCAACGCTCCGCTCAACGCTCCGCTCAACGCTCCGCTCAACGCTCCGCTCAACGCTCCGCTCAACGCTCCGCTCAACGCTCCGCTCAACGCTCATTTTTATTTTAAGTGGCTTATCAACGTGGAATGTATCGCAACCAAATACTCTAAGCAAACGCTCCGCTCAACGCTCCGCTCAACGCTCCGCTCAACGCTCCGCTCAACGCTCCGCTCAACGCTCCGCTCAACGCTCATTTTTATTTTAAGTGGCTTATCAACGTGGAATGTATCGCAACCAAATACTCTAAGCAAATGTTTGTAAACGTGGAGGGAAAAACCAGATGACCCGGACAAAAATCCACACGACCACGGGGAGAACATGGAAACTCCAAACATACAGCAGGCGTCAGGGTCGGGATCGAACCCATGACCTCCTGTGCACCAGGCGAGGTAGTTAACATCTGACCACCTTTATGAGAGAGAGAGAGACACGCAAACTCCAAATATACAGCAGGCGTCAGGGTCGGGATCGAACCCACGACCTTCCTGTGCACGATGCGAGGTCATTAACATCTCGTCACTCCACTCAACACTCCAATAAACTCCCCACGTGATCTGCTGCATTGCTGTTCTTATCCACATCAAAGCTTACCTCTTGAAAGCCGGCTTCATCGTCTCAGTGAGCTCATCATCATCATCATCAGCCACGAACCATTCACTGCTGGATTAAGGCCTCCCCCCCGCCCAGGACCAGTTCAGATATCACTCACCACCGATGTTATCCGTGGGCCAGGAATCGAACTCAGGATTTCGCTTTCGCGAGGTGCTCTCACTGCTGCACACAGCTGCTGCTCCTCCCCAATGACTCATACACTGTACATAACCCCATGACCATCGTCTGCAAGATTATAAGATAAACCCCCAACTTTTGCTTTAAAATAGTAAAGGAAGAGTGATTTCTTGCACACATGGGTATTGCAGCATTGATTTCCCGTCTTCTGTGTACGGCACTGCAGAGCCAGCCGTGGAAATTCCAAATTCATACGACGGTGGGCGAGTCTAACCACGTGGCATGCACGCACCGTTGACTTCTCCACAATGCGGTGCTCAATTTATCGACCCCAGAGGGGGGGATGATGGGCTGAGTCAACCTGCAACCTAGGATTTGAACTCCCAATTTCCGATTGCTGTGACCCACTCACTCTTCCCGTTGAGCGATTTTTAAAATATGGGGGGAGGAAATGCGTGACTTATCAGTCAGAGACTGTGTTTATCCTGGAGGAAATCCGATGAGCTATCAAGCTCTTTCACACCGATGTCCAGTCGGGGCGGGTCATTAAGTTACAACAACAAACAATACGATAGGAGTGCAAAGCATAGAAAAGGAATACTCTTCGGTTCTTTCGGTAAGGCACGTCGGTAGAAATAAAACAAAATAAATCAAAATAAATGTGATATATTCCCGTTTCCCCTGCGAGCGATGTGATTTATTTTGTTTTATTTCTACCCACGTGACTTTACCGAAAGAACCAAAGAGTATGGATTCCTGCAGTCACGAAAGCTTCAAATCAAGATTATAGAAAACATAAATTACGTTTAAATATATATATAAATAAAGCTAAACTATTTTTTATCTGACCATGTAAAGCCCACTAAGCTATAAGCTTCTTTTTCAGAAGCGACCTGGCCACAAATGATAGCTCAACGAAGCGCATCATCATCATCATCACCACGTGAAAATATATCGCAGCGGCCAAATACTCCAAATAATCTATTCCGGAGAATACGGCAAATGTCACAATGAACCCGTGCAAATCTGCGGTGTGCGTGCGTGTGGGGGGGGGGGGGTAGAGGTTGCATCACGTAGGCGAGCGACATAATTATAGCACGAGATCCCGTTTCCCCTGCGAGCAATGTCCTACCCATTATTAAACCCGAGAAGCTGCGGCCCCTACCACCCCCGCAGAGATTCACGTGAAGAGCGGTGGGATTTGAGATGGCACTGGTTTGAAAAAAAAAAGAACACAACGAACCGGGTAGAACGGAAACGGCTGCACCACCGGGTGCACGGCGGGGCAACGGCGTAACTATCGAGGGTGCAGGCGGTGCAACTGCACCGTGGAACCAGGGGCTGGAAGGGGCCCAGGTGTTGGGCTACGAAGAGGGGAGACTCAAATGCTTAACTTGAAACCCAAAGACTAACATATCGCCTCTAGATTTGCACAGAAGCTATAGACTAAGGCAAGGACCCAGTGGCGTAGCTATCGAGGGTGCAGGCGGTGCAACTGCCCCGTGGAACCAGGGGCTGGAAGGGGCCCAGGTGTTGGGCTACCAAGAGGGGAGACTCAAATGCTTAACATGAAAGCCACAGACTAACATAGCGCCTCTAGATTTGCACAGAAGCTATAGACTAAGGCGAAGACCCAGCGGCGTAGCTATCGAGGGTGCAGGCGGTGCAACTGCACCAGAGTCCGTAGACTCAAGGGGCTCAGGCGCCGGGCTACGTAGAGATGGGAAAAATTTGAGGTTGGATCCCAATTTATTCCTGGCACCAGGGCCCACAGTGACCCATAGACTCACGTATGGATCGAACGGATTCTTCAATGACGTTTTTTTTTAAAGGAAAAGTATATAACAGGGGACGTTGTGGGCAATAGTGCTTCTTCACGTAACACACATCGATTCACCATCAACACGGCGCAACCACACAATGCCGTGCACTGACACAGCGTACACTGGCACAACAACACACACTGACACACACACACTGACACACACACGCTGACACACTGACACACACACACTGACACACACACTGACACACACACACTGACACACACACGCTGACACACACACACACACACTGACACACTGACACACACACTGACACACTGACACTGACACACTCTGACACGCACACACTGACACACACACTGACACACACACACACTGACACACACACACTGACACACACGTGCGCTAACCGCTGCGCCACCGCTCCCCGGGCCGACCGCGACGCACACGCCGACACCACGCTGACACCACGGTCACCGCGGCCATCATGAGAAGCCACCGACCCAAAAAGGCCTCCGAGGAAGCTCTGCGCCCCCTTCACTTTCTTGTCGGCCTCCGCCATGAGCTGAGCTCCGTCTTGCTGCTTAGAGGCGGCATCCATCACGGAGGCGAGGAGGAGGAGACGAGGAGGAGGAGGCGAGGTGGACGAGGTGGACGAGGTAGGCGGCTGCAGGACAGACGAACGGATTATATTTTAACGCAAACTCAAAACGCGGTTCTCAGCCGCGTGCGTCGCACGCCCATTGAAGCCTTTCAATATGGATACCGTGCAGGAGAAACTTCTAAAGTGCACGGGGGGGGGGGAACGCCAGAGCCACCCTTGTTCTCGTCAGCTCATTAGTATCGCTCGTTCTGTTCATTAGCATATCTCGTTCTGTTCATGAGCTCATTAGCATAGCTCGTTCTGTTCATTAGCATATCTCGTTCTGTTCATGAGCTCATTAGCATAGCTCGTTCTGTTCATTAGCATATCTCGTTCTGTTCATGAGCTCATTAGCATATCTCGTTCTGCTCATTAGCATATCTCGTTCTGTTCATTAGCTCATTAGCATATCTCGTTCTGCTCATTAGCATATCTCGTTCTGTTCATTAGCTCATTAGCATATCTCGTTCTGCTCATTAGCATATCTCGTTCTGTTCATTAGCTCATTAGCATATCTCGCTCTGCTCATTAGCATATCTCGTTCTGTTCATTAGCTCATTAGCATATCTCGTTCTGCTCATTAGCATATCTCGTTCTGTTCATTAGCTCATTAGCATATCTCGTTCTGTTCATTAGCATATCTCGTTCTGTTCATCAGCTCATTAGCATATCTCGCTCTGCTCATTAGCATATCTCGTTCTGTTCATTAACTCATTAGCATATCTCGCTCTGCTCATTAGCATATCTCGTTCTGTTCATTAGCATATCTCGTTCTGTTCATTAGCTCATTAGCATATCTCGCTCTGCTCATTAGCATATCTCGTTCTGTTCATTAACTCATTAGCATATCTCGCTCTGCTCATTAGCATATCTCGTTCTGTTCATTAGCTCATTAGCATATCTCGTTCTGTTCATTAGCATATCTCGTTCTGTTCATTAGCTCATTAGCATATCTCGCTCTGCTCATTAGCATATCTCGTTCTGTTCATTAGCTCATTAGCATATCTCGTTCTGTTCATTAACTCATTAGCATATCTCGCTCTGCTCATTAGCATATCTCGTTCTGTTCATTAGCTCATTAGCATATCTCGCTCTGCTCATTAGCATATCTCGTTCTGTTCATTAGCTCATTAGCATATCTCGTTCTGTTCATTAACTCATTAGCATATCTCGCTCTGCTCATTAGCATATCTCGTTCTGTTCATGAGCTCATTAGCATATCTCGTTCTGCTCATTAGCATATCTCGTTCTGCTCATTAGCATAGCTCGTTCTGCTCATGAGCTCATTAGCATATCTCGTTCTGCTCATTAGCATATCTCGCTCTGCTCATTAGCATATCTCGTTCTGCTCATCAGCTGATGAGCTCATCAGCAACTCCCCCGCCCCAACCGCCCCAGCAAACCCGGCGATTCGATTCCGTTACTCGAGGCAAAGCCGCGAATCGCGCGGCGCGTTCATCCTCCGCGCGTGCTCGGCGAGTCCCGAGCGCGACGAACGCCCTCAGAGAGAGTCGCTCCCCACCCCCCCCCCCCCAAGGGAGCATCAACTCGCCACCCACTCCCCCTAGCCCCTCACGGCCGCCGCGTCTTCACCGCGCCGCAATTGGCGTAGCGATTCCCTCGCTGTCGGTTGGCGCAAATCGATTCCGACTTCACCGCAGCCTTTACGAATAGAGGTTCGATTCGATTCAAGGGTGAAAGTAGGAATCGATTCGCGCCGTTGAGATTTTGATATCGCCTCACGTACAAGGATGATGATTGATGGGAGAGACGCGGTGAATGGCGCTGCTGCTGATGATGATGTTGTTTTTACTTCACTGATTGCTGCTGCTGCTGATGTCCACTCGCGCAGACGATGCTGCTGCTGCTGCTGCCGATGTCGCTCTGCTCCGTGTGGAACGCGCAACTCCGCCCCGCGATGACGCCCCTGCGCTAAAAAACAAAGCTGCGGAATGACGTCATCTCGTCGCCCAGCGATACATGACGACATTCGTCGCAATTGACAATTACGACCCTGTTAATTGGACCACCTGTGGAATGACGTCATTGCCGTATTCCTTCCCCCACACCCCCTTTGAGGCCGTCCATAAATGACGTCACGCGATTTTGGGCGATTTTTGACCGCCCCCCTCGTCATAAAGTGTCAGACCTTCTCTCAGATATGACGTCACAAAGCTCTGCCCCCCCCCAAAAAAAATATTAAACATGCTTCAAATCGTCATTGTAGTGCGTATTTAATGTGGCGCTGCACTCTGATGTTGTAGGATAAAAGGTTTATTAAAAAGTATTTTTAATTAAGTAGGACGTGTTGTCTATATTCATTTAAAGTTGCGCATTTTGATGTGACGTCACATTTCTCAAACCCCCCCGCCTCTCGTCACACATCGTCACAAATGTCTGACCCCACCCCCACCCCGAGGTGCGTGACGTCATTTATGGACGGCCCCTTATTCGATATCCATATCGAACACCTCAGGTCACGAGGCGCTCTGTAACAGTGTGTGTAAACGAAATAAAATGTAACAAAGACAAAGTTAATCAGAAATCACAACTTTTATTTATCCTGTAGAAATCCGATGAGCTATGAAGCTCCACCCCCCCGGGAAACCCAAAAACCCGGTGGCGCTCTCCAGAGGTCGCAAACGGGTTTTGATTCCTTACCCCTCGTACCCGTACCCGTACCCGTACCCGGCCGCACCAGGGTCGCAAACGGGTACCCGGGTAGGGTACGGGTATCGGGTACCCGATTGCGACCTCTGGGATGAAGCCACGTTGCAGGCGCGGGTGGGTTGATTCTAGGAACTTGAATTGTGACAAGAGACAAGACGTTGGGAAATGAGTGACAAACGGCGACTCACCATTGACTCACGGCCTACCCCTACACGTACCCGGCCGCATCAGGGTCGCAAACAGGTACCCGGCCGGGTATCGGGTAGAGTACGGGTATCGGGTACCCGATTGCGACCTCTGGGATGAAGCCATGTTGCAGGCGCGGGTGGGTTGATTCTAGGAACTTGAATTGTGACAAGAGACAAGACGTTGGGAAATGAGTGACAAACAGTCACCAGTGACTCACGGCCTTCTCACTCATTGGTTGGGGTGAGTCACGTGCGGCAACCCGTAACCGTACCCGGCCGCACCAGGGTCGCAACGGGTACGGTTAGCCGGGTATCGGGTAGGGTACGGGTATCGGGGTACCCGGTTGCGACCTCTGGCGCTCTCACACTCCGTAGCGCTCGGCCAGGAAGTCTACGACGGCGGCGGTACTGGACAGCGAGTTGAAGGAGAGGCGGTCGGCGCGCGAGGCCAGGCGCTCCATCATGAACACGAGGTGCTGGTGCAGGCAGCAGAAGGGGACGCCAAGCGCCAGCGCCGAGTCCAGCCAGTCCCGGACGCACGCCAGCGGGGTGTCGGGGAACCCGGCGAACAGCGCGGGGTTGGTCAGCAGGCCACGAGCCACCATCACTCCTGAACCGCGGCAGAGGCAAAGGCAGAGGCAGAGGCAAAGGCAGAGGCAGAGGCAAAGGCAGAGGCAAAGGCAGAGGCAGAGGCAAAGGCAGAGGCAAAGGCAGAGGCAAAGGCAGAGGCAGAGGCAAAGGCAGAGGCAAAGGCAAAGGCAGAGGCAAAGGCAGAGGCAGAGGCAGAGGCAGAGGCAAAGGCAGAGGCAGAGGCAAAGGCAGAGGCAGAGGCAAAGGCAGAGGCAAAGGCAGAGGCAAAGGCAGAGGCAAAGGCAGAGGCAGAGGCAGAGGCAAAGGCAGAGGCAAAGGCAGAGGCAGAGGCAGAGGCAAAGGCAGAGGCAGAGGCAAAGGCAGAGGCAAAGGCAGAGGCAAAGGCAGAGGCAAAGGCAGAGGCAAAGGCAGAGGCAAAGGCAGAGGCAGAGGCAAAGGCAGAGGCAAAGGCAGAGGCAAAGGCAGAGGCAAAGGCAGAGGCAAAGGCAGAGGCAAAGGCAGAGGCAAAGGCAGAGGCAAAGGCAGAGGCAAAGGCAGAGGCAAAGGCAGAGGCAAAGGCAGAGGCAAAGGCAGAGGCAAAGGCAGAGGCAAAGGCAGAGGCAAAGGCAGAGGCAAAGGCAGAGGCAAAGGCAGAGGCAAAGGCAGAGGCAAAGGCAGAGGCAAAGATCACACCATGCTCTTGGGTTCTTTCGGTAAAGTCACGTAGGTGGAAATAAAACAATTAAAAAATATATTAAAAAATTTCAAAATGAAAATAACTAAAGATCCCCCGTGTAGCCTTAACAGACTGTAGGGGCAAGTGCTGTTAGTGAGTAGCACCTATGAAGGCCGGCACGGCACACGAGGGGGTGGGTGGCCAACACCACGCCCGGTCGCCTTTGTCTCCCGAGTGGCGATGCTCACACATCACCCCAGGTTCTCATTTGAGGCTGAGACGACCTAGGGGAGGCCCAGGACTGGTTCAGATAATCGTCACCGGTGTTGACCGGAAGTGGGAATCGAACCCGGGTTGCCAGGTTCGTAGCGCAGCGTAGCGCCAACCACTACACTACCGCTCCCCACACACACACACACACGCACACACACACACGCACACACACACACACACGCACACACACACACACGCACACACACACACACGCACACACACACACGCATACACACACACACGCACACACACACACACACACGCACGCACACACACACACGCACACACACGCACACACTCACACACTCACGCACACACACGCACACACACGCACAACAACAACAACAACAATCGCCATTCGCCACTAAGTGGCGGTGACGTCACCACGACGCTTGTGCCAGGCCATGTGCACCCTGAGGCCACGTGAAGTGTCGAACGCCCGCTGGCAGGAGGTTACGGGGCAGACCCAGGTGCCACGGGTCGACTGACCGAGATGACCGAGATGACTGGCTGATGCACCACCTGTGCCCCCTACTGTGCCAACTTGCTGTGCTTTAGCCACCCGGCGCTCCGCTCGTTGTTGTGAGCGTCGCTCCTCCGCCCTCCGTTGTTGTTGGAGGGCGACTGCCTCCAACTGCCCAGTAGCGTCCTTCACGAGCCTCCTCCACTGAGGCCGATCTTGACACCGCTGGTACCAGTCATCAGCAAGTCCACTCAGTTCCACGTCCTCCTGTACCACATCACTCCATCTCTTCTCTAGCCCGTGCCGCGCCCGTTTAGCCCCCTCGATCCGGCCGAACAAAAGCTGTTTAGGCATGCGATGGCTGGGCATGCGGGCTACATGACCCAGCCAACGCAGCCTTGCCTGCCGTAGGAGCTCACTGATGGGACTTTGCCCAGATCTTTCAAGGACTTGTGAGCTCCTCACACAATCCAGCCTGGTTAAACCCATGATGGATCGTAGGCAGGCCAGCCTAAATGTTTCCAACCGGCGAAGATGCTCCACTAGGGGGGTCCACGTTTCGCAAGCGTAGAGAAGGGAGGGAATGACCGTGGCCGCACACACACACACACGCACACACACACACACACGCACACGCACACACGCATACACACACACACGCACACACACGCACACACACGCACACACGCGCACACACTCACACACACACACACGCACACACACGCACACACTCGCACACACGCACACACGCACTCACACGCACACACACGCACACACGCACACAAGCACACACACACACGCAGGCACGCTCGATTCGTCCATCCGTCTGTGCGTGTTGCGGACCGACCAAAAACTAAACTATTTGTTATTTTACCAAGGTAAGGCCCCACTGAGCTATTCAGCTGTTCTTTTTCTTTTCTAGAAGCAATCTGGCCATCACAAGTGATAACTCCACGATGTGGCTCATAGCGTGGAAATGCACAGCAGCCAAACACTCTTTACCCAGTGGCAAACACACCTCTGATTCTTCCGATTCTCATTCCTCCCCCCCCTCCCCCCCCTCCCGACGTCTCTCACCGCTGGCGCCCGTGTCCGCGGCGAGCCGGCGCGCCTCCTCGTCGGTGCGCACGTCCCCGTTGGCGACGACGGGCACGGCGAGCGCGTCGCTCACGGCCCGCACGGCGTCCCTCCTCACCGGCTGGTGGCGCTCCTGGGCGGTGCGGCCGTGCACCGTCACGAAGGACAACCCCGACGCCTCGGCACGCCGGCACAACTCCACGGTGCGGCCCACGTCCTCGTGCACCCTGGTGGGGGGGTGGGGGGGTGGGGGGTTGTGGGGGGGGGGGTGGTTAGAGTCCGGACACAGGTCGCGTCGCTCGAACGTGCAACGACAGCGTCGCTGCCTGGTCGTGCGAGGGAGGAAGAGGAGGTGGAGGGGGGTAGAGGTGGAGGGGGTAGAGGTGGAGGGGGGGGAGGAGGTTGAGGGGGAGGGGGGGGAGGAGGGGGGGAGGAGGGAGGGTAGGAAGAGGTGGAGGAGGTGTAGGTGGAGGGGGGGAGGAGGGGGGGGAGGAGGTGGAGGAGGGGGGAGGAGGGGGGGTAGGAGGAAGTGGAGGGGGGGGAGGAGGTGGAGGAGGGGGGAGGAGGGGGGGTAGGAGGAAGTGGAGGGGGGGGAGGAGGTGGAGGAGGGGGGAGGAGGGGGGGGTAGGAGGAGGTGGAGGGGGGGGAGGAGGTGGAGGAGGGGGGAGGAGGTGGAGGGGGGGGGTGGAGGGGGGAGGTGGAGGGGGGTAGGAGGAGGTGGAGGGGGGGGAGGAGGGGGGGAGGAGGGGGGGAGGAGGAGGGGGGGTAGGAAGAGGTTTTGGAGGTGGAGGACGTGGAGGGGGGGGAGGAGGTGGAGGGGGGGAAGAGGTGGAGAGGGGGGAGGAGGAGGAGGAGCTGTTGACGTTGGGTGAACGGACCGTATTTTTGATGGAGACGCTGAAGTTGGGGTCGGGGATCTGCGCTCGGACTTGCCGCACCATGTCCCTGACCAGCTCGGGTTTGTCCAGGAGACACGCCCCGTAGCCCTCGGACACGGCCCAGCTGCGCACACCACACACACAAAGACAAAGATCCCCCGTGTAGCCTTAACAGGCGGTAGGGGGCAAGTGCTGTTCGCGAGCACCTACGAAGGCCGGCACGGCGCACGAGGGGGGCGGGTGGCCAGCACCACGCCCGGCCGCCTTTGTCTCCCCGGTGGCGATATTTACACACCGCACCGGGTACTCATTTGAGGCCGAGTCGACCTAGGGGGAAGCCCAGGACCGGTTCAAATAATCGTCACCGGTGTTGGCCGTGAGCGGGAATCGAACTCGGCTCGCCGGGTTCATACCGCAGCGCACTAACCGCTGCACCACCGCTCCTCTGCACGTGTACTTGAGTTTCACTCTTCTTCGTTCCGAGACGTCTACAAGTTGCAGGGTGGGGGGGGAGTCCCGTTCACCGCTAAATCTCGGGATGCGCAAGCGGAGAGGCGTTCATTTGATTTTGAGAGGCGTCGCGCCGTTTGCTTTGAAGGACATTGTTAGGGGCCGTCCGTAAATGACGTCACGCGATTTTGGACGATTTTTGACCCCCCCCCCCCTTCGTCACACGGCGTCACAAGAAGTCAGACACCCCTCCTCAAATATGGCGTCACAAAGCTCTGCCCCCCCACCCCCCCCAAAAAAAAACCATGCTTCAAATCGCTTTAAACTATTGTCATTTTAGTGCGTATTTAATGTGGCGCTGCACTCTGATGTTGTAGGAGAAAACATTTATTAAAAGGTCTATTTAATTAAGTAGAACGTGTTGTCTATATTTATTTAAAGTTGCGCATTTTTATGTGACGTTATATTTCTCAAACCACACATCGTCACAAATGTCCGACCCCCACCCCCCCCCCCATAGGCGCATGACGTCATTTATGGACGGCCCCTTACTCACCGCAGAGAAGTGGAGCGACACGACCGCACTGTACGATAGCTGACGCCAAACTGTGCAACCGCACCTCTGACTCGCACGGTTGGCTATATACGGTGCGAAAGAAGTTCAATATACATACTGAACTATTTTAAAAATTGGTATTTTACCAGGTAAAGCCCTCTGAACTATACTATGAGCTATCATTCTGGCCACAAATGATAGCTCAACCAAGTGGACATTCGTCAGAGTCAAATGCGTGATGTTGATTCTGAACGTGGGGGAAAAACCGGAGGACCTGGATAAAAATACATGCAACCAGGGGGAGAGAGAAACACGCACACTGCAACCATGCAGGTGTCAGGGTCTGGATCGAACCCACGACCTCCTGCACACCAGGCGAGGTAGTTGACATCTCCTAGCCACCGTGATGATGATGAGAGAGAGAAACACGCAAACTCCAAATACACAGCAGTAGGCGTCAGGGTAGGGATCGAACCCACGACCTCCTGCACACCAGGCGAGGTAGTTGACATATCCTAGCCACCGTGATGATGATGAGAGAGAGAAACACGAAAACTCCAAATACACAGCAGCAGGCGTCAGGGTAAGGATCGTTCCCACGACCTCCTGCACACCAGGCGAGGTAGTTAACATCTCCCAGCCACCGTGGCTCGCCGCATACGTACAACGTAGCCCCACTACAGCCACCAGTTCTTACGCACGGCATCCGCCCAACCCAAGCGATATCCAGCCTCGATCCTGCCCAGCGCCTGGCCTCGTCCTTCCGAGGTCGATCCCTGACGCCCGGCGGGGGGAGCCGACGGAGCCGTCCCTCACCGCTGGGGGCAGCCGCAGTTGAGGTCGACGCCATCGGCGTACGGGGGTGACGGCGAGCGACGCCGCCGCGAGGTCGTAAGGGTCGTTTGCGGCAAACTGGACGATGAGCGGACGGTCGGCTGTGTGCGGACAAGCGATCGTCGTCAGCGGCGGCGGCGGGTGGCGTCATCATTCGATTACAAAAATTCAAACAACTTTTGTCCAGTAGTAGGTTGTTACCCTTTCAACTGGTACAAAAACTGACACCTTCATACAAGGCATCATGTTTGCAATAACCGCAACACAAGCAGTCAAAATGCAAACAAAAAGAAACAAACTCTGATGATGATAATGATATGCACTGTCCTTGAAGTTGATTGGTCCACACCCGAGACAGCTTTTCTTAGAGCCTAGTCTCACATGGTGTTGGATCAGATGACGCCAAAAGGCGCACAACTCAAACTTTTGTCTGACCAGGTTAAGGCCCCACGGAGCCGGATGGCTCGTTTTTGGCGAGTGACCTGGCGATCACAAATGAAAGCTCGACCAAGTGGCTGATCACCTTCATCGTCATCGTCACGTGGAAATTTAGAGCAGTGGCCAAATGCTCTCAACTTCCTCGACCTTTACTATGAGACTTCTTTTACCAGTGGCAAAATATAGTAGTAGGTTTTTACCCTTTTAAACTGGTACAAAACTGACACCTTTATACAAGGCATTATGCTTGCAATAACCGCAACACAAGCAGTTAAAATGCAAACAAAAAGAAGCAACTCTGATGATGATGTACGCCTTCTGGTGTCATCTGGTCCAACACCAATGGGGACTAGGCTCTAAAGAAAGCCGTCTCGGGTGTGGACCAATCAACTTCAAGGACAGTGCATATCATTATCATTATCAGAGTTGCTTCTTTTTCGATTTAAAGCTTTCGTGACTGCAGGGATTCATCTTCTTGGTTCTTTCGGTAAAGTCACGTAGAAGGGAAGTAATAAAGAACCAAGAAGTTGCTTCTTTTTGTTTGCATTTTTGACTGCTTGTGTTGTGGTTATTGCAAACATGATGCCTTGTATAAAGGTGTCAGTTTTGTACCAGTTTAAAAGGGTAAAAACCTACTACTACTTCCTCGACCTTTTCTGACCTGCCCCCGACTTGAAATCTGTTATTATTTTGTTAAATAGAGCTTCGCAGCTCATCGGATTTCTCCAGTCTGAATAAAGATTCCAATTCCGACTCTGACCTTTCCCAACGCTGACGAGGCCCCTGCACCTCTGAATAGCACGGATGGCTACGTATGGTGGGAAAAAAGTGCAACATACATACAGAGACCCACACAGAGACCCATAGACTCACACAGAGACACATAGACTCACACTGAGACCCATAGACTCACACAGAGACCCATAGACTCACACAGAGACGCATAGACTCACGCAGAAACCCATAGACTCACACAGAGACACATAGACTCACGCAGAGACCCATAGACTCACACAGAGACCCATAGCCTCACACAGAGACCCATAGACTCACACAGAGACCCATAGACTCACACAGAGACGCATAGACTCACGCAGAGACCCATAGACTCACACAGAGACCCATAGCCTCACACAGAGACCCATAGACTCACACAGAGACCCATAGACTCACACAGAGACCCATAGACTCACACTGAGACCCATAGACTCACACAGAGACCCATAGACTCACACAGAGACGCATAGACTCACACAGAGACACATAGACTCACGCAGAGACCCATAGACTCACACTGAGACACATAGACTCACACAGAGACCCATAGACTCACACAGAGACCCATAGACTCTCACTGAGACCCATAGACTCACACAGAGACCCATAGACTCACACAGAGACGCATAGACTCACGCAGAGACCCATAGACTCACACAGAGACACATAGACTCACGCAGAGACCCATAGACTCACACAGAGACCCATAGCCTCACACAGAGACCCATAGACTCACACAGAGACCCATAGACTCACACAGAGACCCATAGACTCACACAGAGACCCATAGACTCACACAGAGACGCATAGACTCACACAGAGACGCATAGACTCACACAGAGACCCATAGATTCACAGAGACGCATATAGACTCACATAGAGACCCATAGACTCACACAGAGACCCATAGACTCACACAGAGACCCATAGCCTCACACAGAGACCCATAGACTCACACTGAGACCCATAGACTCACACAGAGACCCATAGACTCACACAGAGACCCATAGACTCACACAGAGACCTATTTCTTTAGAACGGCTTTTAGTGTTTAGTTTGCTGTCGTCCCCACGCACGTCCGATTAGCATGGTCGACTACGTACGGTGCGAAATAAGTTCATACATAAATACACGTACATTTGACCTCAGTTTGATACAGAGGTCGCAACCGGGTACCCGATACCCGTACCCTACCCGATACCCGGCTACCTGTACCCAGCCGGGTACGGGTACGGGTACCCGTTTGCGACCCTGGTGCGGCCGGGTACGGGTAAGGAATCAAAACCCGTTTGCGACCTCTGGTTTGATATAAACGCCCGATGGCTTCCCCCCCCCGGCCGCGACCACCCCCCCCCCCCCCCTGGGCATGCCCGTGTAGACCCGCGTGGCCTCACCCGCGTTGGTGGTGAACTCGCTGTCGCGCGCACGCAGCGAGCGCGCGAAGGCGTCGGCCAGGATCATGGGCGTGAAGCAGAGGTCGCAGCCGTAGCGCCGCACCAGCGAGCGGAACGCCAGCCTGGGGACAAGCGGGGAGAGGGGTGCGTGAGAGAGCGCGGGGAGAGCAGGGGGAGAGTTTCAGTTTCATTTCATTGATTAGCTATAGCCCTGTGAGCCATTGGGCTCTTGAATCGGGTGCAACCGCAACAAACAAAAAACTAAAACATGAACAAGAAAACATCTTAAAGTGACTATGTGACTAAGTGCAAAGAGAAAAATCCAGGAAAAAACTGCAAAGTCTTCAAGAAAAAAAAGCACCGTACACCAACCCTGTGCAAATATCCTAGTGGGATGCAAGTCAAACAACAACAACAACAACCACAAGACAACTTAGATTAAAGCCATCCTTCTAACTCCGTACTACAACAAACAAACATGGCCAAACCAAAAAACTTTTCGAAATCACCAAAATAAAACCAGCAGAAATAGCTCTGGAGTCGCTTTCGACAGGGATCACCAACATCGAGTGACAATTGCCCCTCGCGCCGCGTGCGCCTCACGGCCACGTGCCATGCAGGCACCGCGTCATCACCCACGTGGTCCGCGTGGAGTTACCTGGTTACAACGTGAAAGTCAGTGCACCGGGACAGAGAGACAGGGTGAGAGAGATAAAGTGAGACAGAGACACAGAGAGAGACAGAGACACAGAGACAGACAGAGTGAGAGAGACAGAAAGACAGACAGTGAGACAGAGAGACAGAGTGAGACAGAGAGACACAGAGAGAGACACAGAGACAGACAGAGTGAGAGAGACAGAAAGACAGACAGTGAGACAGAGAGACAGAGTGAGACAGAGAGAGACAGAGAGACACAGAGACAGACAGAGGGAGAGAGAGACTTTTGCCTTTTAAACAACTTTTATTGCCGCCAGCAGCAACAGCACTGGAGGCGATTCCGATATGGAGGCAGACAGAGACAGAGAGACAGAGACAAACAGAGACAGAGTGAGACAGAGTGAGAGACAGAGAGAGATAGATGCACCCAGACCCAGACCGTCCCGTCAATGAATCCCGACAGGGGCAAAATGAACCACGATGTACCACGATGCAACGTGATGCCACTCACTTGGAGTATCGAACCATCGGCGCCGAGACGCGGACCATCCGCCCTGACTGCAGCAGCTCCACTGCACTCATCCGTCTCTCCGCCATCCCTCGCCCGGAGACCCCGAGTCAGGTAGGGGACCCTGGTTCTGATAGGGGACCCTGGTTCCAGTAGAGACCCTGGTTCTGATAGGGGACCCTGGTTCTGATAGGGGACCCTGGTTCCGATCGGGGACCCAGACTCTGATAGGGGACCCAGACTCCAGTAGGGGACCCTGACTCCAACTGAGACCCCAGCGAGTCTGTGGTGGTGGTGCTGGTGGGGGTGGTGGTGGGGGGTGGTGGTGCTGGTGGTGCTGGTGGTGGTGCGGGTGGTGGGGGGTGGTGGTGGTGCTGGTGCTGGTTGGTGGTGGTGGTGGGGGGTGGTGGTGCTGGTGGTGCTGGTGGTGGTGCGGGTGGTGGGGGGTGGTGGTGGTGCTGGTGGTGGTGCTGGTTGGTGGTGGTGGTGGGGGGTGGTGGTGGTGCTGGTGCTGGTTGGTGGTGGTGGTGGGGGTTGTGGTGCTGGTGGGGATGGTGGGGGGTGGTGCTGGTGGTGGTGGAGGGGTGGTGGTGGTGGTGGTGGTGCTGATGGTGGTGGTGGTGGTGGTGCTGGTGGTGGTGGAGGGGTGGTGGTGGTGCTGATGGTGGTGGTGGGGGTGGTGCTGGTGGTGCTGGTGGTGGTGCGGGTGGTGGGGGGTGGTGGTGGTGATGGTGGGGGGTGGTGCTGGTGGTGGTGCTGGTGGTGGTGCGGGTGGTGGGGGGTGGTGGTGGTGATGGTGGGGGGTGGTGCTGGTGGTGCTGGTGGTGGTGCGGGTGGTGGGGGGTGGTGGTGGTGCTGGTGGTGCTGCTGCTGGTGGTGGTGGTGCTGGTGGTGGCTGCGTGCGAACCAATGAAGTGAATCACCGCGGTCCCTACGATTGTCTTCATTATTGCAGCGGTGCCTCAATTAGCACGACGGAAACGCGGTGCGAAAATTACCAACACCCTCACACCGCGCCAATCGCACTGCGACATCGCAAAGTTACCAATAAAGAAATATAAACGACCTTCGTTTATATATTTGTATTTTATTTTAAAAAATGTGTTAGTTTATTTACGAGGGTAAAATGACCGCGGACCCCTTTAGCAGGCGGAAGCGGAAGTGGATTTCGCCGCCACGCGGGAAGCAAAAATACATTTTCCCCCGAAGCGGCGGAGGCGCCGGGAGCCTCCCCTAGGTCGACTCAGCCTCAAACGAGTACAGTACCTGGCGCGGCGTCACATACCGCGTCAACCCGTACGGTTTACACCAGCAGCAGCACCACCAACAGCACCAGCACCACCACCACCCCCCACCAACACCACCACCTCCCCCACACCACCAGCAGCACCAGCACCACCAGCACCACCAGCACCAGCAGCAGCACCACCAGCACCACCAGCACCACCAGCACCACCACCAGCACCACCACCACCTCCCCCACACCACCAGCAGCACCAGCACCACCACCCCCCACCACCACCAGCACCACCAGCAGCACCACCACCAGCAGCACCACCACCACCAGCAGCACCACCACCACCTCCCCCACACCACCAGCACCACCAGCACCACCACTAGCACCACCACCCCCCACCACCACCAGCACCACCAGCAGCACCACCAGCAGCACCACCAGCAGCACCACCAGCAGCACCACCACCAGCAGCACCACCACCAGCAGCACCACCAGCAGCACCACCACCACCAGCAGCACCACCAGCAGCACCACCACCAGCAGCACCACCACCAGCAGCACCACCAGCAGCACCACCACCACCAGCAGCACCACCAGCAGCACCAGCAGCACCACCACCACCACCAGCAGCACCACCACCAGCAGCACCACCAGCAGCACCACCAGCAGCACCACCACCACCAGCAGCACCACCACCAGCAGCACCACCAGCAGCACCACCAGCAGCACCACCACCACCACCAGCACCACCACCAGCAGCACCACCAGCAGCACTCGTGTTGTGTATTTAACTCGTGTTTGTGTGCAGGGAAATTGATGGTTTCAATACGGGCAGCACAATTATATATATGTGTGTGTGTTGTGTTCTCTCTCTCTCTCCTTGTGATGGAACTTTGTAGGATTAACGTTGAGGTTTATAGGGGGGTCTGTTATAAGGTAGGGCACTGATAAGGGGTTCACAGGTATGTAATTATGGTAGTCTAGGGGCCGTCCATAAATGACGTCACGCACCTAGGGGGGGGGGTGGTCAGACATTTGTGACAATTTGTGACAAGGCGGGGGGGGGGTGTTGAGAAATGTGACGTCACATCAAAATGCGCAACTTTAAATAAATATAAACAACACGTTCTACTTAATTAAATAGACTTTTAATAAATGTTTTCTGCTACAACATCAGAGTGCAGCGGCACATTAATTACGCACTACAATGACAATAGTTTAAAGCGATTTGAAGCATGTTTTATATTTTTTGGGGGGGGGGGGGGCAGAGCTTTGTGACGTCATATTTGAGGGGGGGGTCTGACTTTTTGTGACGCCGTGTGACGAAGGGACGGGGGGTCAAAAATCGTCAAAAATCGCGTGACGTCATTTATGGACGGCCCCATAGTGTAGTGTATAGTAGTGTCAACCCATACGCCTTACCCCGTATTCTTGTACAGGGTAATTAAGTTTTCAGGTCCATACGGCGTAACAGCCGTTTCAAGACGGGCAACATCGTTTTTTGTGTATTTGCGTTCCTCTCCTTGTGATGGGACTTTGTAAGATGAACGTTGATATTTATAGGGTCTGGTAGGGCAGATTTGAAGCTTTCGTGACTGCAAGGATTCATACTCTTAGTTCTTTCGGTAAAGTCACGTAGGTAAAAAATGAAATTAAAATTAATATTGTTTTATTTTTATTAATTTCATTTTTTACCTACGTGACTTTACCGAAAGAACTAAGAGTATGTATGACATCGCCACTGGGGAAACAGGCGGTCGGGCGTGGTGTTGGCCACCCACTCCCTAGACTACCGTGCCAGCCCCCACGTGTGTTGCTCGTTCACAGCCACTCGCCCCCCACAGCCTGCTGTTTAAAGGCGACACGGGGAATCTCTGTCTCCTGTGTGTGTGTGTGCTCCGAGCCAGGCAATGGAGGCGGCTGTGCCGTGTGCGTGCAAGGGCGTGCGCACCTGCCTGGCCTGTGAGTCCGACGACAAGCGGAGGCGACACAACAACAACCGCCACAACAACGACAACAACCGCCACAACAACAACAACAATGACAACAACCGCAGCGACGACGATAGCTGCAGAGAGGTTCGGTCTCCACAACGCCAGTCCCGGAGGCTCCCTTGAACCAAGACGAATCGATATTTAAATCTTGACTTTAAAGCTTTCGTGACTGCAGGAATTCACATTGTTTGGGTCTTTCGGTAAAGCCACGTCGATAGAAAATAATAACTCCACTCCCCTCTCATCTCACACAGATATTGTACTCTTAGATATAAAATAAATCTAATTATTTTCTACCCACGTGACTTTACCGAAAGAACCAACGAGTATGGATCCCTGCAGTCACGAAAGCTTCAAATCAAGATCGCACAGATATTGTTTTATTATTTTTCTAGCTACGTGGCTTTACCGAAAGACCCAAAGAATAAGAAACAATATTTGTTTACTTTACCAGGTAAGGCCCGCTGAGCTACGAAGCTGTTTTGCAGAAGCCCAAAATCGTGGGGCTTATCACGTGGGAATAAATAGCGGCCAAAATGCTCAAAACGCGTGACGTTGACTCTACGCAAACGCGGAGGGAAAAACCGGAGGACCTGGAGAAAAATCCACGCTACCACGGGAAAAGACAGAGAAAACACGCAGACTCCACATACACATGTAGTGGGCACCGTGACGAACAGAGTCGTTTAAACAGAGGCAACACTTATGTATTAACACTTAGCCCCGTTACAGCGTCACACTCGAAGAGGTAACGGCAGAGGTGGGACAAAGTCATTGTTATGCAAGTCCAAGTCGAGTCGCAAGTCATCAAATTCATGACTCGAGTCTGACTCGAGTCCAAGTCACATGACTCGAGTCCACACCTCTGGGTAACGGCCTCTCCACCCGCTACTCTCAAGGGAGGTATTCCCAATCTAACTCGCCTGCTCCCCACCTATACCACGACCCTCCTCTCAAGGAGGCTACCTGACCCGGCCCAGCCAAGGCGCAGGTCTCGACCAGTAGCCACACGGACCCAGCCCTTACAAGGACATCGGGCCTCGAGATTCTGGGGTCTTACCGCTGGCCTTACTCTGCCCGGCCCTTAGAAGGACAGCGGGTCAGAGGAGTCCCAGGGTCTAGCTAGCCGGACTTCAGTCTTCAGCTGGTTCTTCTGGCTTCGGCTTGTCCGCACTGAACTCTCTCTCTCTCGGGCTCACGCCTTTTATACAAACTTCCCACCGAGGGGCGGGGCTCTGTGGGATCACAGCCGCTCCCCGCAGCCCCCACCCGTTGGGAGGGGCTGCGGCTAGGGATATCACAACCGCCCCGCACAGATAAGTAATGGAAGTTAACCAGAGCTGGTGTGCGTGCGTCTCAATACCACCACCACCACATATACAGACGTCAGGGTCTGGATCACGCGAGGGAGTTCACATCTCCTAGCCTACCGCGGCGCCTGGACCGCCTTTGCCCGCTTTAAATTTCGATGTAAAGCTTTCGTGACTGCAGGGATTCATCTTCTTGGTTCTTTCGGTAAAGTCACGTAGAATGGAAATTAAAAAAATAATTAAACATTATTAAATTATATTGCTAAATTATTTTATTATGTTTTATTTTTAAGTTGAGAGTGAAATTACATCTTCTTGGTTCTTTCGGTAAAGTCACGTAGAAGGGAAGTAATAAAATAATAATAATAAAATACAATTCTCACGACGTTTCGGCCACAACGCTTTGCCCGCGCTTTGTCGACGTTCCAGCTTGTGCTGGAGTTTGATCCGGCGCTGGGGCTTGCCGTGGTGCCGCCGGGCTCGCCGCTCGCCGGGATGGCGGCGCGCGTGAGCGGCGTGCACGTGTGGCGCGACTTCCTCAGCCCCGACGAGGAGCAAGAACTCGTCGTCGCCATCGACCGCGACGAGTGGAGACCGTCGCAGTCGGGAAGACGCAAGCAGGTGCAGGCGCGCGCTCCTGCCTCCGCCCTCTCATCGCACTCCCCTCGGAACTCCTCTCTCAACTCTCATCTCACTCACTTGTCAGCTCACGCCACTCCCATTTCAACTCACTCCACTCTCATCTCACTCCCCTCTCATCTCACTCCACTCCCATCTCATCTCACTCCCCTCCCATCTCATCTCACTCCCATATAATCTCACTCCCCTCTCATCTTACTCCCCTCTCATCTCAGTCCACTCCCCTCTCATCTCACTCACCTCTATCTTGATTTGAAGCTTTCGTGACTGCAGGAATCCATACTCTTTGGTTCTTTCGGTAAAGTCACGTAGGCAGAAATAAAATAAAATAAATCACCTCTCTTCTCACTCCACTTCCCTCCCAATCACCTCTCATCTCATCTCACTCCCCTCTCATCTCACTTTGCTCCCCTCCGCCCACACTCTCCCACCTCTCCGTCATCTCAAAATACGCCGGATTAAAAAAAAACACATCGCATTGCCTTGCACAACGCCGAACGTTTTCTCCTCTCTCCTTTAACACCCCCTCAACCCCCTCAACCCCCTCAACCCCTGCCGGGAACCCCCCACCTCGCCCCCCACCCCGCCCCCCACCTCGCCCCCCACCCCGCCCCCCACCCCGCCCCCCACCCCGCCCCCCACCCCGCCCTCCTCCCCCTCCTCCCCGCAGGACTACGGGCCCAAGGTGAACTTCCGCAAGCGGCGTGTGCGAGCGGCCGGCTTCTCGGGGCTGCCGCCGCTGAGCCGTGCGCTGGCGCTGCGCGTGCGCGCCGCCAGCCCCGCCCTGCTCGGCGACTTCGTGCCCGTCGAGCAGTGCCACCTGGAGTACGAGCCGTCGCGCGGCTCCAGCATCGACGCACACCTAGACGACGCGTGGCTCTGGGGAGACCGCCTCGTCACCGTCAACCTCCTCTCGGACACGGCGCTCACGCTCACTCGGCCCGCGGGGCGGGCGGGCGGAGACGTCGGGACGCGGGAGGGTGCGGCCGCGGGGACGGGAGATGCTGGAGAGGCCGTCGACCGGTCGGGTCAGCCGCCGCCGCCGCGAGGTGACGGGGGAGCCGCGGGTGGGAGGAGGGGCACGGCGGGGGGGGACGGCGAGGGAGCTCGGCGCGAGAGGGAACGCCCGGAAGGTTTGGGGGCGCGCAGGGACGGGCCGAGACATTCTGGAGACGTGGGGACGCTGACAACCGGGGTAGGGGGGTGTTTGGGAGGAGTGGAGGAGATCGGCAACGGCACGGGCGACGTCCAATCGGCGGGAGATTCGGGAGAAGTTGACGACGACGACGACGATGACGACGACGGGGAGTACGTCACGTTGAGGCCCCTTTCTTTTTGGCAGCAAAGACGGGAGAACCGGCTCCGCCAAAACCCGGCACCGGACCTCCGATCCCCAACCGCCACCTCCGCCGCCACACCGCAAATGCACCGTCCTCCCGCTCCTCCGGGCTCGGGCTCGTGTGTGCGCGTGCCGGCGTCCTCGGTGACGGTGCGCGTGCCGTCCCCGCGCCGGTCCCTGGTGCTGCTGCGGGGCGCGGCGCGGCGCTCGTGGCTGCACGCGGTGCGGCGCGGCGACGTGGCGGCGCGCCGCGTGTGCATCACGCTGCGGGAGCTCTCCGCCGAGTTCCGGCCGGAGCCCCGCGCCCTGGCGCTGCTCGCCGACGAGGCGCTGGCGCCGGAGGGGACGGCGCGGATGGACCGGGCGGAACCGGAGGAAGCGGCGGCGGCGTCGGCGATGACGACGATGACGACGGGGATGACGACGACGATGCCGACGGCGACGACGATGGAGTTCGGAGAGCTGCGAAGCCGGCGCTCGGCGGAGATTGGGGCGCGGTTGTTGGCGACGGCGCTCACGTTCCGGGGAATACCGGTGCTGTGACCGGTTGCGACCTCGCTGCGCCACGAGCTCATTCGAAACTAAAATGCATCTCGGTAATAATATTCCTCAATTTCGATGTGAAGCTTTCGTGACTGCAGGGATTCATCGTCTTGGTTCTTTCGGTAAAGTCACGTAGAAGGGAAATAATAAAATAATAAAAATAAAACATAATAAAATAATTCTCACGACGATTTCGGCCACAACGCAAGCAGCCGTCCTCAGGTGAAGAACAGGTCATTCAGACGCTGTCTTTCCGACAGACCTGTTCTTCACCTGAGGACGGCTGCTTGCGTTGTGGCCGAAACGTCCTGAGAATTATTTTATTGGTTTATTTTTATTACTTCCCTTCTACGTGACTTTACCGAAAGAACCAAGAAGATGAATCCCTGCAGTCACGAAAGCTTTAAATGTCTGACGTAGTGTGGGTGCTGCGGTGTGCAATACCACAGCTCTAAACAACGTCCCCGTGGACAGTTGAACCCACTGACAACCCGCAGGCTCGCTTACTAAACTACATTATTTTTATTTGACCAGGTAAGGCTCACTGAGCGATTTAAAAAAAAAAATTTAGAAGCAACCTGCGCTACAAATAGCTCCGATATTAGGAAGCCATTGGGAGCTATGGCACTTTTAAATGGAGATTGAAAACTAATTTCTTTAGCGACTGCTTTTTGTGTTTAGTTTGTTGTCCTTCCCCGCACCTCCGATTAGCACGGTTGGCTACGTACGGTGCGAAAGAAGTTCAACATACACACAACGAAGTGGCTCATCATGTCAAAAATTATAGCAGACAAATACTCTCGGATTCTACATGTGGAAGGAAAAAACCGGAGGGCCCAGAGAAAAATCCACACAACCACAAGGAGAAGAGGCACGCAAACTCCAAATATACAGCAGCCGGCGTCAGGGTCAAGATCGAACCCACGACCTCCTGTACACCAGGCGAGGTAGTTAACATCTCCTAGCCACCGTGATGATGAGGAGAGACACGCAAACTCCAAATACACAGCAGCAGGCGTCAGGGTCGGGATCGAAACCTTGACCTCCTGTACACCAGGCGAGGTAGTTAACATCTCCTAGCCACCGTGATGATGAGGAGAGACACGCAAACTCCAAATACACAGCAGCAGGCATCGTCAGGGTCGGGATCGAACCCACGACCTGCACACCAGGCGGGGTGGTTAACATCTCCTAGCCACCGTGATGATGATGAGAGACACGCAAACTCCAAATATACAGCGTCAGGGTCTGGATCGAAACCTTGACCTGTTGTACACCAGGCGGGGTGGTGAACATCTTGCCACTGTGGAGCCTGAAGAGAGGGGGGGGGGTGGTGGTGGAGATGCCGCTACGCCAGTCACTCGAGACGTTTTAAGTCGCGCGGATGTTGAATAAAGCTGCTCGATGAACGAACGCACCGCTGCCGTGTCGCTACTGGCATCGTGATGACGACGACGACGATGGCGACGGGGAGTACGTCATGTTGAGGCCTCTTTCTTTTTGGCAGCAAAGACGGGAGAACCGGCTCCACCAAAACCCGGCACCGGACCTCCAATCCCCAACCGCCACGCAAATGCACCGTCCTCCCGGTTCTCCGGACTCGGGCTCGTGGTTTGCGCGAGCCGGCGTCCTCGGTGACGGTGCATGCGGCGCGACGCGGTGCGACGTGGTGTGCGCACCACGCTCTGGGCGCGGCTCGCGTACGAGGCCAGCACCACACCCGACCGCCTTTGTCTCCCCAGTGCTGATGTTTACAAACACCGCACAAGGTACTTATTTGAAGCCCAGTCGACCTAGGGGAGGCACCGGACCGGTTTCCGATAACCGTCAGCCCATGTTGGCCATGAGCTGGAATCAAACTCGGGTCGCCGGGTTCGTAGCGCAGTGCACTTAACACCACAGACCACCGCTCGCCACACGTTTAATAGGACACGGACACACGAGGTTAAACGTGAACACAACGATAGCGTCCTTTATTAGGAAGCGTAAAACCTCACCGAGTCTCGATATTTTTTGTTTGTTCATGCGGGTCCTCGCTTGGGGATGTTGGCACACGAGTGAAGGGGAAAGGAAAACTGAGCACCTAAAAATAAAAACCAAATCAAAACCCGGTCTCCTGGAGCCGAGTCTCACCCGAGATTCCGACCCCGAGACCCGGTCTCTCCTGGAGCCGAGTCTCAACCGAGACTCTGACCCTGAGACCCGGTCTCTCCTGGAGCCGAGTCTCAACCAAGACTCCAACTCTGAGACCCGGTCTCCTGGAGCCGAGTCTCAACCAAGACTCAGACCCTGAGACCCGGTCTCCTGGAGCCGAGTCTCAACCGAGACTCCGACCCTGAGACCCAGTCTCCTGGAGCCGAGTCCCAACCAAGACTCAGACCCTGAGACCCGGTCTCCTGGAGCCGAGTCTCAACCGAGACTCCGACCCTGAGACCCGGTCTCCTGGAGCCGAGTCTCAACCAAGACTCCAACTCTGAGACCCGGTCTCCTGGAGCCGAGTCTCAACGGAGACTCTGACCCTGAGACCCGGTCAGGGTGTTAGGGCAGTGGCGGTCTCCCCTGTGCCCCCGCCCCCTATGCTGCCTTGGTTCCCCCCGGCACTTTGCTGGAGAAGAGGTTGATCCCGGAGCGCTCGGCGTCCTGCTTGACCTGCGTGCGCGTCGCCTTCTTGATGGCCTCCGGGGACACGGTCTCCTGCTCCGCCATCTGGCGCAGCTGCCTACAGCGGACGTAGGGAGATCGACAACCGCAAGAGAGGGGGGGGTGAGACGCTGGCATGGTGTGCGGTTTGCGGTGCGTGTCCGCGCGTGGAATTGCCTCCCTTTGTGCCGTTCGTGGTGGCGGTGTCTGTGCGGTGTGCGGTTTAACTCTCTCCACGTGTGAGCAATAATAATCGTTGTTTACCCTTCCTGGCACGAAGCCAGGAGGTGTTCGTATGTTCGAACACCAAACAGAAACGTTCTGCAAGGAAATCAAGCCCGCATGAACCGCACACGGTACTTGTGATTTCCCTCTCTGCGTGATGTGTGACGCTCTCCGTGCGGCGGCGGCGGCGTCTGTGTGCTTGCGGCCCTCACTGCGTGCGGATGCACGAGGCCTCCACGGCGTTGATGAGGAGGCTGCGGAAGCCGCCGCTCTCCAGCAGGTGGATGGCGTGGATGGTGGCGCCGCCCGGGGAGCAGACGTCGTCCTTGAGCTGCCCCGGGTGCTGCTCCGACGTCAGCAGCATCTTGGCCGCCCCCTGAGCGGAGAGGTGGTGAGAGCACGCGCGGCGAGCCCCACCCTCCGAGGGGGCCCGAGTTCAAGCCCCGGGGCTGTGCGAGCGTGTTCTCTCTCGTCTCTCTCAGTGGCATGGGCGGGGGCAGAATGGCCACGTGAGCTATTGCTGACGGGCACAACAACAACTACTGGCATCCTTACACTAAGTGGCGGTGACGTCACCACGGCCGCTTGTGCCAGGCTAAGTGCACTTTAAGGCCACGTGAAGTGTCGAACGCCCGCTGGCAGGAGGTCACGGGACAGACCCAGGTGCAATAGGTTGACTGAGATGAATGGTCGATGCACCAGCTGTGCCCCCTACTGTGCCAACTCGCTGCAGTTTAGCCGCCCGGCACTCCGCTCATTGTTGTGAGCGTCGCTCCTCTGCCCTTCATTGTTGTACGAGTGTTAGAGGGCGACTGCCTCCAACTGCCCAGTAGCGTCCTTCACAAGCCTCCTCCATGGAGGCCGATCTTGACACTGCTGGTACCAGTCTTCAGCAAGTCCATTTAGCTCCACATCTTCCTGCACCACATGGGCCCATCTCTTTTCCAGCCCATGTCGTGCCCATTGAACCCGTTATATCCAGCCACACAGAAGCTGCTTGGGCACGTGGTGGCTGGGCATGCAATGGAATGCCCAACCACCACATGCACGTGTGTATTGGCTAAATGACCCACAAAAAAAGACGAAGATCCCCTGTATAGCCTGTAACAGATTGTTGGGGCAAGTGCTGATAGCGATTACCTATGATGGCCGGCACGGCAAACAAGGGGGTGGATGGCCAGCACCATGCCCGGCCGCCTTTGTCTCCCCAGTGGCGATGATTTTTACACACTGCACCAGGTACTCATTTGAGGCTGAGTCGACCTAGGGGAGGCCCAGGACCGGTTCAGATAATCGTCACCGGTGTTGGCCGTGAGCGGGATTTGAACTGTGGTCGCCGGGTTTGTAGCGCAGCGCGCTAACCGCTACACCACCGCTCCCCACTATGACCCACACACACACACAGATACACACACACACACACAGATACGCACACACACGCACAGACACGCACACATGCACACGCACAGACACACGCGCACACACGCACACGCACGCAGTCCTGCAGGCCGCTCGTACCAGCAGCGTCTGCGCTCCGAGTCGCACGGCGAGGCGGCGAGGCAGCCCCATCTTCACTCCGCCGTCAGCCAGCGCATCCACCGCGGTGAACGCCTGCGCAGCGACGCGGCGGCCACAACGCAACGGTCTCAACGCGCAATCTCAACGCGCAATCTCAACGCGCAATCTCAACGCGCAATCTCAACGCGCAATCTCAACGCGAAATCTCAACGCGAAATCTCAACGCGCAATCTCAACGCGCAATCTCAACGCGCAATCTTAACGCGCAATCTCAACGCGCAATCTTAACACGCAATCTCAACACGCGCTCTTAAGACGGGGTGGGTAGGTAAGGTGGGTGAGTGGGTAGGTGGGTGGGTGGGTGAGTGCGTGGGTGGTTGGGTGGTTGGGTGGGTGGGTGGGTAAGTGGGTGGGTGGGTAGATGGGTGGGTAGATGGGTGGGTGGGTAGTTGGGTGGGTGGGTGGGTAAGTGGGTGGTTTGGTAGGTGGGTGGGTAGTTGGGTGGGTGGGTAGTTGGGTGGGTGGGTAAGTGGGTGGTTTGGTAGGTGGGTGGGTGATTGAGTGGGTGGGTGGGGAACTCACGTAGGCGGGGCCGCTGCCGCTGAGGCCCGTGACGGCGTCGATGAGGTCCTCCTCCACCTCGGTGCAGAATCCCACGCTGCCCATCAGCTGCTCCAGCAGGCGGCAGTCCTCCGCCTCCGCGTGAGTGCCCGGCGCGTACACCGTGGCGCCCTCGCGCACGATAACCGCCGTGTTGGTCATGGCGCGGACGACGCGCGGGGAGGGCAGGTACACGCTCAGCTTCTGCGCGCGGGAACGGATTAGGGGAAGGCGGAGCGAGCGGAGGGGGGGGGGCGTTGGGCGGGGAAGGTCGTGCACCCGGCCTGGCGCCGGTGACGTCACCAGCGAGTTCGTAGCGGCCGCCGGCTGTTGCCGTCGTTCGATGTGGATTAGCACGGTTGGCTATGTACGGTGTGAAAGAAGTTCTATGCGAGTCTGTGGTCCTCTCTGCGAGCCTATGGGTCTCTGTGTGAGTCTATGGGTCTCTGTGTGAGTCTATGGGTCTCTGTGTGAGCCTATGGGTCTGTTTGAGTCTATGGGTCTCTATGTGAGTCTATGGGTCTCTATGTGAGTCTATGGGTCTCTGTGTGAGTCTATGGGTCTCTGTGTGAGTATATTGGTCTCTGTGTGAGTCTATGGGTCTCTGTGTGAGTATATGGGTCTCTGTGTGAGTCTATGGGTCTCTATGTGAGTCTATGGGCCTCTATGCGAGTCTATGGGTCTCTGTGTGAGTCTATGGGTCTCTCCGTGAGTCTATGGGTCTCTGTGTGAGTCTGTGTGTCTCTGTGTGAGTCTATGGGTCTTTACGTGAGTCAATGGGTCTCTATGTGAGTTTATGAGTCTCTGCGTGAGTCTATGGGTCTCTATGTGAGTCTATGGGTCTTTATGTGAGTCTATGGGTCTCTATGAGAGTCTATGGGTCTCTATGCGAGTATATGGGTCTCTATGTAAGTCTATAGGTCTCTGTGTGAGTCTATGGGTCTCTGTGTGAGTCTATGGGTCTCTGTGTGAGTCTATGGGTCTCTATGGGTCTCTATGTGAGTCTATGGGCCTCTCTGCGAGTCTATGGGTCTCTATGCGAGCCTATGGGTCTGTTTGAGTCTATGGGTCTCTATGTGAGTCTATGGGTCTCTATGTGAGTCTATGGGTCTCTATGTGAGTCTATGGGTCTCTGTGTGAGTCTATGGGTCTCTGTGTGAGTCTGTGGGTCTCTGTGTGAGTCTATGGGTCTTTGTGTGAGTCTATGGGTCTCTATGTGAGTCTATGGGTCTCTGTGTGAGTCTATGGGTCTCTGTGTGAGTCTATGGGTCTCTATGTGAGTCTATGGGTCTCTGTGTGAGTCTGTGGGTCTCTATGCGAGCCTCGTGACCCCCACCCCGAGCCCCAAGCCCCGTGACCCCCACCCCGTGACCCCCACCCCGTGACCCCCACCCCGTGACCCCCACCCCGAGCCCCACCTTCTCGACGGAGCTGATGGAGACCCCGGCGGCGCAGGAGATGATGAGGTGGCGATCGCCGAGCTCCGGGCCCACCTCGTCGAGCACGAAGGGGATGATGGGCGGCTTCACGGCGAGGAAGACGATGTCGCTGTTTCTCACCGTGTCCTGGTTGTTCCTCGTCACGTTCACTCCCAGCTTCTACGCGCGTGTGAACACGCACGTGTGCGTACGCGCGTGTGAATAAGCGCGTGTGTGAACACGCGTGTGTGAATACGCGTGTGTGAATACGCGTGTGTGAATACGCGTAAGTGAACACGCACGTGTGAACACGCGTGTGTGAATAAGCGCGTGTGTGAACACGCACGTGTGCGTGTGTGAATAAGCGTAAGTGTACACGCACGTGTGAACACGCACGTGTGAATACGCGTAAGTGAACACGCACGTGTGAACACGCACGCGTGCGTACGCGTAAGTGTACACGCACGTGTGAACACGCACGTGTGCGTACGCATGTGTGAACACGTACGTGCAATCCAAGGTTTTACTGTATTTGTTTGTGTTTCTCCCTTGTGATGGGACTTTGTAGGATGAACGTTGAGATGTGTAAGGGGCACGGGGTGACTAATACGGTCCGAATTGGTCTGTAATAAGGTAGGGCACTGATAAGGGGTTGGCAGGTATGCCAACGGGGAGAGAAGAGCTTTGTGAGAGCAGACGTGGGATACACTGTGAGGCTGGATTCTTTGGGAGGTCGCTGCGTGTCAACCGAACAGCAGCAACTCGCAGGATCTGCTGGCGGAGGGGAGAAAACGTCGGGCAGAAGTGTGGTGGTAGTGGTGATGGAAACAGCAGTTGGGTCCATGCAAGATATATATTTTATATTAAACCCAACGCACCCTTAAGCTGGTCACTGTTGGCAGGTCCAAGTCCGGAGAGCTGGCCATGATTTTGTTCGTGGCCACGACGCCTGTGAAACAACAACAACAAGAGAGTAGAATCTCGATCGTGGTAAAATATTTCACGTGAAATTGAATGTGCACTGGCGTAGACGGTACGCATGGCCTCCTACTCTTTACAAACAAAATCGGATTCCAAGCAGACGGGCACATTGATGGTGAATACACCCGCAGAGTACAGGGCAGAGGTCGCAACCGGGTACCCGATACCCGTACCCTACCCGATACCCGGCTACCCGTACCCGGCCAGGTACAGGTACGGGTACCCGTTTGCGACCCTGGTGAGGCCGGGTACGGGTAGGCCGTGAGTCACTGGTTCGGATCTGGAGTCTTCTTAGTCCACCTATCTGGGTTCGAATCTGGAGTGTGGGCCCACCTATCTGGGTTCGAGTCTGGAGCGTGGGCCCACCTATCTGGGTTCGAGTCTGGAGTGTGGGTCCACCTATCTGGGTTCTAATCTGGGGCGTGGGTCCACCTATCTGGGTTCGAGTCTGGAGTGTGGGCCCACCGACCTGGGTTCGAGTCTGGAGTGTGGGTCCACCTATCTGGGTTCGAGTCTGGAGTGTGGGTCCACCGACCTGGGTTCGAGTCTGGAGTGTGGGTCCACCTATCTGGGTTCGAGTCTGGAGTGTGGGTCCACCTATCTGGGTTCGAGTCTGGAGTGTGGGTCCACCTATCTGGGTTCTAATCTGGGGCGTGGGTCCACCTATCTGGGTTCGAGTCTGGAGTGTGGGCCCACCTATCTGGGTTCGAGTCTGGAGTGTGGGTCCACCTATCTGGGTTCGAGTCTGGAGTGTGGGTCCACCTATCTGGGTTCTAATCTGGGGCGTGGGTCCACCTATCTGGGTTCGAGTCTGCAGTGTGGGCCGTGTGGGCCCCCCCACCACTCCCCTGTAATGAAGTGGCACTCTCAAGTTGGAGGCTGGGGACACGAGGTCCTGTCAAGCCACGTGGCAGGTGTCCGCAGCACCGCGTGGCCTCGATGCTTTTGGGCTCGGGGTGATGCGGGGGTGGGGGAAGCGATCAACATCGTCTGTCGTTTGCATGTCCCGCATTGCATTAAGGCGGGGGGGGGGGGGGGAGCGGTGGCGCAGTGGTTAACCACACAGCCCCCTACGAACTCCGAGTACCACTCAGGGTATTGTTTTATATTTATATTATTTTATTATTTCCCTTCTACGTGACTTTACCGAAAGAACCAAGAATACGATGTTAGGTTGTTGATGGGTCGTCATGAGTTGGCGAGCGATGAGCGAACCGGTCATCTGGTCCTCCCCCCACCCCTTGCATTGACCAGTGTGGTGAAGTATGGTCAATGAAGCACCGGCACGCCGTGGGGGGAGGCATTCATTCCGGCAATGCATCGTCAAAGGCAGCCGTACTGTATTTTTGTGTTTTAGGCCGAGTCCACCTAGGAGATTCAAGCCTCTCACACGGATAGCGGTGAAGTCACTGTGCCAGGCAAGGTGCATACACAGAGGGGAGGTGAAATCACCGTGCCAGGCGAGGTGCACTCACGGGTATGTGCCAGGCTAGGTACACACACACACAGGGAGATGAAACGACCGTGCCAGGCTAGGTACACACACACACAGGGGAGATGAAATGACCGTGCCAGGCTAGGTACACACACACTCACACAACAGGGTGATGAAACGACCGTGCCAGGCTGGGTGCACACACAGGGAGATGAAATGACCGTGCCAGGCTAGGTACACACACAGGGTGATGAAATGACCGTGCCAGGCTAGGTACACACACACACAGGGTGATGAAACGACCGTGCCAGGCTGGGTGCACACACAGGGGTGATGAAATGACCGTGCCAGGCTAGGTACACACACACAGGGAGATGAAATGACCGTGCCAGGCTAGGTACACACACACAGGGTGATGAAATGACCGTGCCAGGCTAGGTACACACACACACAGGGGTGATGAAACGACCGTGCCAGGCTGGGTGCACACACAGGGTGATGAAACGACCGTGCCAGGCTAGGTGCACACACTCACCCGCAGCCGTGAATCCTCGCGCCAGGGCGAACGCCAGCTGCCCGGCGCCGATGAATCCCACACTCATCGTGTCGGCGGAGACACAAAATTAAAAGCCCACGTGGGTGTCCACCCCCTACACACACACAGCCTACAACCAGTCGAGGCAAAGGCCCCGTTAGCGGCCACGTGTCAAGTAAATTTCTGTTCTCAGTCGGCCACCGGCGTCTGCTTGTAAACACGCCCGCTCGTACAGGCTCTAATCCTGCGCGTTAATTGATTTATTTAAACGATGAGCACACGAGGAAACGAGTGGCGTTGTAAAATGTTTGATGCCCACAACCACGCATCACCACTCGCGATCTTTTAACTGTCTCTGACTGATTTGACAACCCCCCCCACCCAGCCCCGCCCCTAATACCTCATAGACCACGCCCCCGAGCCACGCTTCCAACACTAGCTCCGCCCATAGCCCCGCCCTCATACCGCTAGCTCCTCCCCCCTTGACTCGCTAGCTCCTCCGCCATTGACTCGCTAGCTCCTCCCGCTTTGACTCGCTAGCTCCTCCCCATTGACTCGCTAGCTTCTCCCCCTCGACTCGCTAGCTCCTCCCCCTCGACTCGCTAGCTCCTCCCCCATTGACTCGCTAGCTCCTCCCCCCCGACTCGCTAGCTCCTCCCCCATTGACTCGCTAGCTCCTCCCCCATTGACTCGCTAGCTCCTCCCCATTGACTCGCTAGCTCCTCCCCCTTGACTCGCTAGCTTCTCCCCCCTCGACTCGCTAGCTCCTCCCCATTGACTCGCTAGCTCCTCCCTCTTGACTCGCTAGCTCCTCCCCCTCGACTCGCTAGCTCCTCCCCCATTGACTCGCTAGCTCCTCCCTCTTGACTCGCTAGCTCCTCCCCATTGACTAGCTAGCTCCTCCCCCTTGACTTGCTAGCTCCTCCCCCTTGACTCGCTAGCTCCTCCCCCACACTAGCCCCCCCCCCCCACTGTTCCAGCTGTCAAACGGGACCGAGGACGTGATGCGATTGGTCAATGTGCGCCCAACGTGACGTAATCATTCTGCAGCGCCATTGGTTGTTGGTGATTTTTGGCCGCGTGGCAACTCCGCCTCCCCCCTTGTCCCCCTTTAACCCCCCCCCCCTCTTAACTCCCTCCCCCCTTTATCCCACCCTCCCCCACTTAACCCCCCCTCCCCCTTGTCACCCCTCCCCACCTTGTCCGCCCCTCCCCCCCTTTGCCCCCCCTCCCTCTCCCCACGCAACGATTGGCTCCCAAATACGGCCACGCGATTGGGCAAAACGTAACAACGTGGTGGCTTAGCCACGCCTCGCGGAAATCCCTCGCCGCTGATTGGTCGAAGTCTGACCACGTCCGCGCCGCAAGGCCGCGTGTTGATTGGTTGAGGCGCTCCCCAAGTCGGCTGCCATTCGTCGAAGGCGTGAGCACGTGGGGCTCCTCCGACCACGTGGCCGTGTTTATCGGGCGGATTATTTATATATTTAAAAGTAGTTGATGGGTATCGACTGGAATCGAATTTTACAATCGAATCTGAATCGATTCCAACGCTGATTTTCCATTACGGGCTTGGAATTGTGCGTATATAATCGATAATGATCGATTCACGCCGGTATGCTCTATGCAATTGGGTCACGGAAAATCGATAGCTGCGAAATATTCGATAGACACCGCCAACGCATAAACATAATCGCGAAAAGCAATCGATGAGATTATCGAATCGATTAATGCGAGGCGCTGCAAGCCATTGCCACGCAATTTCAAACCATCAATCGATTGTGGATCATAAATAATAATTGCGAATTGTCCAACGCCTCTTCGATAAAATCTCAATGTGCGTATACATAATCGATGCTTGAATCCAATCGCAAATTGGGAATCGATTCCCGCCGAATCGATGGATCTGTCCTCGATCAACTCCCAGCTGATGCAATTGCCGTCAGCTGTTGCGACGATTTGGGTTTCGCCACCACATGCGGTTGAGATGAGAACAAAGACAAAGATCCCCGTGTAGCCTTAACAGACTGTTGGGGCAAGTGCTGTTAGCGAGCAGCACCTATGAAGGCCGGCACGGCACACGAGGGGGTGGGTGGCCAGCACCACGCCCGGCCGCCTTTGTCTCCCCAGTGGCGATGTTTACTACACACCGCACCGGGTGCTCATTTGAGGCTGAGTCGACCTAGGGGAGGCCCAGGTACCGGTTCAGATAATCGTCACCGGCGTTTGCCGTGAGCGGGAATCGAACCCGGGTAGACAGGTTCGTAGCGCAGCGCGCTAACCGCTACACCACCGCTCCCCAAAGACAAAGATCCCCCGTATAGCCTGCACAGACTGTAGGGGCAAGTGCTGTTAGCGAGCACCTATGAAGGCCGGCACGCTACAGGAGGGAAGTGGGCGGCCAACACCACGCCAGGCCGCCTTTGTCTCCCCAGTAGCGGATGTTTACACACCGCACCAAGTACTCATTTGAGGCTGAGTCGACCTAGGGGAGGCCCAGGACCGGTTCATGGTGTTGGCCGTGAGCGGGAATCGAACCCGGGCCGCAAGGTTTCGTAGCGCAGCGTAGCGCTAACCGCTCCCCAAAGACAAAGATCCCCCGTGCAGCCTCTAACAGACGGTTGGGTCAAGTGCTGTTGGCGAGCACCAATAAAGGGCGGAACGGCACACGAGGGAAGAACAACAACGACAACCGCGATTCGCCACTAAGTGGCGGTGACGTCACCACGACGCTTGTGCCAGGCTAGGTGCACGTTGAGGCCACGTGAAGTGTCGAACGCCCGCTGGGAGCAGGAGGTCACGGGGCAGACCCAGCAGGTGCCACGGGTCGACTGACTGAGATGACTGAGATGACCGAGATGACTGGCTGATGCACCACCGGTGCCCACTACTGTGCCAACTTGCTGTGCTTTAGCCACCCGGCACTCCGCTCGTTGTTGTGAGCGTAGCTCCTCCGCCCTCCGTTGTTGTTGGAGGGTGACTGCCTCCAACTGCCCAGTAGCGTCCTTCACGAGCCTCCTCCACAGAGGCCGATCTTGACGCCGTTGGTACCGGTGATTGGAAAGTCCACTCTGCTCCACATCCTCCTGTACCACATCACTCCATCTCTTCTCTAGCCCGTTCCGCGCCCGTTTAGCCCCCTCTATCCAGCCAAACAAAAGCTGTTTAGGCATGCGGTGGCTGGGCATGCGGGCTACATGACCCAGCCAATGCAGCCTTGCCTGCCGGAGGAGCTCACCGATGAGACTTTGTCCAGATCTTTCAAGGATTTGTGAGCTCCTCACACAATCCAGCCTGGTTAAACCCAGGATGGATCGTAGGCAGGCCAGCCTAAATGTTTCTCACCGACGAAGATGTTCCATTAGGGGGGGTCCACGTTTCGCAAGCATAGAGAAGGGAGGGCATGATTGTGGCCGAGAAGACCTGAAGCTTCGTGCGGAGCGACAGACCAGGTAGCTTCCACACAGCATTACGCAACCGATGAAAAGATAATCCCGCTAGACTGATTCGGAGTGAGATCTCTGCTGTCAAACCGGAGCCGGTCATGAGCACACTGCCCAGGTATGGGAAACTCTCCACTCTCTCCACAACTGCCCCATCAATTGGGTGTTGTGGGGGTGGAGTGTCCGATAGTACAAAATACCCAGGCAGGTGCTTAGTTTTGGTGGGGCTGATGGTAAGGCCCCACCTCGTAGTGGCACACTCCAAGTTCAGCAGCAGCGCCTCAAACTCCTCCTGTGAGTGAGCAGCTATTACCAAATCATCGGCATACATAACGTGGTTGACCAATAGGGAGCCATTCCTTGACCAGACCCGGGCATCGATCAGCCTCCCATTGTACCAGATGGAAATTCCTCTGGTACAGCAATCGAAGGCTTCACGAACTACGTGGTCGAAATAGATGTTAAATAATGTGGGAGCCAGAGGACATCCCTATCACACCCCAAGGTGAACAGGGAAACTCCGACTCCCGACCACGTAGTTTTACCCTGGCCCGCCCACTATTATGAAGGTCCTTAATGATCGTGAGCAGAGAGTCAGGGACTCCGAAAGCACGAAGAACAACCCAGAGCCCAGGCCTACTGATGGTATCATAGGCTTTGACCAGGTCAATAAAGCACCCAACAAGATGACTCTATCCCGAGAAGCCACTTTAGCTCGCATCTGTGACAGGAGGTCATAGAAGGCATCTGACTCATCGGCCTTGCCTGCATCCCTCCACGGATGTTCGTCTTCGGTGGGGGCATAAGTAACCACGACCACCACTCCTCGCCTCTGGTTGATGGGAAGGCAAGCCCAAAGTAGCCTGGGGCTTACAGCTTCCCGCACATCACCGCCACACTCCCACGCCCCCTTCATTCTTTTGCTCAGAAGAAAAGCCATTCCCTGTTGTTTGGCAGTCTCCTGCCCCGAGTAGAGGACTGTCCACCCCTCATGGTGGCAGGAGCCAGAGCCGGTCCACCGGACCTCCTAAATACCACAGAGATCCAGGCGGTACCGGTCCAGCTCCCTGCATTGTTTGTTGTAACTTTCTGAATCCCCCCCCCCATGACCCCTTACCAGAACATCTGTAAGGAGGGAAAAATATATAGAACTTTACAGCTCATCGGATTTCTGCAGGATTAAAACAAATTCAGATTCTAACGAAGCAACAGCATCGATTCCCGAATCGACCCGGTCCGTTCAAAACTTCCCGCTCACATCGATTTTCGGAATCGATTCCTCCACCTCCTCCTCCACCCCCACAGCCAACGCTCAACATCCATCATGGCGGCGCGCAGGAAGCAACACGTGGACATCGACGCTAGCGCGATGAACGCGGTCTCGGTCTCGTCTCCCTCGTCTCCCTCGGCTCCCTCGGCTCCCCCGACGACTCCCCGGGCTCTGAGAGGAGAGCCCCTGAGACACGACGATGATGATGAGGAAGACGATGAAGGGGACGCTCCCGAGGAGATATCCCAAGGAGTGGCTCGCGACCGGGCGATGCGCAGTCTGAAGGAGGCGGAGGATTCCAGGAAGAAGTGAGTTGGGTTCACCTCGTGCGCGCCGTCTCGCCCCTAGGTCGGCTCGGCATTGAATGATTGTAGTGAGGTGGCGTGTGGTTGCCTCGGCCTTCATAGGTGCTACTCGCTAGCAGCACTTGCCCCTACAGTCTGTTAAGGCTATACGGGGGATCTTTATCTTTTTCCATTCTGTAAATTTACCTCGTCCCCCAGGTCGACTCAGCCTTAAACATTTCGTTTCATTTGGCTTTCGCAGCAGGGAACGTGCGAACAATACAGCGTTCTCGTCGTGGGTGTCTCACGCCTAGGTCTACTCAGACTGAAATTCTGACCGCATGGTGTGTGTTTGTGAGGATGAGGGGGCTATTGTAAATTATACTTCATTTGGAGCTTTCGTGACTGCAGGAATTACTCTTTGGTTCCTTCGGTAAAGTCACGTATAAAGAGAAAGTAATACATTAAATACTAGCATACGACGTTTCGATTGCAACACAAGCAATCATCAGGTATAAATGAAATAGAAACACAAATCTAGTATACTTAGAAATGTAATGTAATACAACAGAGAGTCGGATAACATAACAGTCAACACCCTACCTGGTTGATTACGTTCTTCCTGAGAATGCAAAATTTGATAGAGAGATAAAACACAGAACCAGAGACGTATAGACAGACATATAAGCAGACAGATATCACAGAGATACATAGAGAGAGAGACACATACATAGGCACACAGAGAAACGTAATCAACTAGGTAGGGTGTTGACTGTTATGTTATCCGACTCTCTGTTGTATTACATTACATTTCTAAGTATACTAGATTTGTGTTTCTATTTCATTTATACCTGATGATAATTGCTTGTGTTGCTATCGAAACGTCGTATACTATTGTAAATTGTTACAATCGCCCCCTGAACCCTGATGCGACCCGGCATGAAATCCGTATTTATATTCTTAGGTTGTTTCGGTAAAGTCACGTAGGTAAAAACATTAAAATTAATAAAAGTAAAATAAAATAAAAATCACGACGTTTCGGAGGCAACACAAGCTTCCGTCTTCAGGTGGAACCGTCACAGCCACGACAGCTGTATCAAGTAAATGAGAGATTTCAGGAGCTACCACTCCGTTTATGTAATGGTTGGAGAGGGGAGAAGGGCCAAGTGCAGCACACTTTTTATTCATATGGTAAGGTGAGGCTTAAGAAGGTGAGCCTCACCTTACCATATGAATAAAAATTGTGCTGTACGTGACTTTACCGAAAAAACCTAAGAATATGAATCCTTGCAGTCACGAAAGCTTCAAATCTAGAAATCCGTATTTGTAACGAGCTGACCGCTGTGCCTCAGACGTGAGCGTCACACCCTCCCCCCCCCCACAGGTGCATGCGTGAGTGTTGGTGGGGGGCCCCACGTGTGACGAGCGGTGGCGCAGTGGTTAGCGCACTGCGCTACGAAGCCGGCAAGCCGAATTGGACTACACGGGGCCCAATGACGGTGGCGAATATTTGAACTGCGTCTTTTGGCCTTACCCCCCCCCCCCCCGCCGAGGTCGACTTTGGCCTTTAAACGAGTACTGCACCTGAAACGGTGTGTACACAAAGTTGAACCATCCCTTGGCGTGCCGTGGGCAGCCTTCACATGTGTTGTACTGCACTGGTACCTCATTTGCCAGTAAGTTGAAAAAAGTGTCAGTTTTGTTGCCAGATTAAAGGGTAAAAAAAACAATTATCATATTTTTTACTGGCAAATGAGGTACCAATGGTATAAATGCTTACCCCAAGCTCTCATACTCTGATGGTGCATTGTCTTTGAGTTGTGCGCCTTTTGGCGTCATCTGGTCCAACCCATGTGAGACTAGGCTCTAAGGAAAGCTGGCTCGGGTGTGGACCAATCAACTTCAAGGACAGTGCATACATTATCAGAGTTGTATTTTGTGTTTGCATTATGACTGCAGGTATTGTGGTCTATGCAAACATGACTCCTCGTAAAAAAAGGTGTCAGTTTTGTTGCCAGATAAAAGGGTGAAAAAAAACCAATTCACAGGTATTGTACTGCTCGCTGTTTGTGTTCTCCGCCAGGGAGAAGGCCGATGTGAAAGAGAAGAGGCGTCACAAACATGAACTCTACAAAGAGCAGAAGGTCGGTATCACGACGACGGGCAACTCCTCATGACGGCTACAGACGTGGTCACGTTTGGTGTTTAAGAGGAAGCAAGTTGGGTCGAACAAGTTGACATGCAACATGAGCAGAGCTGTCAACCCCTGGTCCAGTGCCCGACCTTATTACAGACCAATTCAGACCTGATTGGTCACCCCGTGCCCCTTAAACATCTCAACGTTCATACTACAAAGTACCATCACAAGGGAGAAACACAAACAAATAGACACTCACCACCACTAGTACACTCACCACTAGTACACTCACCACTAGTACACTCACCACTAGTACACTCACCACTACACTCACCACTAGTACACTCACCACTAGTACACTTACCACTACACTCACCACCACTACACTCACCACTAGTACACTCACCACTAGTACACTCACCACTACACTCACCACTACTCTCACCACCACTACACTCACCACTAGTACACTCACCACCACTACACTCACCACTAGTACACTCACCACCACTACACTCACCACTAGTACACTCACCACTAGTACACTCACCACTAGTACACTCACCACTAGTACACTCACCACTACTCTCACCACTAGCACACTCACCACTAGTACACTCACCACTAGTACACTCACCACTACACTCACCACTACTCTCACCACTAGCACACTCACCACTAGTACACTCACCACTAGTACACTCACCACTAGCACACTCACCACTAGTACACTCACCACCACTACACTCACCACTAGTACACTCACCACTAGTACACTCACCACTAGCACACTCACCACTAGTACAATCACCACCACTACACTCACCACTAGTACACTCACCACTACACTCACCACTACTACACTCACTAGTACACTCACCACTAGTACACTCACCACCACTACACTCACCACCACTACACTCACCACTAGTACACTCACCACTAGTACACTCACCACCACTACACTCACCACTAGTACACTGACCACCACTACACTCACCACCACTACACTCACCACTAGTACACTCACCACCACTACACTCACCACTAGTACACTCACCACCACTACACTCACCACTACACTCACCACTAGTACACTCACCACTAGTACACTCACCACTAGTACACTCACCACCACTACACTCACCACTAGTACACTGACCACCACTACACTCACCACCACTACACTCACCACTAGTACACTCACCACCACTACACTCACCACTAGTACACTCACCACTAGTACACTCACCACTACTACACTCACTAGTACACTCACCACCACTACACTCACCACTAGTACACTCACCACCACTACACTCACCACTAGTACACTCACCACTAGTACACTCACCACCACTAGTACACTCACCACTAGTACACTCACCACCACTACACTCACCACTAGTACACTCACCACTACTACACTCACCACCACTACACTCACCACTAGTACACTCACCACTAGTACACTCACCACCACTAGTACACTCACCACTAGTACACTCACCACCACTACACTCACCACCACTACACTCACCACCACGACACTCACCACTACACTCACCACTAGTACACTCACCACCACTACACTCACCACTAGTACACTCACCACTAGCACACTCACCACTAGTACACTCACCACTAGTACACTCACCACTAGTACACTCACCAGTACACTCACCACTATTACACTCACCACTAGTACACTCACCACTACACTCACCACTAGTACACTCACCACTAGTACAATCACCACTACTACACTCACCACTAGTACACTCACCACTAGTACACTCACCACTACTACACTCACCACTAGTACACTCACCACTACACTCACCACTAGTACACTCACCACTACTACACTCACCACTAGTACACTCACCACTAGTACACTCACCACTACAATCACCACTAGTACACTCACCACTAGTACACTCACCACTAGTACAATCACCACTAGCACACTCACCACTAGTACACTCACCACTAGTACAATCACCACTAGCACACTCACCACTAGTACACTCACCACTAGTACACTCACCACTAGTACAATCACCACTAGCACACTCACCACTACACTCACCACTAGTACATCACTAGTACACTCACCACTAGTACACTCACCACTAGTACACTCACCACTAGTACACTCACCACTAGCACACTCACCACTACACTCACCACTAGTACATCACTAGTACACTCACCACTAGTACACTCACCACTAGTACACTCACCACTACTACACTCACCACTAGTACACTCACCACTAGCACACTCACCACTAGTACACTCACCACCACTACACTCCCCACTAGTACACTCACCACTACACTCACCACTAGTACAATCACCACTAGCACACTCACCACTAAACTCACCACTACATACCTGTCAAACCGCTTGTCAGTGCCCTACCTTATTACAGACAAATTCACACTTGATTGGTCACCCCGTGCCCCTTAAACATCTCAGCGTTCACCCTACAAAGGGAGAAACACACGTATTGAAACGGATGTACGCCGTATGGACCTGAAAACGCAATTTCCCTGTATAGGAATACGGGTAAACCATGTAGGTTGACAGGTATGCATTAGGCCAATGTTAGCATGTTTGTATGTTAAACGAGTGCCAATCGGAGGTGTGGGGGAAGGACAACAAACTAAACACGCATGACGCTGTTCAAAAGAAATAAGTTGTTCAGGATAGATGATTTAAAAGTCCATAGCTCCAGTGGCTTCCTAATATTGGTAGAAGAGCGTTCCAGACGGCCGCAGAAGCGGCACATCTGAAAGCGCCGCGCAACGATGCGGTGACCACCGTATTTGTTCGATGGCTTGGATGACAAAAACGATCGCCGGTTTTGAGAGGGCTAATAGCACCTCCGATTAGCACGGTATGTCTACGTACGGCGCAGAAGTTCAACGTACGTGCGCACGTACGAGCCAATGGGAGGTTACCGGAGAGAAAGTGGTGCTCAGAAAATGAGGCGGCAGGGTGAGATTCGATTTGGAAAAGTGCCCTGGATTGAGTTGGCAAGATAGATTGGAAGAGTGGAAGACACGGGGAGGGGGTCAGTAGGAGGGCCGCTGCGGTGGCTAGGAGATGTTAACTACCTCGCCTGGTGTGCAGGAGGTCGTGGGTCCGATCCTGAACCTCCTGGTTACACCAGCCCACAGGGGATTGTTGTGTCCGTTTGTCGTGCAGGGAGGGGCTGGGTGGGGAGGGAGGGGCTGGGTGGGGAGGGAGGGGCTGGGTGGGGAGGGAGGGGCTGGGTGGGGAGGGAGGGGCTGGGTGGGGAGGGTGGGGCTGGGTGGGGAGGGTGGGGCTGGGTGGGAAGGGGGCTGGGTGGGGAGGGGCTGGTCACCCCGTGGTGCCCTTATAAAACTCAACGTTTAACCTACTCACGCCGGCTCGTGCCCGCCCTCACAGTCGGGCATATTTGCGGAATACACCACGCCGCCGTTGGCCCTGCAGGCCATTGACCGAGCAACCCAACGTTCCTACCAGCTCCCTCCGCAGGAATGTGTTTGGAGTTTGCGTGTCTCTCTCTCATCATCACGGTGGCTAGGAGATGTTAACTACCTCGCCTGATATACAGGAGGTCTTGCGTTCGTTCCTGACCCTGACACTTGCTGTATATTTGGAGTTTGCGTGTCTCTCTCCCCATGGTTGCGTGGATTTTTTTCCAGGTCCTCCGGTTTTTCCCTCCACATTTAGAAACATGCGTTTAAGAGTATTTGGCTGCTTTAAATGTGCACACGATAAGCCACTTCGTTGAGCTACCATTTGTGGCCAGGTTGCTTCTTAAAAAGATCTCTATAGCTCAGTGGGCCTTAGCTGGTAAAATACAAAAAAAGTTTAATAGTTTAGTTCAATAGATGTCAATGACAAGGATCCATGAAGGATGGCAGGTGAAGGTTGTTCTGCACACAGTAGTATCCATGACTTAACACGCGTGTGCGTGTGGATCAGATGTCACAAATTGATGCGTATTTTTTTAGGAGCTGCCGTTGTGAAAATGTTCCGCGCGTGTGTCCAAGCAGAAAAGGAAGATGCTGTCTGAAGATATTCTGAAGGCGGTGGACGAGGCAGAAAGCAGGTGAGTGTGTGAGAGTGTGTTTATGTGAGAGTGTAAGAGTGAGTGTGTGTGAGTGTGTGTGAGAGTGTGTATGTGTGAGAGTTAGTGTGTGTGTGAGTGCAAAGTGGGGAGCGGTGGGTGTAGTGGTTAGCGCGCTGCATTACGGACCTGGCGACCCGGGTTCGATTCCCGCTCACGGCCAACACCGGTGACGATTATCTGAACCGGTCCTGGGCATCCCCTAGCTCGACTCAGCCTCAAATGAGTACCTGGTGCGGTGTGTAAACATCGCCACTGGGGAGACAATGGCGGTCGGGCGTGGTGCTGGCCACCCACCCCCTCGTGTACTGTTCCGGCCTTCATAGGTGCTCGCTAACAGCACTTGCCCCTACAGTCTGTTAAGGCTATACGGGGGATCTTTGCCTTTATCTTTGTGTGAGTGCAATGAGAGGCTGATCGATGCCCGGGTGCGGTCAAGGGATGTCTCGCTATTGGTCAACCATGTTATGTATGCTGATGACCTGGTAATTGCGGCTCAGAGGAGGAGTTGGAGGCGCTGCTGCTGAAACTGGAGTGTGCCACTAAGAGATGGGGCCTTACCAACAGCTCCACCAAAACTAAGCACCTGCCTGGGTATTTTGTACCATCGGGCACTCCACCCCCACAACTCCCAATCGGTAATGGGGCAGTTGTGGAGAGAGTGGAGAGTTTCCCATACCTGGGCAGTGTGCTTATGATCGGCTCCGATTTAACAGCAGAGGTCTCACTCCGAATCAGTCGAGTGGCATTATCTTTTCATCGGTTGCGTAACGCTGTGTGGAAGCTACCTGGTCTATCACTCCGCATGAAGCTTCAGGTCTTCTCGGCCACGGTAATACCCTCCCTTCTCTACGCTTAAAAAAACGTAGACATCCCTAATGGAACATCTTCACCGGTTAGAAAATTTAGGCTGACCTGCCTACGATCTATCCTGGGTTTAACCAGGCTGGATTGTGTGAGGAGCTCACAAATCCTTGAAAGATGTGGACAAAGTCCCATCGGTGAGCTCCTCCAGCAGGCAAGGCTGCGTTGGCTGGGTCATGTAGCCCGCATGCCCAGCCACCGCATGCCTAAACAGCTTTTGTTCGGCCGGATCGAGGGGGCTAAACGGGCGCGGCACGGACTAGAGAAGAGATGAAGTGATGTGGTACAGGAGGACGTGGAGCTGAGTGGAGGTGCCGATAACTGGTACCAGCGGTGTCAAGATCGTCCTCTGTGGAGGAGGCTCGTGAAGTCCGCTACTGGGCAGTTGGAGGCAGTCGCCCTCCAACAACAACGGAGGGCGGAGGAGCGACGCTCACAACAACGAGCGGAGCACCGGGTGGCTAAAGCACAGCAAGTTGGCACAGTAGGGGGCACAGGTGGTGCATCAGTCAGTCATCTCAGTCGACCTGTGGCATCTGGGTCTGCCCCGTGACCTCCTGCCAGCGGGCGTTCGACATTTCAACGTGGCCTCAAGGTGCACATAGCCTAGCACAAGCGTCGTGGTGATGTCACCGCCACTTAGTGGCGAATGGCGGTTGTTGTTGTTGTTGCATGGGCCACCGAGGTGGCTAGGAGATGTTAACACCCTCGGCTGGTCTGTTTGGAGTATGCGTATTGACACCACGGTGGTCGCGTGGATTTCTTTTTCTCTCCGGGCCCTCCGGGTTTTCCCTCCGCATTTAGATAAATGTTCACGATGATGATGAGCCACTTCGTTGAGCTATAATACTGGTAGGAACCTCCTGGTTACACCAGCCCACAGGGGATTATTGTGTCTGTCATGCAGGCTGGGTGGGGAGGGGAGGGTGGGGAGGGGCTGGGTGGGGAGTCTCAAGACACTTTTTTTTCCCAAGAGGGCCCTGCTGCATTGAGATATCAGGCCAATTCCGTTGGTTGAGAGTTTGGCTTCGTGTGGGAGGTAACCGTGAGAACTCGGATAAAACCCAGCGACGGCGGTGGTCGCCGCGTCTCCTCTGCCACCTGCACCGTCTAGACAAGAACGTCTCAGTTGAAAGAGCGCGTGGGTGTGGCGTGTAAGTGACGATTCCTCTCTGCTCTCTTGTGTTTTGCAGGAAGGCTGCGGGTCCCACCAAGGCAAAGCTGAGCGGTAACCGCGTGTTCATTCTGCCTCTCCGGTGCACGTTCACGTTCACGGGATAAAGCCTCGCGATTAACGTTGACGGCCTCTTGCGTCCGTGTGAAGCTGGTTCACGTTGCCGTGTGGTTTATGGGTGGAGGTGATGTCTGGGTTTAGCGGTGGAGTCGGCAATATCGCGACTCCTGAAGTCGAGACTCTGGGGACTGGTCACTTGAATGGTCGGAATGAAGCTGTTTGTGGGTTAGATCGCCGTGAGAGTAAATGTGTCGTAACCCTCCACCGCCCGACACAGCCAGTAAGGTGTGTCACTTAAACAAAACGCGCCAATTAGTGACTAGTGCAGTGTAGTGTATAGTAGTGTATAGTGTAGTGTTTAATAGTGTATAGTGTAGCTTATAGTAGTATATAGTGTAGGTGTATAGTAGTGTATAGTGTAGGTGTGTAGTGTAGTGTGTAGTGTATAGTAGTGTAGTGGGTAGTTTATAGTTTAGTGTATATTGTAGTGTAAAATAGTGTAGTGGATAGTTTAGTGGATAGTATAGTGTTGTAGTGTATAGTGTTGTAGTGTATAGTGTAGTGTACAATAGTGTATAGTAGTGTGTAGTGTATAGTAGTGTAGTGGGTAGTTTATAGTTTAGTGTATATTGTAGTGTAAAATAGTTTAGTGGATAGTATAGTGTTGTAGTGTATAGTGTTGTAGTGTATAGTGTAGTGTACAATAGTGTATAGTAGTGTGTAGTGTATAGTAGTGTAGTGGGTAGTTTATAGTTTAGTGTATATTGTAGTGTAAAATAGTGTAGTGGATAGTTCAGTGTTGTAGTGTATAGTGTAGTCTACTATTTAAGCCCGGTGTGTTGGAGAGTAAATCCACAACACGTACTATTCGAGCAGCACGATGTTATCAGTGCGCGTCGGCTACGCGAGCCCTCCGCCGCTCGCTGCGCCACGAACGCCGACGTCGCAGTCGCGCCGTGTGATTGGACTCGCTCCGCCGGCGTGAGCAGGTCACCACGACAACGACGACGACGACGACGACGATGACGACGAGGAGCAGGAGAGCGCCCCGGCGGTGGAGAACAGGAAAAAAGCCAAGCGGTGAGTTGGCTACGCCCACGGCTGGCGAGAGTCACGTGGTGGGCGGCGGGGACGTGCCCACGTGGAGATGGAACAACCTCGGGCGTTTGAAATGTCACGGCGGCGGGAGAGCGCACGGCACGCGGTCGGGAGGGGCTGCGAGTCGAAACCCACACCCCCCCAAGCAGAGGTCGCAACCGGGTACCCGATACCCGTACCCTACCCGCTACCCGGCTACCCGTACCCGGCCGGGTACGAGTACGGGTGCCCGTTTGCGACCCTGGTGCGGCCGGGTACGGGTAAGGAATCAAAACCCGTTTGCGACCTCTGCCCCCAAGCAAAAAACAAAAAGTTGACTGGCTGGAAATCTGGTCTCGCCAGATGATACGAAGTCACTTTTGGTTACAAACAACATCCACTGTGAAACTAAACTAAGGCCCGCTCAGCTGCTACGTATCTCTTTTTTACACGCTTTTATTTAACTCACTCTGTCTGTTGTTGTCATATCCTCAAATCTTGTAACTCAATTTTAACCCACTTCCCAATGTGGTATCGACTGCAAACTTGGTATACTTATGTCATACTGATGACTACCATATTCTATCATAAAAAATAAAATAAAATTTTCTTACATATTTTTTACACGTTATGTTTCGGCTTGGGTCTAATTGTTCACGCTCAACTGACGTTGGCTGTAAATCACCACGGCACCTTACGTCGTGGCAAGCTTCGAGGCCACTTCCTGGAGTCGTGGAGTTCTGCTATTACTAGTAGGGTAGATTTCATTAAAGCGTGTTTTTAAAAAAATATGTTTTAATATTATTCAGAAGCCACCCCTGGCTATCGCAAATGATAGCCCAACGAAGTGGCTTCTTGTCACCGTCGCGTGGAAATTTCTCGCAGCCAAATTGTAATTGAACGCGGATCCCAACAAGACAGCCGCGCTGGCCGGCCTGGGTTGGTGCTACCCCCCCCCCCCCCCCCCGTATTTGAATGCTGGTTGAATGACGAGCTTTACTACCCGGCTTCGCCCGGGACTTGGATTCTTGTCTTGGATTAGTACACGGCCTACGCGGAGGGTGGGGGGTGCGTGACGTCATCAGGCACACTGCGTGACGCTGCTGCATGCGGGTGACATCGCAGATGTGACGTCACCGCTCACTTGCCGTGCAAAATATTTATCCATTATTCCCCCCCCCCCCCCAAAATTAAAAAAAAGTCTATTTTTAGACTTTTTACATTATGTACAGTTTGGAAGCTAGCCACATGGCAAATTTCAAGTTTGTTGCATGTTGGGAAGTACGCTAAACATTTTGAACAGACACACACATTCACAAATTTCCCTTTTTATATATAGATTGGCTATTTAATTGATTGAATGTTACGTTTGTGTTGTACAAGTTATTGTGTTGCGATTGGGGAGCGGTAGTGCAGCGGTTAGCGCTACGCCGCGCTACAAACCCGGCGACTCGAGTTCGATTCCCACTCACGGCCACCAACACCGGTGACGATTATCCGAAGCGGTTCCTGGGCCTCCTCTAGGTCGACTCGGCCTCAAATGAGTACCTTGTGCGATGCGTAAACCATCGCCACTAGGAAGACAAAGGCGGCCAGGAGCGGTGCTGGCAACCCACCCCCTCGTGTGCCGCGCCGGCCTTCGTAGGTGCTGCTACTCGCTAACAGCACTTGTCCCAAAAGACTGTTGAGGCTACACGGGGGACATTTGTCTGTGTGTGCGGTGGTCAGCGGCTCGAGCTGCTACCGAGTGGTGCGCCTGCGGGACGAGGGTCTGGGAGCTCAGAAGCGCGAGGAGGCGCAGAGCTTCCTGCAGCAGCGCCTCTATGGGCAGGGCCGCCAGCGGGTCTCCGGTAAGAATGGACACGCACAGACGATACACACGGACACGCACAGACATGTACAGACGACACGCACAGACACGAAAGGACATGCACAGACACGCACGGACACGCACGGACACGCACAGACACGCACAGACACGCACAGACGATACACACAGACACGCACAGACGATACACACAGACACGCACAGACATGTACAGACGACACGCACAGACACGAAAGGACATGCACAGACACGCACGGACACGCACAGACACGCACAGACACGCACAGACGATACACACAGACACGCACAGACATGTACAGACGACACGCACGGACACGAAAGGACATGCACAGACACGCACAGACACGCACAGACACGTACAGACGATACGCACGGACACGTACAGACGATACGCACGGAGGGGGGTCGGGGGGGCTGGGGAGGGCTCCGGCCGCGTGTACCCCCCTCCCGCATTGAGGCTCCGTGTGGTTGTTCTCGCCGCCTCTGCAGCGAACGAGTTCTTCTCGCTGAGGAACAAGACGGGCGCCTGCAAGAAGCCGGCGTTGCAGTTCGTCAAGGACGGCGGCGCAGGTGACACGTGGCGGCGGTCCCCGCCGACGGGCACTCACTCTCACACTCTCAGACTCGCGCACACACACACTCACGCTCACACACACTCACGCTCACACACACTCACTCACGCTCACACACACTCACTCACGCTCACACACACTCACGCTCACACACACTCACGCGCACACACACTCACGCTCACACACACTCACGCTCACACACACTCATGCTCACACACACTCACGCGCACACACACTCATGCTCACACACACTCACGCTCACACACACACACTTTCAGACTCACACACACACTCACGCTCACACACACTCACGCGCACACACACTCACACTCACACACACTCACGCTCACACACACACACTTTCAGACTCACACACACACTCACGCTCACACACACGCTCACACACACTCACGCTCACACTCACGCTCACACACACTCACGCTCACACACACACACACTCACGCTCACACACACTCACACACACACACTCACGCTCACACACACTCACGCTCACACACACACTCACGCTCACACACACTCACGCTCACACACACTCACGCTCACACACACGCTCACACACACTCACACACACACACTCACGCTCACACACACTCACGCTCACACACACGCTCACACACACTCACACACACACACTCACGCTCACACTCACGCTCACACACACACACTTTCAGACTCACACACACACTCTCTCACACTCTCAGACTCACACACACACACTCACTCTCACACTCTTCAGACTCACACACTCTCAAGACTCACACACACACACTCAAGCTCGTGCACCTCCGATGCGCAACTCCATCTATCCAGGGGCGGGTTATATGTATACTCTATATATATAATATATACATTATAAATATTGTAGATTTGATAATATAAATTATATTTATGTATATATTATGTAGATTATATATACACATATATAAAACATAAATTGTATTTACATAATGTATAGATTATATATTATATAAAAACAATTTATATTATATATAATATATTTTGATTTAAAGCTTTCGTGACCGCAGGGATTCATATTCTTGGTTCTTTCGGTAAAGTCACATAGAAGGGAAATAATAAAATAATACAAATATTAAACAATAAAATTATCACGACGTTTCGACTGCAACACAAGCAATCACCAACAGTCTGGAACGCCATTCCTCTGCACATTCGCAGCATCACCTCAATCGCCTCCTTCAAGAGACACTTAGAAACTCACCTCTATAACCACGTGCTTTCGAGCGACTCTGAGCTTGGCTCCGCGCCTCTGAGTTGCGGCCGTTACGTCCGCAAATTTGCGCGCGTTACAAATTGCATTATTATTATATTCTTAGGTTTTTTTTCGGTAAAGTCACGTAGGTAAAAATTTTTTATTAATAAAAGTAAAATAAAAATAAATAAAAATCACGACGTTTCGGAGGCAGCAACACAAGCTTCCATCTTCAGGTGGAACCGTCACAGCACGCTTGCTGTATCAAGTAATACAGCAACAAAAAACCACGCGATACGTTCCATTCATTGGCTACCACATTCTGATAAGCTCCCCCACTCTCCTCCCCCTTAACTTGTATTTAAGAGCTTGCATCTTGAAATCCCTGCCTCACTTGATACAGCAAATCTGGCTGTGACGGTCCCACCTGATGACGGAGACTTGTGTTGCCTCCGAAACGTCGTGATTTTTATTATTTTATTTTAATGTTTTACCTACGTGACTTTACCGAAAAAACCTAAGAATATGAATCCTTGCAGTCACGAAAGCTTCAAATCTAGAATTATTATTATGTTGAGCTGCTCCTCACTCGTCGAGGGTCGTCGACTCCGCGTCCACGCAAAGCGCCGCCCTCCCATGGCCTGCGTGAGAGCGCTGCGTAAGAGAATGTTTAACATTCTGACAGTCGGTTACGCTGTAAGTTAACCACGGACGGCTCTTGACTGGCCATCGAACAGATACGGCCACTGCTGTCTGGCGCTTTCAGATGTGGCTTCTGCGGCCGTCTGGAACGCTCCTCCGGTATTACGAAGCCACTGGATCTATGCATTTTTAAATAATCTCGATTGAAAATTCATTTCTTTAGAACTGCTTCGTGTGTTTCGTTGTCCTTCCCATTGCGAAAGAAGTTCAACGTAGTACATCGTGTGATTTCGATTTAAAGCTTTCGTGACTGCAGGGATTCATCTTCTTGGTTCTTTCGGTAAAGTCACGTAGAAGGGAAGTAATAAAATAATAAAAATAAAACATAATAAAATTATTCTCACGACGTTTCGGCCACAACGCAAGCAGCCGTCCTCAGGTGAAGAACAGGTCTGTCGACTCTGTCTTATCGACAGACATGTTCTTCACCTGAGGATAGCTGCTTGTGTTGTGGCCGAAACGTCGTGAGAATTATTTTATTGTTTTATTTTTATTATTTTATTATTTCCCTTCTACGTGACTTTACCGAAAGAACCAAGAAGATACATCGTGTGATTTTAACCCAAGCTTCTCACTTTACCCCACAGGCATGAATAAGAAAGATAGAAAGAAGAGGAAACGGGAGCAGGCGAAGACTGCTTAATCATATCTTGCGCCTTGCGTTAAACCCATAGCAAATGTTTATATTGAGACTGGGCTTCAGGAGAGATCGGGTCTCAGGGTCTGAGTCTCGGTTGAGACTCGGCTCCAGGAGACCGGGTCTCGGGATCGGAGTTTTGTTTGAGACTCGGCTCCAGGAGACCGGGTCTCAGGATCGGAGTCTCGGTTGAGACTCGGCTCCAGGAGACAGGGTCTCAGGGTCGGAGTCTCCGTTGAGACTCGGCTCCAGGAGACCGGGTCTCGGGGTCGGAGTTTTGTTTGAGACTCGGCTCCAGGAGACCGGGTCTCAGGGTTGGAGTCTCGATTGAGGCTGGAATCCAGGAGTCCGGGTCTCAGGGTCAGAGTTTTCGACTGAGACTCGGCTAGGTAAAGTTTGTACAGTCATTGTTGCTCATCGTGATTAAAATAAAGTAACTTTTCTTAAAACCGGTCTTTTTTTTTGGGGAGGGGGAGTGGGTTACGGAGCCAAGCACCGTTATCCTCTGTAAAAGCGTAACGCGCTTGAATCGACAGTTGAGGTGGTTCCGAGTAGATTGTGGGCTGCTCCAGATACCAGTCGTAAAACACAGAGCGCCTCAACGGGCGCAGAAGCCGCGGATCGATTCCTTGAAGCCCACACCGACTTACCCAGCGGAGCCGTGCACGGCACAGCGAGCGGCGAGGACACTCACCCCCACCGCGAATATTTGGCAGCTGCTACAAATGTGATGATGATATTAAGCCACTTTGTGAGCTCTCGTCTGCGAGAGCCAGGTCGCATTCGACAAAGAGCTACGTCGCTTTGGGGGGGGCCCTTGCCTGGTAACAACAAAGTTTCGTTTTAGTTCTTGTTGGCTGGGTGACTACCCCGACACGGTCATTATGAACCCTCTGAGAGTCGGCCACCCGGAACTCCGGGGCACAGAGTTGAAACCCGAAGATTTACGGGGGAGCGGTGGCGCTCAAAACAATTTGAACGAGCTTTAGAAATAACTGAGTATAAAAAAAAAAAACTCGGGGCCGTTTTCAAAGAGATGTAATTTTATGTATTAATATTACAGCATTACACCATGTAATTACATTTAAACCACTATATAAAGTAATCATCGGGCCGCGTGGAATATGAGAAATGTATTCAAACTGGGAGCGTAACAGCCGAAGGACGACAACCGAGGCGCGCCTTGAACTACGCATCGATTTCCTCGGCAACAACGGAGTTGGATGCAACAACGGAGTTGGATGCAACAACGGAGTTGGATGCAACAACGGAGTTGGCTGCAACAACGGAGTTGGATGCAACAACGGAGTTGGATGCAACAACGGAGTTGGATGCAACAACGGAGTTGGATGCAACAGCAATAACAACAGGCTAAATAATTTACCTAAGTGAGCACCGTCCGTTAGCGCAACACGCCGCATTGAGCCCGCAAACATGATTACTTTGAGAGACTTATGCGTATGAGAAGGTGGTGGTGTGTGGTGTGGGGGGGGGGGCAGGCATAAGGAGTGGCATCTTCCTAAACGAACGCTTAACAAGAACGGCGACTCTTAATATGCCGGGAGTAAATAGGTAAATAGTTTACTTCTGCAGATATTTCTTTTAAAATCTTGATCCTGCTCCGATAATAAAGACACTGTTCAACGTATCAACATTTTTTTACTTTTTTGTTGTTGTTTTCAAGCCAACACTTTTACACGCACATGTATACAAAACAAATCGATCAAGCGTTTGCTCCCCAAAGTGTCACTTTGCGTCGTCCCATCCGCTGTTGGAAGCCCAAGACGGATTTTAAGCCTGGGCAGCGCTTGAATGGGTGACCCCCCCCCCATCACCAAGGGTCTCGGACTGCAAGGGGTCACATGCACAGGGGTGGTCCAGATGTCTCGTGACACACCCCCCCCCCGATCATTTTTTCCCTTCCCTTTGCATATTCATAAACCTTTAAAAATAGAACGTTTTGGATAATTAAATGGGGGGGTTGGGGGGCACCAGGAGGTCACCACCCTGTACATGGAACTTCTTTCACACCACCGAACGTAGCCAACCGTGATAATCCGCGGTGGAGGGGAGGGATGACCAACTCAACGAAGAGCAGTGCCGAGTGGAGCACCCCCCCCCCCTCGCGTTGCCCCCTTTCCGATTCCTCCCTCAACACCCGGCACATCTCACGGGTAGACACATTTCGATGGCTCTCAAATATCGTAAAACAACAAAAACATGGTAACTCTAAGGCATTTTTTTTTCTATAATGACGATGACATCGAAGTATGTCCAGCCTGCTCAACTTTACACGACGACTTACACCCGACCCCCGTAAGTTTTATAACCTCAAAACAAAATCCCATTTCCGTTATTGTTAAATGACAGAAAACTTTTTTTTTTTGCAAAACCCAACAAAAGAAAAAACGCCAGTCGGCATTTTTTCACAAAAACGCAAAAACCGCTGCCACCACCACCACCCCCCTGCCCGCCCCGTTTAGTCCGCACACAACCCATCACTAATCACTCGTCCTTCACGCTCCCCGTGTCACACGGGGGGGGGGGGGGGGGAGGAGGACCACGACCGCCGCGGAGAGACGGAGCGATGGAATCGGATTTCGGAAAGGATCGTCGCGAGACGGTGAAGACACAGCGACAGGCGAGGCCTTCAACCCAGCAGTGGTTGGATCATGGCAGGCGACGATCTTGTCGGTGACAATCTCGGGTGGGCAGGTGCGGGGGGGGGGAGGGGGCAGAGGTCGCAAACGGGTAGCCGTACCTGGCCGGGTACGCGTTGCCGGGTATCGGGTACCCAGTTGCGACCTCTGGGGGGGGGGGGGCAGCCCCACGTGCCGCTACGATGACAGCACGACCCCCGGAAGTCCGACACGGCCGTCACGACGAACGCCTGAAGCCGCGTCAGCGTGCGCACGCGTTTCCAAACGCGTAATGCGTAAATGACACCCCCGCCCCGCCCCGCCCCACAATAAACACAAAAATATAAGCGCTAACTTGACTTACGTGTTAGTTCATAAATACACCACGGGTAGTTGGGATGATGCCGTGGTATTTTTCGGCGAAAACGAATAGCGTTAAAATCGAATGTGCAACGAACACGCCGCAATTCTTTAACCACTGCATAGCATCTGTGGGAGTGCGTGTCTGGTAGAGGGGGAGATGGCTGTAGTCATTTCCTGTAAAAAACCCGAATCGCCGAGCGACATTTGTGATCCCTTTTTGTTTTTAATAACTGCACGAGAGCTGACCGAGACTCGTCATCAACATCATCATCATCATCATCCGTAACAAGAGATTTTTTGGGTCAGAAAATGTGTCGTTCAACCAGCCCGCCGCCACCCAACACAGCACATTAGTAAAGTTCGTCACCCGTGTGTCAGAGAGAAAATTCACAACATGTACAATCTGCGCAAGACGTTTCGCCAGTAATTACAACCGGCATCATCAGGCGATAGCCAGATTTAAAGACATTTATATTTACGCGATCCAACCCAAAAAACCCTGTACTATGGATATTGGCCACGATTGCCTACGTGTTAAACTGCTCATCATCATCATCATCCCCAACGCGCTCCATCGAACAATCCCAGCGGAGAACCAAGGTCCTTTCACTTTACTCTCGAATCGATATTCTCGCCAAAATGTCGCATCGGGAGATGTTAAACACAATGGCCACGTTGGAGGCTACTTAACGTCCGAGCCCACAAGCTCCGTATTCTATGGCGGCTGTAACGGTGATCGAACCGAGGGCTTGTTGCTATCCAGCATAGTGGCGAGTAGGTTTCACCACTAGGTCAGCTCAGCCCGTGATCGAAACCTTGAGCAGGACTGAGAGTAGTGATGGGGCTGAGGTGGGGCACTGGTGGGCATGTGGTGGAGGCTGTGACAAGGCTGTGACAGGGCAGGAGATGAGGCTACGATGAGCCCCTGATGAGACTGCGATGGAAACTCCCTCTGCACCGACGTCAGCAGGGAACCACGTGACTGCCCCTCGTGAGAGGCTAACGACGTCTGTGCGCACGTAAACACGTGCAAAGTACACTTGTACGTACGTATGTACACGGGTGGGTGTCTGTGCTTCTCCACACGCGTGGGCGTGCGCTGTATATGTAAACACGTGTGCAAACGTATGTACACCTGTGCGGACGTGCGAACGCACACGCATACAACAACAACAACGACAAAACCAGCCCCACGTGATTCGGAAATAATTGATGCTTACAGGACCGGATCCGGTGTCAACTGGAGCCAGAGAACTACATTTTAATTGCTCGAGTTGCTCAGCCGTCGCGTACGTTGTGCGAACGTTGTGCGTACGTTGTGCGTACGCGCTTGCTGAGCCTCGCAAGCTGTTGGTAGAATTCGCTGCTAGCGAGCACCTATACAGGGCCCGACACGGCACGCTATTTTCTTCGCAACAGTTTGTTTTGTATTAGTTTGCTGTCCCACCCCCGCAGGGTTGGCTACGTACGGTGCGAAAACACGCTCCTTCGGAGTGGGCAGGTAGGAACTTGGTTGGACAGCGCATTCGTGCACGACAGAAAGCTCGCGGTCACGTGACGCACTTCAACCAATCCGGGAGCGTACTACATGTTTGGGAGGGGCTATGCACGACAGACAAATAATCCCTGGTGGGCAGTGTGGAACGGTTGTTTCTAGCTGTATAAGTTCAACGTAGATACGTACAAGAGAGTGTTGTGGCCAGCTGCTTGAACACCCTTCAAATCGTCTCTCCGCAGTGCTGATACAAGGTATTCATCTATGGCCGATTAGCTTGCACGTGTGTACGTTGAATTTCTTTTCGCAACGCACGTAGCCAACCGTGCTAATCGAAGGCGCGGGGGAAGGACAACAAACTAAACTTTAGGGGAGCCCGAGACCAGGTTGACACAAAGTCCCTGCCTGCATCAAAGCCAGGGATGGAACCTCGGCCAACGTTGACTGTAGTGTCACGATCGACTTGTAGTGTTTAAAACCAGACACAAGTTTCCCGGTAGATTTTGCCCACGCTTCCCGCCACCACCTTAATAGATGCTCGCTAACAATGGCGTTTGCCCCTGTGATCGATAAGGTTCAACAGGATATCTACAACTCTCTCTCGCCCAAGTGTGAACGTGTGTGTGTGTGTGTTACTGCCTGTATGTATGTCTGTGTGCTCAGGGGAGCGGTCAGTGTAGCGGTTAGCGCGCCACGCTACGATATCCGGCGACCCGAGTTCGATACCCGCTCATGGCCAACACCAGTGGCGATTATCTGAACTGGTCCTGGGCCTCTTGTAGGTCGACTCAGCCTCAAATGAGTACCTGGTGTGGTGTGTAGTAAACATCGCTGCTGGGAAGACAAAGGCGGTCGGGCGTGGTGCTGGCCACCCACCGGCCTGCATAGGTGCTCACTAACAGCACTTGCCCCAACAGTCTCTTAAAGGCTACACGGGGGTTCTTTGCTTTGCGTCCGTATTGAAACGTGCTTTTGTATACGTGCATGTGGCTTACGACTTGCCCGTGCCTGTGTCTGTACGAAGCCGTGCGTGCGTTTGTGCGTGCGTCTCTGTGTGTACGCGCGTGGGTCTGGTATGGGCCTCTACACGTGCGCGTGACCGCGTGAACACGTCCGAGCATTTGTCCAACGTGCACCTTGCCGGCCTTCGTAGGTGCTCGCTAACAACACTTGCCCCGACAGTTCTGTCGAGGCTATACGGGGGGAATCTTTGTGTCTGCGTGTGCGTGCGTTTGTCCTTGTGTCTCTGCACGCGTCTGCCCTTGGCAACGTCTGTGTGTTTCTGCACGTGCGTGCGTGCTAGCGCGTGCGAGCGCCTGTGTGCGAGCGTGTGTGCGTCCTCTCTCCCCGCCTCCGACGGACGTTCACTTGTGGTTCTTGAGCTGGTTCGACAGCCAGTCGAGGCCCTCGTAGAGGCCGTCCCCGCTGGTGGCGCACGTCGCCTGGATGTACCAGTTCCGCTGGCGCAGCGAGTGCAGGCCCAGCTTGTCCGTGATCTCGGCCGCGTTCATTGCGTTGGGCAGGTCCTGTGTGGCATCACAGACGGAGAGATGCCACCGTATAAGCCTCTAACGGACCGTGGGTGCAAGTGCTCTTGGCAATCTCCCAATGCCAATACTCGCCATTTGCCACCAAAGTGACAGTGACGTCACCACGGCACCCGTGCCAGGCCAGGTACATTTTGAGGCCACGTGAAGTGTCAAATGTTCGCCGACAGGAGGTCACGGGATAGACCCAGGTGCCATGGGTTGACTGAGATGATGAACCAGCTGCGCCCCCTACTGGGCCAACTTGCTGTATTTTAGCCACGTGGCGGCTCCACTCATTGTTGTGAACACCAAATAAAGACAAAGATCCCCCGTATACCCTTAACAGACTGTAGGAGCTAGTGCTGTTAACGAGCACCTATGAAGGCTGGCACGGTACATGAGGGGGTGCCTTTATCTCCCCAGTGGCCATGTTTACACACTACACTAGGTACTCATTTGAGGCTGAGTCGACCTAGGGGAGGCCCAGGATTGGTTTCAGATAATCATCAATGGTGTTGGCCGTGAGTGGGAATTGAACTTGGCTCGCTGGGTTCGCAGTGCAGCGCACTAATAGCTACACCACCGCTGCACGAGACAAAGACCCCCCATGTAGCCTTAACAGACTGTAGGGGCAAGTGCTGTTAGCGAGCACCTATGAAGGCCGCAACGGCACACGAGGGGGTGGGTGGCCAGCACCACGCACGACCGCCTTTGTCTCCCCAGTGGTGATGTTTACACACCGCACCAGGTACTCATTTGAGGCTGAGTCGACCTAGGGGAGGCCCAGGATTGGTTCAGATAATCGTCAATGGTGTTGGCCGTGAGTGGGAATTGAACTCGGCTCGCTGGGTTCGCAGTGCAGCGCACTAATAGCTACACCACCCCTGCACACACAACAACAACAACAACCGCCATTCGCCACTAAGTGGCGATGACGTCACCACGACGCTTGTGCCAGGCTATGTGCACCTTGAGGCCACGTGAAGTGTTGCACACACACACACACTGGGACACACAGGGACACACACGACAAACACACACACACACCTGCTTGTTAGCGAACACCAGCAGTACGGCGTTCCGGAGTTCGTCCTCCGCAAGCATCCGCATCAGCTCCTCCCTCGCCTCGTTCACTCGCTCGCGGTCGTTACTGTCCACCACGAATATCAGCCCTGGGCACACACGTGAACACACACGTGAACACACACGTGAACAAAGATCCCACATATAGCCTTAACAGACTATAGGGGCAAGTGCTGTTAGCGAGCACCTAGGAAGGCCGCAACGGTACACGAGGGGGTGGGTGGCCAGCACCACGCCCGACCGCCTTTGTCTCCCTAGCGGCAATGTTTACACATCACACCAGGTACTCATTTGAGGCTGAGTCGATCTAGGGGAGGCCCGGGACCGGTTCAGATAATCGTCACTGGTGTTGGCCGTGAGCGGGAATCGAACTCGGGTCGCCGAGTTCATAGCGCAGCGCGCTAACCGCTACACCACCGCTCCCCGTTGAACACACACGTGAACACACACGTGAACACACACGTGAACACACGCCAACACGTGCAGTTACTCCGCATAAGCGTGCACACCCACAAGCATGAGGAGACACACAGAGATCCTCGGAGCAGCCTGGCACAAGCTGCCGAGGGAAAGTGCCGTTAGCGAGCACCCACGAAGGCCGGCACGGCTCACGGGGGGGCGGTGTGGTTCAGCGCAACGCCCGACCGCCTTTGTCTCCCCATTACTGATGTTTACACACAGCACTGGATACTCAATTAAGGCTGAGTCGACCTATTGGAGGCCGAGATTCGGTTCAATATTCATCACCGGATGTTGAATTTCTTTCGCACCGTACGTAGCCAACTGTGCTCATCGGAGGTGTGGGAAATCACCGATGCTAGCCGTGAGCGGGAATCTAAGTCAGGATACCGGATTCGTAGCGACGTAAAAAATGTTTTTACTGATTAATGAAATACTTTTAATGTTCATTGCAGCCTCAACATTATTGAGGGATTGTTGTTGTTATTGTCTTGCCGTGGCCTGGGGCTGTTTGTTGTAGTTTTGCTGCTTAGCTCAGCCTTGCACTTATTGTTGAAAAATCAGCAGGAATTGATGTACTTTTGCTATTCGTACTCATGTATTTTTTTTATTTTTAATGACTTGCTTACTTTGCATTCATATCGGTTTGTTTTCTTCTTCTATTGTCGTTGCAACTTTCTGGCCCCCTGCCCCAACTGGACATCTGCGTGATGGAGACCTGCGTAGCTCGTCGGATCCCTCCAGCCCAATAAAAAGATTGTGATTGCGATCACGGCGACAACAGCGACACGTCGCGAACGAGGGGAGGAGGGACGTAGGGCTTGGTCAAAACCTTGTGTGTTCTGGAAGTAGTGTCTCCACAGCGGACGGATCTTGTCCTGGCCGCCCACGTCCCACACTGTGAAGCTGATGTTCTTGTACTCCACAGTCTCCACGTTGAACCCTACGCGCGCACACAAAAAGACAAAGATCCCCCGTATAGCCTTAGCAGACTGTTGGGGCAAGTGCTGTTAGCGAGCAGCACCTATGAATGCCGGCACGGCCCACACCCCGCCCGGCCCGCCTTTGTCTCCTCAGTGGCGAGGTTTACACATCACACTGGGTACTCATTTGAGGCTGGGTCGACCTAGGGGAGGGCCCAGAACTGGTTCAGATAATCGTCACTGGTGTTGGCCGTGAGTGGGAATCCAAGTCAGGTTGCCGGGTTCATAGCGCTAACCGCTACACTACCGCTACACCACAGCTCCCCACACACATGACCCACTCGCACACACGCACGCACCACAGTTTATGGTGTATACTGGTAGGAACCACCTGGTTCCACCAGCCCACAGGGGATTATTGTGTCCGGCCGTCCGTCGTGCATCCAAAAATGGAAGGGGTCGGGCTGGGTGGAGAGGGGAGGGGTGGGGAGGGGCTGGGTGGGCTGGGTGGGGCTGGGTGGGGAGGGGCTGGTCACCCCGTGGTGCCCTTATAAAACTCAACGTTTAACCTACTCACGCCGGCTTGTGCCCGCCCTCACAGTCGGCCAGATTTGCGGAATACACCACGCCGCCGTTGACCCTGCAGGCCATTGACCGAGCAACCCAACGCTCCTACCAGCTCCCTCCGCAGGACAAGGTGTTTACGAGCATTAGTCTTGGTGCGTAAGTGCCGTGCCCTAACCTTGTGGATTAGTTTTTCAACATAATTTAGCAATTTCGTGCACGATCCATCGGACGCAAGGCCTTTTGGGGGTGCATAAATTCAGCAGGATTGATGCAATACGAGCAAAACTCTGCACCGGTTTCGACACGCAGTGTCTCATGAGCGGGGTCAGGCTTGCTCGAATCAATGCTGGCAAGCTGCCGATATGATGATATAGGCAAGCAGCCTCTCTTTACGAGCTGGGTCCTCATTGGTCGCGCATTTTTAAAATCGCACAAATCAAAATAGTGACTCGCGTCGTTGTGGAGAATATAAATTGAATAAGCAGATAATTTGGCTCCTTCCTGCATCGGTCTCTCTACATTAAAAAACCAAGAGGATTTCTTACTTTTGTGGATTAGAAGTCACTTAAAAGCAATCTCAAAGGTGGCTCTGCTACATCCAATTCCTTGGGCCGTTCTCTCGCATGGAAGGGTTTTTGCGGCTGCACCGTGAGACATCCCGATGGATTCCCCGCCACATGACACCATTGCCGACATCGCCATTGGGGCACAGTCGGGGAAATTATTTTAAAAGGTACGGCGACTGAATGGGTTTCAGGACCAGAGTCTTGGTTGAGACTCGTGTCCAGGAGACCGGGTTTCAGAATTGTGTGCACACGTGCAGTGTTTCGGTCATATCAGACATCAAACGGTCTAATTTCGATTTAAAGCTTTCCTGACTGCAGGGATTCATCTTCTTGGTTCTTTCAGTAAAGTCACGTAGAAGGGAAGTAATAAAATAATAAAAATAAAATATAATAAAATAATTCTCACGACGTTTCGGCCACAACGCAAGCAGCCGTCCTCAGGTGAAAACCAGGTCTGTCGAAGCGACAGCGTCTGAATGAAACAGCACACGTGCTTGGAGCATATATATAAGCTGGGTTGGAAGGGGGGGAAAAGAGCGCCTTGACAAAAGAATATGCATATCAAGAGGCATTTAGCATATTTATGGGAAATGCAGGTATGTGATTAGCAGAGGTGTGGACTCGAGTCATGTGACTTGGACTCGAGTCAGACTCGAGTCATGAATTTGATGACTTGCGACTCGACTTGGACTTGCATAACAATGACTTTGTCCCACCTATGAGATGTGGACTCGAGTCATGTGACTTGGACTCGAGTCAGACTCGAGTCATGAATTTGATGACTTGCGACTCGACTTGGACTTGCATAACAATGACTTTGTCCCACCTCTGGTGATTAGTACTACTGATGCCCGTGCATTATGCAGGATTAGCAGCATCAAAGGGAAGGGATATGGGAAATGCAGGTATGTGATTAGTACTACTTATGCCCGTGCATTATGCAGGATTAGCAGCATCAAAGGGAGGGGATATGGGAAATGCAGGTATGTGAATAGTACTACTTATGCCTGTGCATCATGCCCAAGAAGATCAAACGGTCTCTTAAGTCACAGCCGTTTCTTAGTTATTTATCGGAATTCAACCCAATGAGAAGTCAGTTAGGAGGGGAAATTATTACATTTAAAATCCAGGTCGAAGGGAGCATAGACACTCCCACAGTTATACCCACATGGTCTTTAATACTAATAACAATAATCACTTAGTACAGTCGGTATTTGCACCGCTGTTCAGTTATTTCACAGCAATGGGTCAATGTTGCTTTGTGCAATCCAATGGAGGATTTTTCCGGTGTGATATTCCGAACTTAGAAAACTTGGACCGTGCTGCCGACACACACATGCCTGCAGCTCGTTTTCGAACGACGTCAGGGGGTACCCTCTAAGATCCGCTGCGACACAGACATGGTCAACGCGCGCACGCAGCGAGCGATAGTAACCAGGGCGGCCTGCCCCGGGGCGGGTGTTCGAGTCGCAAACTTCGGCACCCGCGGTCACCGCACGCGCCGCCCGCCCGGCCGGCCACCCCTCGGCGCTCCGTTACCGATGGTGGGGATTGTGGTGACGATCTCGCCGAGCTTGAGCTTGTAGAGGATGGTCGTCTTGCCGGCGGCGTCGAGCCCCACCATGAGAATGCGCATCTCCTTCTTCCCCACGAGGGTATCGAAGAGTCGCGTGAAGAATCCCCCCATGGCGGCACTGGTGGGAGGGAAACGCAGTGGGAGATGGAACGGGAGACACGGGTGGACGGTGGGGGCGCAGAGGTCAGAGCACAGAGCTGGCACCGCGAAGATCCAGGGCTTAAATCCCAGTGTTAGTCGCCCGTTTATGAAAGAAGTTTCTCTCTCGTGCAGCGAGTGGATGGTCTCAGCAAGCTCGCGGTCGACTGGCGCAGAGACCTGTAGACGCACAGAGAGGGGTGCCGCGGTGACGAGATGTTAACTACCTCGCCTGGTATGCAGGAGGTCGTGGGTTAGATCCCGACCCTGACGCCTGTATTATTTGGAGTTAGCGTGTCTCTCTCTCTCATCATCATCATGGTGGCTAGGAGATGTTAACTACTTCGCCTGGTATGCAGGAGGTCGTGGGTTAGATCCCGACCCTGACGCCTGTATTATTTGGAGTTAGCGTGTCTTTTCTCCCCGCGATCGAGTGGATTCGTCTCTGGGTCCTCCGGTTTTTCGCTCCACATTTAGAATTATGCGTTTACAGTATTTTACTGCTATAAATTTCCACATATGGGCTGGGTCGCTTCTGATATAGAGCTCTATAGCTCAGTCGGCCTTACCTTGTCAAATGTAAAAATAGTTGTACGTTTTAAGAATAGTTTAAGTGTGGGTATTCTTAGGATGATTTAAAAAGTTTTACTGTGAGGTTACCTCATGTGTGGAACTCGCTAAAATTTAGCTCTAACCCAGCATTTCTCAACATTCTGGATTTAAATATTTTTGATTAGAGCATTTAGGGTAAACAATTTGGGTCACGGTTTGGGTTTATGGTCTAGGTTCAGGAACAGCATTTAGGAGTTAGTGTCATGGATTTGCGACACGGATTGTGGTTATTGTTTATTGTTGAAGCCTTGGGTTCAGCTTGTGGGTCAGGGGCTGGGGTATTGGTTTACGATTAGAAGCTTTTGGTTTATAATCAGGGATTACGATAAAAGGTTTATGGGGTAAATGTTTCGGGGTTAGAGGGGTGAGGTTAGGGACAGTGGCTCTGATGAGCGATTTTTGCCACGTACTGGTCGTGGCAGTGGGTGAGTCGTCTCGGCCTCAGGTTAAACCTTTCCCCCCCTCTGGCTATCTCTGACCTCCAACCCATCCCCGCAACCCAGTCTCCATCCTCATCCTCATTTGAGTTACCTCCTCCCCTCTCCTCTTCTCCCCCTCTCGCAAATCCTTTTTCTTTCCTTTCCAGGGACACCGACACCTCATTTCCCCCACTCTCCCACCTCCACACTCAACCACAGCCTCCCCCCTCTCTCACCTCTCTCTTCCACTTTCCTACCAACCACGTCCACCCATCCACTTTCTCAAGTTACGCAGAAGCCCCCTGTTGTCAATCCACTGCTGGATGAGGACCACGCAGCGCCCACGCCTGTTAGACACAAACCCCATAAATCGTGTGTCGTTAAACCTGCCACCACCCGACACAGCCAATTAGTAAGGTATGTCACGTCAAGAAATTACTTCACCCAACCATAAACTTCCCCCACGCTGGTCAAAGTGTGAATCGATGTTCGGAGGCAGTCCAGAGCCATGGACGTGGGAGCGCTATGAAGTGCAGGGGTAAGAATGAATCCATGAGAGTTTTTGGGGGGTTAGAATCACGTAAATATGAATGTGTCGTTAAACCCGCCACCACCCGACACAGCCAATTATCAATGGTCGTGTCGCGTAAACAGAACGTGGCCAATTCGTTACTAGTACAGCGCCACCGGTGTGTGTTGGGAGAGTAAATCCACTACAACATTTACAATCTGAGTACTGTGACGTTTCGGAAGAATGGATGTTTATACCTACGTGACTTTACCGAAAGAACCAAAGCGTATGGATTCCTGCAGTTACGAAAGCTTGAACTCAAGAATGGATTCATATTCTTAGGTTTTTTCGGTAAAGTCACGTAGGTAAAACATTTAAATTAATAAAAGTAAAATAAAATAAAAATCTTTTACTTGATACAGCTGTCGTGGCTGTGACGGTTCCACCTGAAGACGGAAGCTTGTGTTGCCTCCGAAACGTCGCGATTTTTTTTTTACTTTTATTAACTTTAATGTTTTACCTACGTGACTTTACCGAAAAAACCTAAGAATATGAATCCTTGCAGTCACGAAAGCTTCAAATCTAGAATCAAGAATGGATGTTTTGCTACACCGCCCTCTGCTGCCCACAACAGAAGCCCGCCCACGTCGTTCAACTCAAAGCGCCATCCACGGGGGCCTCGATTCGGCTCCGTCTCCCGGGGGCACCACGAGATGGGGCGCATTCCGCGCGATTTAAACCATAGGCATGGGAAATACGATTGTGTTTGACCCTTTCTGAGGTGTTAAGATGTGCAAACACCAAATAGTTACGAGGACAAGAATAGGTTTAACACGTAGCAGCAGGCTTTCGCGACAAATATCATCCATCAGAGGTTTTTTGTTTTTGGGGGGGGGGGGGGGTTAGATCGAGTAAATATATGAATGTGTCGTTAAACCCGCCACCACCCGACACAGCCAATTAGTAAGGGTTGTGTCACGTAACCAGAACGTGGCCAATTCGTCACTAGTACAGCACTAGTGGATAGTGTAGTGTATAGTGAAGTGTAGTGTATAGTAGTGTAGTGTATAGTGAAGTGTATAGTGTAGTGTATAGTAGTGTAGTGTATATTGTAGTGTATAGTGTATAATAGTGGTGTATAGTGTAGTGTATAGTGTAGTGTATAGTAGTGTATAGTGAAGTGTATAGTAGTGTAGTGTATCGTGTAGTGTATAGTGTGTATAGTGTAGTGTATAGTAGTGTAGTGTATATTGTAGTGTATAGTGTATAATAGTGGTGTATAGTGTAGTGTATAGTAGTGTATAGTGAAGTGTATAGTAGTGTAGTGTATCGTGTAGTGTATAGTGTGTATCGTGTAGTGTATAGTAGTGTATAGTGAAGTGTATAGTAGTGTAGTGTATCGTGTAGTGTATAGTGAAGTGTATAGTGTAGTGTATAGTAGTGTAGTGTATATTGTAGTGTATAGTGTATAATAGTGGTGTATAGTGTAGTGTATAGTGTAGTGTATAGTAGTGTATAGTGAAGTGTATAGTAGTGTAGTGTATCGTGTAGTGTATAGTGTGTATAGTGTAGTGTATAGTAGTGTAGTGTATCGTGTAGTGTATAGTGTAGTGTATCGTGTAGTGTATAGTGTAGTATACTAGTACAGCACACGGGTGTGTGGCTTGGCTCTCTAACACACCGGTGTACTAGTAACGAATTGGCTACGTTCTGTTTACGTGAGACAACCCTTACTAATTGGCTGTGTCGGGTGGTGGCGGGTTTAACGACACATTTAATATATTTACGCGATCTAACCCCCCAAAAAAGCCTCGTGTAATAAGAACAGGGTTTAACCATTTCTGGCGTGTTAAAATGTCCAAACACCAAATAAACACCTTTTGCAAGGAACCAAGTTCTCGCATTAAGCACACACGGTCGTTGTGGTGAACGTGCAAACAAACACGCTCCGATAACAATCAGAGCGCGTGTTTTAATGTGTGGGCATTGTCTTTGCAACTGATTGGCCTCCGACAGAGACAGTAGCAGCCTTCTTCGTGGCCTCGTCTCACCACCAGCGTCAGACCAGAGAACAACCACAAAAGGCGAACCAGTCAAGGCGGTTACGTCTTCCCCGCCCCCTCTCCTCAACCACCCGCCCCCCGCTTTTCCATCACTTTTCCCAGCAGGGCGCTCAGGCAAGTGGGTAGGATGCGGCCTCCTCCCCCCCTCCTCCTCAACCCCCCTCCCCCCCCCGCTTTTCCATCACTTTTCCCAGCAGGGCACTCAGGCAAGTGGGTAGGATGCGGCCTTCCCCCCCCCCCTTCCCCGCTTTTCCATCACTTTCCCAGCAGGGCGCTCAGGCAAGTGGGTAGGATGCGGCCTCCCCCCCCTCCTCAACCACCCCCCCCCCCCCCCCGCTTTTCCATCACTTTTCTCAGCAGGGCGCTCAGGCAAGTGGGTAGGATGCAGCCTCCCCCCCCTCCTCAACCACCCCCCGCTTTTCCATCACTTTTCCCAGCAGGGCATTCAGGCAAGTGGGTAGGATGCGGCCTTCTCACCCCCCCGCCCCCCCCCCCCCCCCTTCTCAACCCTCCCCCCCCTTCTCAACCCTCCCCCCACCCCGCTTTTCCATCACTTTTCCCAGCAGGGCGCTCAGGCAAGTGGGTAGGATGCGGCCTTGCCCCCCCCCCCCCCCCCCGATATAAGTCTCAATCTCGGACACCGCGAGACGAAGGAACCCCGGGTCCCGGGCTCGAACCGAGACCACCACCATCCCTCACCACCCCCACCACCACCACTAATCATCTTAATTAGCGCTAATTAGCAGCGGAGTTCCCATGGCAACCGGCGCCTTTAGGGCCGTCGAAATCGGCAACGAACGCGGAAGCGAAGAGGCCGCGCCCCGTAGGATGAGGCCCCCCCTCGCAATGCGAGAAAAGTTCGCGTCCGGGTACCGGGCTGATGCTGATGTCGCTACTGTTGTTGAAGGTGGTGATGTTGCTGTTGTTGATGTTGTTGTTGTTGATGATGTTGTTGTTGTTGCTGATGATGCCGATGATGATGATGATTGAGTTAAGAGTCCGACGCGCCGAGGCCCGGGGGTTGAGCGACGAAAGAGGGAGAGGCGGAATCGATCCGCGAGAAATCGACTGCCGCTTGCGAGCGGCGATTCGGCGTGAGTCACGAATTCGATTCGACGCGACTGACGTCGTTTCCCGTTCAAAGAAATCGATTTGCGGTGGAATCGATTCCCAAACAGGAATCGGCTCTGGTTACCGGATTATAAGACGCACCACCCCCCCACTACCCCTCCCCCCGGATTGAACCCACGACCTCCTTCATACCAGGCGAGGTAGTTAACATCTCATAGCCACCGTGGCTCGCTACCGATCCGATCATTGATTATTGGAGCGAATTTACGTCTCGATTATATATTTTTTAATGAGAATAGATTTCCCCCTTTTTTTCTGGCAACAAAACAGGTATTAATTCTAGATTTGAAGCTTTCGTGACTGCAAGGATTCATATTCTTAGGGTTTTTCGGTAAAGTCACGTAGGTAAAACATTATAATTAATAAAAGTTAAATAAAAAATAAAATAAAAATCACGACGTTTCGGAAACGTCGTGATTTTTTTTTTAATATAATTAAAATTTTATATAAATATTTTATATAAATAAATTTTATTTTTATTTATTTTATTTTTTTACCTACGTGACTTTACCGAAAAAAACCTAAGAATATGAAAACAAAACGGGTGTTAAGATGTTAAAACGCCAAACTGAAACCTTTTACAAGGAATCAGGTCTGCATTAACCACGATACTTGTGGTCATTTTTCGATTTAAAGCTTTCGTGACTGCAGGGATTCATATTCTTGGTTCTTTCGGTAAAGTCACGTAGAAGGGAAATAATAAAATAATAAAAATAAAACATAATAAAACAATTCTCACGACGTTTCGGCCACAACGCAAGCAGCCGTCCTCAGGCGAAGAATGAAACACCACCAAGCTTGGAGCGTATATTTAAGCTGGGTTAGAGGGGGGGAGGTGGGAAGAAGAGCGCCTAGACAAATTAATTTGCATATCAAGAGGAATTCAGCATATGGAAAATGCGTAGGAGGTGGGCTGGGGGGGTTCCAAATCAATACTATGCCCGTGCATTATGCAGGATTAGCAGCATCAAAGGGGGGGGGGAGGGGGGTAGCATTAACAAAGGAAAGGAATGTTAATAGTATGTAGCTGCAGTTACTAAACAACCACGTAAAAAAACTAAAGTATAAACTGCATAACAAACTAAAGTATAAACTACATAGCATCATCAGTATACGTACTATATTCTACAATAAGCTGAGTTACTAACAGTAAGTAATACATACAAAATTCTACGTTGTAAAATATTATATAATATGCTTCCATCTAAACTTTATTCTCTTACATCACACGCGTCTATACCGTACTATATACTGCCATAGACAAACCCAACATTAAATTACATACTGTATTGCTATAAACCACCCTATACCTTATACATTTTAATATAACACTATGTATTATTCTACCCACCCTAATGTGTATCGAAATGGTTTATTACGTCCTTCCAGTGATTGCTAAGCCAGAATCCATCTTCTCGGTTAAAATTGTCTGGCCACATAGCCGGCCTGCTCTAGACCAATTTCTCGACCACATCAATTCCATCCACCCAGCCATCAGATTCACCATGGAAGTCGAAAATGATGGCAAGCTACCCTTTTTGGATGTCCTAATCAAAAGGAGACCTGATGGTTCAATGAGCCACTCTGTCTACAGGAAAACCACCCATACGGATGCTTATCTAAAACCGGATTCCCACCACCATCCATCCCAGAAGAATTCCCTCATCAAGACTCTATATCATAGAGCCCAATGCATCTCCGACCATGAACACATTTCCAGTGAACTCAAACACGTACGCCAAGCTCTTAAGGCTAATGGTTACTCCGACTACACAATCCGCAAAGCCATCACTCCAACCATCAAGAAGGATCCTGTTGAGGAGCCTTTCAAGACCATCACCTTACCCTACATTGCTGGGGTCACAAAAAAGATCTCCAAAATCCTGATTAAACACAAGATCCAGGTCCGATTCAACACAGTACATAAAATCCGTGATCTGGTACCGTCTGTAAAAGATGTGGTTCCAGACATACAGTACCCTGGTGTCTACAAACTAAGTTGCCTCTGTGGTAGCAGTTACATTGGGGAAACCAAACGACATGTCTCGGACCGCATCCGTGAACATAAAGCTGACCTGAAACACGGTAGGACAAACACCTCAGCCGTGGCAGATCACTGTTACAACTCAGTGGGCTCACATGACATTGACTTTTCCAAGACAGAGGTTCTCTGCAAGCCATCTGGCTATCATGAGAGATTCGTTCATGAAGCGATCCACATATACAAACACAGAGACAATTTTAACCGAGAAGATGGATTCTGGCTTAGCAATCACTGGAAGGACGTAATACACCATTTCGATACACATTAGGGTGGGTAGAATAATACATAGTGTTATATTAAAATGTATAAGGTATAGGGTGGTTTATAGCAATACAGTATGTAATTTAATGTTGGGTTTGTCTATGGCAGTATATAGTACGGTATAGACGCGTGTGATGTAAGAGAATAAAGTTTAGATGGAAGCATATTATATAATTTTTTACAACGTAGAATTTTGTATGTATTACTTACTGTTAGTAACTCAGCTTATTGTAGAATATAGTTCGTATACTGATGATGCTATGTAGTTTATACTTTAGTTTGTTATGCAGTTTATACTTTAGTTTTTTTACGTGGTTGTTTAGTAACTGCAGCTACATACTATTAACATTCCTTTCCTTTGTTAATGCTACCCCCCCTCCCCCCCCCCCCTTTGATGCTGCTAATCCTGCATAATGCACGGGCATAGTATTGATTTGGAACCCCCCCAGCCCACCTCCTACGCATTTTCCATATGCTGAATTCCTCTTGATATGCAAATTAATTTGTCTAGGCGCTCTTCTTCCCACCTCCCCCCCTCTAACCCAGCTTAAATATACGCTCCAAGCTTGGTGGTGTTTCATTCTTCGCCTGAGGACGGCTGCTTGCGTTGTGGCCGAAACGTCGTGAGAATTGTTTTATTATGTTTTATTTTTATTATTTTATTACTTCCCTTCTACGTGACTTCACCGAAAGAACCAAGAATACTTGTGGTCATAATGTAAAAAAAAAGTACTCTGATAGGAAAATGCATTGTCTTTGAAACTGATTGGTCCACACCAGATATAAAATTGTAGTCGAATCATACTCTTAGGTGTTTTCGGTAAAGTCACGTAGGTAAAATAACAATAAGAAAATGAATAATAATTAATGAATATAACTCAATTAAATCACGACGTTTCGGAGGCAACAGCTAAATTTAGCTGTGACGGTTCCACCTGATGAAGGAAGCTTGTGTCGCCTCCGAAACGTCGTGATTTCATTGAGTTATTTTCTTCTTCTTGGTTCTTTCGGTAAAGTCACGTAGAAGGGAAATAATAAAATAATAAAAATAAAACATAATAAAATAATTCTCACGACGTTTCGGCCACAACGCAAGCAGCCGTCCTCAGGTGGATACTCATTTAATTTTATTATGTTTTATGTTTATTATTTTATTATTTCCCTTCTACGTGACCTTACCGAAAGAACCAAGAAGATGAATCCCTGCAGTCACGAAAGCTTTAAATCGAAATTTTGAGTTATTTCTATTTATTAATATTATTTTATTATTATTATTTTTTTACCTACGTGACTTTACCGAAAAAACCTAAGAGTATGAATCCTTGCAGTCACGAAAGCTTCAAATCTAGAATGTTGTCGAATCATCTGGGCGAGTGGGGGGGGGGGGAGTGGCGTGGATTGTGACTCACCCAATAATAATAAACATTTATTTTTGCGTAACAATTTTTTTTAATACATATAGAAAAGTATATTCTTATACGCGCTAATCCATGGTTGAAAAATATATATTTGAAAAAAAAATCTGTGTTCGTCTAATAATTAATCGATTCGGTATTCCCATCAGGCGATATCCGAGGGCAGGCGATATCCGAGGACAGGCGATATCCGAGGACAGCCCCGGACGGGGTCCTGGTGCTGGCGGGGGGGGGTCCTTGGTGTGTATACCTCCGTGCAGCAATGGCGACGTCCATTGGCGACCACGCGGGTACGTTCTGCCAACGTCTTGCTACGTCTTGACAACGTCTTGACTCTGTCGTGACCACGCGTGTACGTTCTGCCAACGTCTTGACTCTTTCTCTCATCATCACGGTGGCTAGGAGATGTTAGCTACCTCGCCTGGTGTACAGGAGGTCGTGGGTTCGATCCCTACCCTGACGCCTGCTGCTGTATATTTGGAGTTTGCGTGTCTCTCTCATCATCATCACGGTGGCTAGGAGATGTTGACGACCTCGCCTGGTGTGCAGGAGGTCGTGGGTTCGATCCCGACACTGACGCCTGCTGCTGTGTATTTGGAGTTTGCGTGTCTCTCTCATCATCATCACGGTGGCTAGGAGATGTTGACGACCTCGCCTGGTGTGCAGGAGGTCGTGGGTTCGATCCCGACACTGACGCCTGCTGCTGTGTATTTGGAGTTTGCGTCTCTCTCGATCTCTCCCCGTGGCCGCGTGGATATCCCTCCGGGTTTTTCCTCCACATTTATAATCAATGTGCGTTTAAGAGTCAAGTACTTGCCTGCTGCTGCTGCTATAAATGTCGACGCTTTGAGGATGAATAATAATAAGCCCACTCCGTTGAGCTGCGATCATTTGCGATAGAAGCAATGTTGCATCTGACAGAGTGCTATGTAGCAGCTCAGTGGGGCCTTACCCACTAAAACTAAAACAACATTTCGATTTAAAGCTTCTTTCGTGACTGCAGGGGTTCATATTCTTGGTTCTTTCGGTAAAGTCACGTAGAAGGGAAATAATAAAATAATAAAAAGAAAACGATAAAATTCTCACGACGTTTCGATTGCAACACAAGCAATCATCATCAGGTGTGAAATCCACAGCAAGAACATTTGAAAAAAGTGGCGGTTTTTTCTCAACCGCCAGTTGCTGTCCGTGGTGCTGACTCTAGATTTGAAGGTAAAGAAAAAAAAGATGGTTATCTATGGGCTTAACTCGTGCTAATCTCCTGCCCAACCGCCCGCGACGCCACACGGCCTGACGCATGTGAGTTTATAGGTCTCTGTGTGAGTCTATAGGTCTCTGTGTGAGTCTATAGGTCTCTGTGTGAGTCTATAGGTCTCTGTGTGAGTCTATAGGTCTCTGTGAGTCTATGTATGTATGTTGAACTTCTTTCTCACCGTACGTAGCCAACCGCGCTAATCGTAGGTTGCGGGGGGAAGGTGACAACACAAACTCGACACACGTGAAGTTTCGTCAATCTGGGCTATGATTTAAAAGTGCCACAGTTCCCAGTGGCTACCTAATATCCGGGAGGAAGAGAGCGTTCCAGACGGCCGCGGGAGCAGCGCATCTGAAAGCGCCTCCGCTGCCGAACAGTGCGAGAGACAAACGTCCGACAGATGGCTGGAGGGCAAATCGATGAGCGAAGTCTGTGGGAACGGCAACCACGGTCGTCGCGATATCAAAATGACAGCAAGGTGAACTACGACCGCCTATGCGAGTGCTGGATCATCAATCTACCTCCTCTGCTTTACGTTGACTTCTACATCAAGAGCTGGACCGGGTTGGGGTGTTGCAGTTCGGCTTTGAAGGGGAATCTTTGGCGTTAGGATTTCAGCCCCAAGGGACGTCCCTCAGACCCGCTATAACCCCTCCTCCTTGCGCAGAATTTGCGTGGACAGGTTTGTCTCGGCCTTTCAAAAACACACGGGGCTGCCTTGTTTCTCCCAAGAGGCCCACAATGGCCGCGTCAAAGACACGGAGCCAGAATCAATATTAATTGTACGTACGTATGCGCGCGCTTGGAACGTATCCCTCGTAGCGAATAACGAGGGAGAATTTTTCATGATAAACGTTTTTGGGTCAGATCGCGTTATTTATAAATGTGTCGTAACCCTCCACCACCCCGACACTGCCAAACAGTAAAAAATGTGTCACGTTTACAAAAGACAAATAGTTCACCACTTTAGCCCACCGGTGTGTTGAAGAGTGATTTAACATCACTCCCGACCAAGCAACTTGGCGGGTTTTGGTGTGGCTTGTCAATGGTGGTTCTCCTCGGCTAAACTGGGCCCCCCACCACCGCCGCAGTCGTAATGTGGAATTTCCACAGTCCTGGTTCAGTGTCGCCTACCGAGATGATAATCGCCCGGTGCTCGTTTGAGCAGAGAGCCTGGATGTGGTAGGTAATGCTCAATATTCTATTCTTGCTCTCCAGCCTAAAGGCCCGGCAAGTATCTTTCTTTGATGACAAATTACAATCCGCTAATTGCACTGGACAAACTAATATATCCGCAATATAAATACTATTGTACAGCGCCTTTGCCAAATCCACTGCTGCACGAGCGCCTTCCCACGCCGTGCGGATCAAAGAGATTTGCTGTTGTGGCCATACTTGACCCCTCCAGTCGGTGTTGGTTGGTAGAGCTGGGTGGTTGTTGGGGTTTTACTCGGAGGCTGCGAGTTCAAATCCAAGTTGGGGGTTAACTCGGCTCCATCATCCCTCGGGGGTGGATAAAATACCACTTTATTGGCGAAGTCAACAGTGGTTCAAAAGAGAGAAGTGGCCCCCAACATGGGAAGGTGGAGTTTCCACCAAGGGCACCGCCCACCAGTACCACGAGCGCCCCGCCCAAAGCCACTTTGAACTTTGACTTGCGACGGATCGAACCGGGCCTTGTGGGACCTTGCGGGCTTGGTGGGCAGCACTGGGGGTCACCTTCCTGATCGCCCCGTCCTCCCGTCCTCCCTCGCCCTCCTTCCCTGTCCGATTTCCTCCCCACCCCCCCAACTGTCACCAGACGAGGTCGCGACCCCATCAGTAGGGCCCCGGCTGCGTGCGCTGGCGCGGGCGACGCTAGGTCGCCTGGCGGGGCCGTCCGGGTCGTCGTCGGGGACGGCGCGCGGAGTGGCGAGCGACCTGGCGGCCGTGCTCCTCGGCCTCAAGCCGTGCCTCGTGTACGACGCGTCGGCGGCGAGCGCCGCGCGCGTGCTGGCCTTCGCCCGGGGCCTAGCGGCCCTGGGCCACCTGCCGCCGGGATGCCTCGCCGTCGTCGAGCTGAGCGGGCGGCCCCTGGTGGTGGGGTCGGCGGGGGCGGCGGCCGCGTCGCTGAGGCGGCGGCTCGCGCGCGGCCTCCCCGGCGTCGTTGACGTGACGGCGGGGAGGCCGCCGGCGCCGCTGGACTCGCGGCAGCTGGAGACCCTGAGCGGCGACGTGCGGGCGCTGTGCGACGCGCTGGAGGCTCGCGAGCGGAACCGACGCCGCCGGGGAGCGGGACGAGGCGGAGAAACGGAGGAGCGGGACGGAGGGGACGGGGCAGGAGGCGGGGAGCGGGAAGACGACGGTGACGGGAGGGAGAACGGCGACTCGGGAAGCGACGTCGGGAAATTGACGGGGGAAGCGTCGAGCGACGGCGGGGCGGGGAAACGTTACGACGCGGCACGGGGCGAAGACGAGGAGACGCGGGGCGAAGACGCGGGTGGTGAGGGCGACGTCTACGACCTCCTGGCGATCCCGGACGAGCTCTCTGCCGGCTGGAACCTGTGCACCGTGTACGGGCTGCTGCTGGGCTACCCGGTGTGCTACTGGTTCCGCTGCGACGACCCCGCCGACGGCACGGGCAGCGCGCTGGACGGCGAGCCGTTGGCGGTCCACCGCGCCGTCGCCGAGCTGCGGGTGCCCGACCGAGGAGGCGGTGGGGCAGACGGCGGCGCGGGTCTCCGGCACACCCTCTGCTCGTTCAGCGTCCCCGTGCGGCTGGCGGAGGCGCTGGCGCCGCTGGTGGAAGAGTGGCGCGCCGACATGAGACGGGCGTTCGCCCGGCAGCGCCGATTTTGCCGCTTGGAGCTGGAGGAGAGCCGCGTGTGCCTGTCCCGCGTTGCGCTCTGAACGCCGTGCCCCTTTTTCCACGGGCACATCAGAACCCCCCCCCCCCTCCTCCGCCCCCCCCAAGCTTAGCCCCGCAAACGGAATATAAGCGGGAGCAGCGTTACGTTCGAGGTCGGTGATTGAAGATTCAAGACGGAGCTACACGTTGCTGCTGCTGCCCCGTCAGTCATCTCCATCGACCACTTGGCGGCTCGTCCAGCCAGCCACCGCCCGCTCCCGGCACGCCGCCAGCCAGCGGCGAAGCCGAGAGTGGGTGAACGCAGCTCGCGGAGAACAATACGCCATCCGCGAGAGGGAGGGAGAAGTCGGTTGTAACCAGAAGCTTTAATAAAGAAAGAATGAGTAAAGTTTCACCGCCGTCGGAGACTATTATTACACGAACACCAAACTGAATCCGCTTTCAAGGAATCCTGTCTGCATTAACCACACGGTACTCGTGGTGAACATGCCAACAAAAAAACACGCTCCGATAATATACAGCGAGGGAAAAAAGTATTTGATCCCCTGCTGATTTTGTACGTTTGCCCACTGACAAAGAAATGATGAGTCTATAATTTTAATGGTAGGTTTATTTGAACAGTGAGAGACAAAATCCCTCCAGAGATGTGTGCAAACCTGGTGACCAACTACAAAAAACGTCTGACCTCTGTGATTGTCAACAAGGGTTTTACTACCAAGTACTAAATCATGTTTTGCAGAGGGGTCAAATACTTATTTCCCTCATTAAAATGCAAATCAATTCATAACATTTTTGACATGCGTTTTTCTGGATTTTTGTTGTTATTCTGTCTCTCACTGTTCAAATAAACCTACCATTCAAATTATAGACTGATCATTTCTTTGTCAGTGGGCAAACGTACAAAATCAGCAGGGGATCAAATACTTTTTTCCCTCGCTGTATATGCATCCGTTGTCTTTGCAACTGATTGTTCCACACCAGAAACTGCTTTCTTATACGCTCCAATAAAACACGTGGCGCTCGCTCGCTCGCCCTCTCGTTCCCGATTTGCGACTTCGCAGACGCCACCGCCGGCGCCGATGCAGCCGATGCAGCCGCGCCGCTGGCGACAGCCTCCCTCCACGAGGCGCTGTTCGGAAAGGCGCCACCGGGGAACCTCCGTCACCGCCTCCGGTTGCGCCGCCCGGCCGTGTTTTCCGGCCTCGCCCGCTCTTGGCCGGCTATGGGCTGGAGCCCCGCGGCACTGGCGGACATGATGGGCGAGCGCCGGCTCATGTTCCGCGTCGGGCCCAAGCGGCGCCCTGCCGAGTCGGCGGCGGAGATGGAGCCCGAGTTCGAGACGGAGTGCGGTCACGTCCTCGCCACGGTGGCGGAGTTTGTCGCGTGGGTCGACGCTGAAGGGGACGACGAAGGGGTGAAGGCGGGGGACGACGATGGGGATGACGATGGGGTGAACGAACGGGTGAACGAACGGGTAGGCGACAATGGGGGGAAAGAAGGGGTGGGCGACGATGGGATGAACGAAGGGGTGAACGAAGGGAAGGGCGACGATGGGATGAACGATGGGGTGAACGAACGGGTGGGTGACGATGGGGGGAAAGAAGGGGTGGGCGACAAGGGGGTGAACGAAGGGAAGGGCGACGATGGGATGAACGATGGGATGAACGAAGGGGTGGGCGACAAGGGGGTTAACAAAGTGGCCAGCGACGATGGGATGAACGAAGGGGTGAACGAAGGGGCGAACAATGGGATGAACGATGGGATGAACGATGGGATGAACGATGGGGTGAACGAAGGGAAGGGCGACGATGGGATGAGCGAAGGGGCGAACCAAGGGGGGGTGGGCGACGATGGGGTGGCTGCCACAGGGGCGAGACGAGCGGCGGACGTTGGCGCGCTGCGTGGAGTGTCGCGCCGCGACTCGTGGCTCTACGCCGACTACATGCACATGGCGCTGCTCTTCCGGGACCACCCCGACTTGCTCAAGGTAACGAGCGAGCCGGAGCCGGGGGGAAGGGACCCGATAACCTAAGAGGGATGTTAGATTCTAGATTTGAAGCTTTCGTGACTGCAAGGATTCATTTTCTTAGGTTTTTTCGGTAAAGTCACGTAGGTAAAAAATTGTAATTAATAAAAGTAAAATAAAAATCACGACGTTTCGGAGGCAACACAAGCCTCCGTCTTGATACAGCTATCGTGCTGTGACGGTTCCACCTAAAGACGGAGGCTTGTGTTGCCTCCGAAACGTCGTGATTTTTATTTTACTTTTATTAATTAAAATTTTTTTACCTACGTGACTTTACCGAAAAAACCTAAAAATAGGGACGTTAGAATTTTGGTAACGAATGCCGCGGACAAGGAGGGGCGCTCCGGTAGAGCCCCGACCGATGCCGATGCTGACACCGATTTTTAAAGAGGTTCTAATCCACCGATTGCCGATGATATATTGACCGACGCTTTGTCAAAAAAATGTGACATTTTGAAATCTTTTTGAAAAAGTTATTTGAGAATTTGAACCTTACTATTGTAGTGTTGTACTCACACAGTCTTAACTTTCCACCTATGTCACTTTATTTACCTTGCTTCCAGTGTGGATGTTCCTCACTCTACACTAAACACACACACACCCTTCGTTCCGAACTCCCCGACTTCCCTTCACTGACCTCCGCACGCCCCGTGTGCGGTAACCACTCCATCTCCCCCACTTAGACTCTGCTATCCTCTCACTATCCTGACTCCGGACTTAAAGCTTTCGTGACTGCAGGAATTCATTTTCTTGGGTCTTTCGGTAAAGCCTTTGAACCTATCTACGTGACTTTACCGAAAGACCCAAGAATAAGAATATCTTTGGTTCTTTCGGTAAAGTCACGTCGGTAGAAAAATAATAGATCACGACGTTTCGATCGCAACACAAGCAATCGTCATCGTACAGCATCGCGGCGGTCGTGTTGCTACGGTTTTCTGCGGCGAGTGACGACGTCTTTAAACACAGCGGCGCTACTACGCCTCTCTAAATAAAATTATTCGGCGGTGAACGGGACACCCACCCGCCCACACCCTACAACTTGCAGACGTCTTGGAACGGCGAAGGGTTAGTGGCCTTAACGGATCGTCCCAGCATCATCTCTGATCGTTGTGGGGGGTGGCGGGTGGCGGTTACTTTCAGGGGCTGCGCTGGGAGGAGCTGGGCTTCCTGGGGCGGTGCGGAGCCGACAGCACGCTGTGGCTGGGCAGCGAGGGAGCCAACACGCCCTGTCACTTTGACACCTACGGCTTCAACCTCGTGCTGCAGATCTACGGGCGGTGAGCGGAGTGGCGCCGCTCCGTTCTCATACAGTGCCGACCTCATTACAGACCAATTCAGAACGTATTGGTCGCCCCGTGCCCCCTTATACATCTCAACGTTCATCCTACAAAGTGCCATCACCAGGGAGAAACACAAACAAATGGACACAAACACATTTTTGTTGTCCGTATTGAAACGGCTGTTATGCCGTATGGACCGGAAAACTGTACAAGAGTATGGATAAACCATATGGATTGACATTACAATACACTACACTATTATACGCTACATTACCACAATTACACACCTGTCAACCCCTTATCAGTGCCGACCTTATTACAGGCCAATGCAGACCTTATTGGTCACCCCGTGCCCCTTAAACATCTCAACGCTCATCCCACAAAGTCCCATCACAAGGGAGAAACACAAATATACAAAAAACTACTTGCCATATTGAAGCGGCTGTACGGGCGTGGCGCTGGCCACATCACCCCCCCCCCCCCTCGTGTGCCGTGCCGGCCTTCTTTACGCGCTCGCTAACACCACTTGCCCCAGCGGTCTGTCAAGGCTGCACTGGTGGATCTTTCACCATTGGAACCTCATTTGCCAGTAAAAAATATGATAATTGGTTTTTTACCCATTTATCTGGCAACAAAACTGACACCTTTTTTTACAAGGAGTCATGTTTGCATAGACCACAATACCTGCAGTCATAATGCAAACAAAAAACACAACTTTGATAATGTGTGCACTGTCCTTGAAGTTGATTGGTCCACACCCGAGACAGCTTTCCTTAGAGCCTAGTCTCACATGGGTTGGACCAGATGACGCCAAAAGGCGCAACTTCAAGGACAGTGCATACATGATCAGAGTTATGTTTTTTGTTTGCATTACGGCTGCAGGTATTGTGGTCTATGCAAACATGACTCCTTGTAAAAAAGGTGTCAGTTTTGTTGGCAGATAAAAGGGTAAAAAACCAATTATCATAATTTTTTACTGGCAAATGAGGTACCAATGGTATAAATGCTTACCCCGAGCTCTCATACTCTGATGGTGCATTGCCTTTGAGTTGTGCACCTTTTGGCGTCATCTGGTCCAACGCCATGTGAGACTAGGCTCTAAGGAAAGCTGTCTCGGGTGTGGACCAATCAACTTCAAGGACAGTGCACATATTATCAAAGTTGTGTTTTTTGTTTGCATTATGGCTGCAGGTATTGTGGTCTATGCAAACATGACTCCTTGTAAAAAAGGTGTCAGTTTTTTTGCCAGATAAAAGGGTAAAAAACCAATTATCACGGTGGATCTTTGTTTGTTGTTGTTGTTGTGCCACGCAGGAAGCGCTGGCACCTGTTTCCCCCGGGCGACTCGCCGCTCCTGCAGCCGACGCGAGTCCCCTACGAGGAGTCGAGCGTCTTCAGCCGCGTGCACCCGCTAAGCGTGCACCCGCTAAGCCCCGGCCAGCAGTGCTCACGCCGGCTGAGCCGGGCACACCGCCACCGCATCACGCTGCTGCCTGGCCAGGTACCGGGGTGGGTGGGGGGTGGGGGGGGGTGGGAGGGGCGGGTGGGAGGGGTGGGGGGGGTGGGGGGTGGGAGGGGTGGGAGGGGGGGTGGGAGGGGTGGGAGGGGGGGTGGGGGGGTGGGAGGGGTAGGAAGGGGGTTGGGTGGGTGGGCGGGAGGGGGGCGGGAGGGGGTGTGGAAGGGAGGGGGGGGTGGGTGGGGTGGGAGGGGGGGTGGGTGGGGTGGGAGGGGGGGTGGGTGGGGTGGGAGGGGGGGTGGGAGGAGTGGTGGGAGGAGTGGTGGGAGGAGTGGTTGCGTGAGACTGACGAGGTGAGCGTCTTTGTGGGAGGAGTGGTAGGATGAGTGGTTTTGTGGGAGGAGTGGTGGGATGAGTGGTTGCGTGAGACTGATGAGGTGAGCGTCTTTGTGGGAGGAGTGGTGGGATGAGTGGTTTGCGTGCTCTCCGGCTACCTGTTGGCACAGATCCTGTTTGTGCCGCCCCTCTGGTGGCACTACGTGGAGAGCCTGGACCAGGCCACGGTGAGCGCCAACACGTGGGTGGAGCTGGTGAGTTCCTCTCTTCCTGTCGCTCACGCGGTCACCACACAGCCGGTTCTGTTCAATCTCCCGGCGCGGCAGGTGACGGTGCGGGTTTCTTAAACCGCCCCCTCCCCGCCCGCCTCGCCATCGCCTCTGTCCACTCGGCAGCAACGGGTACACAGCAGTTTGGCCGATCGGCAGGTCCGCGCGTGCGGCGGGGTCAAGTGTGGGCACGTGGCCACCGCTGCCGATGCGTCTGGCGACAATGGAACTTTATGGCGGGACCTGTTGTGTATTGTTCTTATTGTGTATTGTCATTGTTCTATACTGTTATTGTTGTTTGTTGCCATTGTTGTTTACTGTTGTTGTGTATTGTCATTGTTCTTTACTGTTATTGTTGTTTATTGCCATTGTTGTTTACTGTTGTTGTGTATTGTCATTGTTCTTTACTGTTATTGTTGTTTGTTGCCATTGTTGTTTACTGTTGTTGTGCATTGTCATTGTTCTTTATTGTGATTTTGTAGTCATTGTTATTTAGGGGCCGTCCATAAATGACGTCACGCACCTGGGGGGGGTGGGGGTTGAGAAATGTGACGTCACATCAAAATGCGCAACTGTAAATGTAGACAACACGTTCTACTTAATTAAATAGACTTTTTGATAAATGTTTTCTCCTACAACATCAGAGTGCAGCGCCACATTAAATACACACTACAATGACAATAGTTTAAAGCCATTTGAAGCATGTTTTATTTTTTGGGGGGGGAGGGGGGGTCAAAAATCGTCCAAAATCGCGTGACGTCATTTATGGAAGGCACCTATTGTCATTGTGTATTGTTAATGTTCTTTATTATTGTTGTGAATTGTCATTGTCTTAGCACGGTGGCTACACACGGCGCAAAAGAAGTCCAACGTACATAAATAGTGCATTGTTCTTTATTTGTATTGTTGTGTAGTTATTGTTCTTTCTGTTGTTTTCATTGTCGTCAGAGGTCGCAACCGGGTACCCGATACCCGTACCCTACCGGCCGGGTACGGGTACAGGTACCTGTTTGCGACCCTGGTGCGGCCGGGTACGGGTAGGCCGTGAGTCACTGGTGAGTCACCGTTTGTCACTCATTTCCCAACGTCTTGTCTCTTCTCACAATTCAAGTTCCTAGAATCAACCCACCCGCGCCTGCAACATGGCTTCATCCCAGAGGTCGCAATCGGGTACCCGTACCCTACCCGATACCCGGCAGGGTACGGGTAGGGTACGGGTACAAGTACCCGTTTGCGACCCTGGTGCGGCCGGGTACGGGTAAGGAATCAAAACCCGTTTGCGACCTCTGATTGCCGTACATTGTCATTGTTGTTGACTGTTTGTCGCTGATGGCTGTTGTGACCGTAGGAGTCGGACCACGAGGCTCGCCTGCAGGAGGCCCTGGCGCGGATCGTCGTCTGCGCCGTCAAGACCCAGCCTCACCCCGACAACCTGGCCCGCTGGCTCAACCCCTCCGAGGTCACGACCCTGACCCCTGACCTGAGCCATGACCTTAACCTCATTAACTATAACCCTAAAGTAGATAACCCCGCTCGCTGGCTCAATCCCTCCGAGGTCATTCCCCTGACCTGAACCATGACCTTTAACCCCTTTACCCATAACCCTGAGAATTAGAAGAAGTAAACGGTTTTAAGTGTCGTACTGCTGCTGCGTGGATCAAGAGGTCGCTTCAAGAAGGGATGTAGGACGCGGCTCTCCGCCGCCCGCTTCAGCGGGACGTTCTCCCGTGACGCCAGCATCCTGAGAAATCTCGCAGCGCAGCGCGGACTCCACGCCTCGTGACGCCGATCGTAGAGTCGGAATAAATCGGGGGGGGGGGGGCGGGAGGGCGCAGGGGGGGAAATACAAAATAATTTATAGGTCTCATTGCGTGGGAGTCACGTGACACGGGGTCGAGTAAGTTAAAGTTGAGATACTAACCCGCAAAACTCTCTCTCCCCTCCCCCCTCTCCGCCCGTCCTTCTAGGATGACGACGTCAGCTACGAGACGAACCTCCGCTACCTCAACGCGGCTCTCCGAGCTCTGCCCGGCTCCTCGCGGTCGGAAGCCGTCCCCCAGCGCCAGGGCGGCTCCCGCCCAGCGAAGAAGCGCAAGGCCGACGCGTCGACGCTCGGCAGCTGCTGCAGCTGCCACGGCGATCGCCACAGCCAGACTACGGGGGGCGAATCTCCGTCGGAAGGTCACGAGGGGGGCGGCGCTCCCAGCATGCCGTGCGGCGCTTTCCTCGTCCCGTCGGATCCCGGTTCCGACTCCCCAACCTCCGACGAGGAGGAACCCGCAGTGCGCGAGAGCCAGGGGGTTGTTGCCGGGGGTGCCGGCGGGGACGTTGCCGTGGATACGGACACGCTGCTGGAGTGCGTCGCTCACCCGGACGTGGTGAGGGAGATCGCGAGGCTGCTGAGGCAGCGGCTCAACGTGTAGGCGGCTCGCTTTTGCGGTGGCTTCGGTCGACGCCGCGACAGCAGCGCGCGGACGCCCTTCTCGCGAGTTTAAATTGCGAGGAAAAGAGAATGGAGCACGAGGCGCGCGGGGAGCAACACACACACGGCGGGGGTTGTCAATTTAATCCGGGTGTCGCATCTGAGCGGCCGTCCGTGCGACCGGATCTCACGCGACTCGATCGATCGCCCGCACGCGACTGCTTTGTCCGCGTCTCGGCGGGCAATTGCGTGGCTAAAGTGCGACTCGCACCCTCTCTACGGCAGCTGAGCCAGCCCCACCCCCCCCGCTCTCGTTCTGCGTTGTACTGCACGGCGAGGGGGGGAGGCGAGGGAGGGCGAAGGGAAGCGTGGTGGCATTGCCGCCGCCCGCCACTGAGAGGCCGGGGGAAACGACGGCGCGCCATGGAACTACGGGCCACGTGCGGGGTGAGCGTTCCCGAGGTCGATGTCCAGGCTCCTTGCCAAGGCCTCGGCCTGTAGAAGCCGTCAAAAAAGAAATGTGCCGGTTCAAGCGGTGAAACGTCCAGTGGCCTTGGAATAGTTCCATGACAGCTGCTTGTCCGTACGGTGGCTCGCGTCCCCGAGGTCGATGGCAGGCTCCTTGCTAAGGCCTCGGCCTGTAAAAGCCGTCAAAAAAGAAATGTGCCGGTTCAAGCGGTGAAACGTCTTGGAATAGTTCCACGACAGCTGCTTGTCCGTACGGTGGCTTTAATAAAACACTTTACGAGGTCGCACTCATTACAAAGTGCTGGCCACAAATGAACCACGGTGCCTCGCTGATGTCGTCAAGGAGGATAAACCATGAACCTCTCAGCAGCAGCAGCAGCGGCTTTTGGCTGCTGGCCATCGAACAAAGACGGTGGTCACCGCATGGTCGCGTGGCGCTTTCAGATGCGCTTCTGCGACCGTCTGGAACGCTCTTCCTTCCGATATCAGGAAACCACTGGAGCTATGCATTTTGAAATAATCTAGATTGAAAACTCTTTAGAACTGCTTTGTGTGTTTAGTTTTGTGTCCGTCCCCCCGCACCTCTGATTAAAACGGTTGGCTATGTACAGTGCGAAATAAGTTTAACATACATACATGATGGTGGTGATGTTGATGGTGGCGATGATGATGTTGATGGTGGCGATGATGATGTTGATTGTGATGTTGATGATGTTGATGGCGGTGACGGTGGCGATGATGGCGGTGATGGTGGCGATGGTGGCGATGATGTTGATGGTGGCGATGATGATGTTGATGGTGGCGATGATAGTGGTGTTGATGATGGTGTTGATGATGTTGATGGTGGCGATGATGGTGTTGACGGTGGCGGTGATGATGGTATTGATGATGATGGTGTTGATGGTGTTGATGGTGGCGATGATGGTGTTGATGGTGGCGATGATGATGTTGATGGTGGCGATGATGATGATGGTGTTGATGGTGGCGATGTTGTTGATGGTGATGATGATGTTGTTGATGGTGGCGATGTTGTTGGTGGCGATGATGATGATGGTGTTGATGGTGGCGATGATGTACCTTTCCTTGAGTGGCCCCCTGACGCTTGGGACAGGGTTGTGTGTGTGTATTGAACTTCTTTTGCACCGCACGTAGCCAACCATACTCATCGGCTTCAGGAGAAGTCCAGTCCAAGTGGGGGCAGTCTTCACATCTTCTGATGGAGTCAGGGTCTCTCCGACACTTTTAGCCTGGACCGTTCCCGTTTCAAAAGCGTCGGGCCATCTCTCGACCCGTCGTTTCAGCCACCAAGACCAACTTTATCTCCGAATTAGCACGGTGCGAAAGAAGTTCAACACCGAGGTGGGTTGATGAGCCCCAGGTGATTGCGTCAGGGGGTGCATCGCTGCAATTCCTCCTTTCGGAAGTGAATCGGTCTTGTCGTTCCAATGGGTTCCGTTATTTCCAGCCGTGTGTCGGGTATCCGCATGGGTCACGGTACAGACACAAACACCACAATGTTGATGTAAGGAAACATTTTTTTTGAACGAGTACAAATTAAATTATTTCTTTAAGCATGTTTCCTGATTTTTTAATTTTATTCACACACTAAACACGGTTTGGGTTGCGTACACGCGATCAAACACCCGTTACTATGTACAGCGCCTCGCAGGGTGCGTTTTGACGGGGTGACCAATAAAGTCTAAATTGGTCCGTAATAAGGTAGGGAGGGGCTGATAAGGGGTTGACAGGTATGAGAAAGTGTTTTTGTGGAATGAGTGGTGGGATGAGTGGTTGCGTGAGAGTGAAGAGGTGAGCGTCTTTGTGGGAGGAGTGGTGGGATGAGTGGTTGCGTGAGAGTGATGAGGTGAGCGTCTTTGTGGGAGGAGTGGTGGGATGAGTGGTTGCGTGAGACTGATGAGGTGAGCGTCTTTGTGGAATGAGGAGTGGTGGGATGAGTGGTTGCGTGAGAGTGATGAGGTGAGCGTCTTTGTGGGAGGAGTGGTGGGATGAGTGGTTGCGTGAGAGTGATGAGGTGAGCGTCTTTGTGGAATGAGGAGTGGTGGGATGAGTGGTTGCGTGAGACTGATGAGGTGAGCGTCTTTGTGGGAGGAGTGGTGGGATGAGTGGTTGCGTGAGACTGATGAGGTGAGCGTCTTTGTGGGAGGAGTGGTGGGATGAGTGGTTGCGTGAGACTGATGAGGTGAGCGTCTTTGTGGAATGAGGAGTGGTGGGATGAGTGGTTGCATGAGAGTGATGAGGTGAGCGTCTTTGTGGGAGGAGTGGTGGGATGAGTGGTTGCGTGAGAGTGATGAGGTGAGCGTCTTTGTGGAATGAGGAGTGGTGGGATGAGTGGTTGCGTGAGACTGATGAGGTGAGCGTCTATGTGGGAGGAGTGGTGGGATGAATGGTTGCGTGAGAGTGATGAGGTCGGGGGGGGGGTGAGGTGAGACAATCATCCCCTTTGGGGGTCGATAAAACGAGTACCGCTTTGCGGGAAGTCGACAGCTGTTTGCGCTCTACGGATACCGAGGTTGACGCACGCCACAGGAATGTGGAATTTCCACCGCTGGCTTAAAGAGCCACCCCATTGCTCTTTTGGTGCTGGGAGGAATGTGGAGTGCAATCACACACACACACACATACGTCCAGCTGTTATCACTTTATACAAATAGAGACCTTTTACACTAACACACTACCCGCACATCCGATTAGAACTGTTGGCTACGTACGGAGCGAAACAAGTTCAACATAAACAAGAGACCTTCATTTAAATAATAAGAAGAAATGTATGCTACTTCATTTAAACCATCCAATCACAGGCGGCGCAGTGGACTCAACACCAGAGGTCGCAAACGGGTTTTGATTCCTTACCCGTACCCGGCCGCACCAGGGTCGCAAACGGGTACCCGTACCCGGCCGTACCCTACCCGTACCCGGCCGGGTATCGGGCAGGGTACGGGCAGGGTACGGGTAGGGTACCTGATTGCGACATCTGGGATGAAGCCATGTTGCAGGCGCGGGTGGGTTGATTCTAGGAACTTGAATTGTGAGAAGAGACAAGACGTTGGGAAATGAGTGACAAACGGTGACTCACCAGTGACTCACGGTCTACCCGTACCCGTACCCGGCCGCACCAGGGTCGCAAACGGGTACCCGTACCCGGCCGGGTACGGGTAGCCGGGTATCGGGTAGGGTACGGGTATCGGCTACCCGGTTGCGTCCTCTGCTCAACACCCGTCAAGTTGTGGGCTTGGTCGGGAGTGGCCGGGATTCTCTCGCGTTATTCGCCACGAGGGATACGCTGGTGAACGGAAACATTTCACGGGACAGCGACATTGGCCCTACGGACATAGCACGTGCAGACGTGTGCTCAACATGCTTCCAAAGGTTCGAGAAGCTCTCTCCATCTTGCTTTCTCGTCACTTTCTCTCTCGTCACTTTCTCTCTCGTCACTCCATCTCTCATCTCTTTCTCTCTCATCACTCCATCTCTCATCGCTTTCTCTCTCGTCACTTTCTCTCTCATCACTTTCTATCTCATCACTTTCTCTCTCATCACTTTCTCTCTCGTCACTCCATCTCTCATCACTTTCTCTCTCATCGCTTTCTATCTCATCACTTTCTCTCATCACTTTCTCTCTCGTCACTCCATCTCTCATCACTTTCTCTCTCGTCACTTTCTCTCTCGTCACTTTCTCTCTCGTCACTCCATCTCTCATCACTTTCTCTCTCGTCACTTTCTCTCTCATCACTTTCTCTCTCATCACTCCATCTCTCGTCACTTTATCTCTCGTCACTTTCTCTCTCGTCACTTTCTCTCTCGTCACTCCATCTCTCGTCACTTTCTCTCTCGTCACTTTCTCTCTCGTCACTCCATCTCTCGTCACTTTCTCTCTCATCACTTTATCTCTCGTCACTTTCTCTCTCGTCACTTTCTCTCTCGTCACTCCATCTCTCGTCACTCCATCTCTCGTCACTTTCTCTCTCGTCACTCCATCTCTCGTCACTTTCTCTCTCGTCACTCCATCTCTCATCACTTTCTCTCTCGTCACTTTCTCTCTCATCACTTTCTCTCTCATCACTCCATCTCTCATCACTTTCTCTCTCATCACTCCATCTCTCGTCACTCCATCTCTCGTCACTTTCTCTCTCGTCACTTTCTCTCTCGTCACTTTCTCTCTCGTCACTCCATCTCTCGTCACTTTCTCTCTCATCACTTTATCTCTCGTCACTTTCTCTCTCGTCACTTTCTCTCTCGTCACTCCATCTCTCGTCACTCCATCTCTCGTCACTTTCTCTCTCATCACTCCATCTCTCGTCACTTTCTCTCTCATCACTTTCTCTCTCGTCACTCCATCTCTCATCACTCCATCTCTCGTCACTTTCTCTCTCATCACTTTCTCTCTCATCACTTTCTCTCTCATCACTTTCTATCTCATCACTTTCTCTCTCATCACTTTCTCTCTCATCACTTTCTCTCATCACTTTCTCTCTCTCTCGATGCAGTCGTCGCGTAGATTTCCAGATACGATTCGCAGAGAGCCAACATCGCGGACAGCCAAGTGCATGACTAACAAGGGAACGCCGTACGGGCAAGTCCCTGTCATGCAGCCAACCAACATCTACCCACAATTAGTCATGTTTGCATAGACCACAATACCTGCAGTCATAATGCAAACAAAAAACACAACTCTGATAATGTATGCACTGTCCTTGAAGTTGATTGGTCCACACCCGAGACAGCTTTCCTTAGAGCCTAGTCTCACATGGGTTGGGGACCAGATGACGCCAAAAGGCGCACAACTCAAAGACAATGCACCATCAGAGTATGAGTACTCGGGGTAAGCATTTACACCATTGGTACCTCATTTGCCAGTAAAAAATATGATAATTGGGTTTTTACCCTTTCATCTGGCAACAAAACTGACACCTTTTTTACAACAAAGGTGCCAGATAAAAGGGTAAAAAAACAATTCAATTTTTTACTGGCAAATGAGGTACCAATGATCTACCCACAAATCGTGGCCTCTAAGAGGCGCCTTCAATTGCACCCGCACTCGGCTCCGCGGTCGGACGTGGGACAACGCCGTTGGCGTTGCCGTTTGCGCGCCCATCGGCAGGCAGCTGACGTCGCGCGGTGGCGTCGTGGCCACCGTGATTTTGCGCGCCCCTTCGGAACGCATCCATCACCGCATGAAAGCGAGCGGGGGGAAGAGAGAGAGAAGAGAGAGGAGAAAAAAAAAACCCTGCATCCACCGTGGTGGGAAGTCAGCAGTGGTTCGGTTTGCGTGGGTCGCCTCGTCCTGCCACAGGAACGTGGAATTTCCCACCGCTGGCTCGGGGGCTGTAAACAGGAGTCGAGTGCTGCGGTCCAAGCGCTCGGCAGAGCAGGGCGGAGACGCCAACGCCGAAGACGCGGGACGTGAGCGCGGCCTCGTGACGTCACGGAGCTAACCGCCACGCGTCAGTCGCAATGCGCCCGCTTCTCATCGGATCCCGCAAGCCGAGCGGGTGGGGGTTGCAAGCGGTTGCGAGCGGGGGGGGGGGGGGGGCGGCGTTCATCTCCGGTAGAGGCGGCGGGTCGAGTCAGGGGCATTCCGTCGGACGGGGCGAGCGGACCAGGGACGAGCGGTGGCCCTGGTGGGTGGCGGTGGTGGTGGCGGGTGGCGGCGGTGGTGGCGACGGTGGTGGTAGCGGTGGTGGCGGCGGTGGTGGTGATGGTGGTAACGGTGGTGGTGGCGACGGTGGTGGCGGCGGTGGCGGTGTTGGTGGCGACGGTGGCGGTGGGTGGCGGTGGTGATGACGGTGGTGGCGGTGGGCCACTTCCTCTACGACTTGGGCGCCCGCATGAACGGGGTGAGGCAGAGCGGCGGCGTGGGCGGCGCGGGCGGCTGCGGTGACGAGGTCGCCGCGTGCGCCGCGTTCGGCGCGTTGATGTCCGGCAGCCGGTGGTTGTCGTACTTGTTGCCGTTGCCGGCGTTGTTGCCGTTGTGACGCGCGGCCCCGCCGCCGCCGCCGCCGCCGCCGTGCGTCTTCTTGCCGCCATGCGCCACTAGCGGCAGGCGGCCGTGCCGCTCGAAGCGCCGCCGCTCGCCGTCCCGCTCCGCCAGGTAGGGGTGGCCCAGGAGGCCGTCGCAGGCCGCCCGGTCGGCGGGGTCCATCTCCAGGCAGCCGCGCATGAAGGAGAGCGCCGCGGGCGACGCGCACGGAAAGCGCGACTCCAGCGGCTCCTGGCGGCGCGAGTCGCGCCCGAGGGGCAGGATGGAGAAAGCGTGAGAGGTGGAACGCGACTGCTGCTGTCGTGCTTGCGTTAGGTGTTGACTACCACGCCTGGTGTGCAGGAGGTCGGGGTTTGATCCTGACCCTGACGCCTGCTGCTGTATATTTGGAGTTTGCGTGTCTCTCTCCCCATGGCCAAAATAATCGAAATAGTCTCAACGCACGTTTCTAAATGTGGAGGGAAAAACTGGAGGACCCGGAGAAGAATCCAAGCGACCACGGGGAGAGAGAGAGAAACACTCCAAATATATAGCAGGGTTCATACTCTTAGGTTTTTTCGGTAAAGTCACGTAGGTAAAAAATAAATAATGAAAACAAATAATAAAATCATTTACGAAATAATAGAAATAAAATAAATCACGACGTTTCGGAGGCAACACAAGCTTCCGTCTTCAGGTGGAACCGTCACAGCACGATTGCTGTATCACCACCGCCACCACAGCAATTGTTTGATTTTTATAGATTATTATTATTTATTTTTTACCTACGTGACTTTACCGAAAAAACCTAAGAGTATGAATCGTTGCAGTCACGAAAGCTTCAAATCTAGAATATATAGCAGGGTCGGGATCGAAGCCGCGGCCTCCTGTACACCAGGCGAGATAGTTAACATCTCCTAGCCACTGTGATGAGAGAGAGACCGCAACCTCCAAATATCCAGCAGAGGTCGGGATCGAACCCACGACCTCCTGTACACCAGGCGAGATAGTTAACATCTCCAGGTGTCTCTGGGTCCACCCACCCGTGTCTCAGGCTCAGGGATGCTCAGCCCGCTGAAGAACTGGTTCGAGCTGAAGATCTGCTGGTGTCGTGGAATGAGGTCTCCTGAAGGACAACATTTGATCACTCGGTCATTCACTCAGTCCGTCATTCACAACCGACGACTGCACTAAAGCTCCCGGGGGGGGGGGGGCGGGGGGGGGGGGACAATGACCCGCAGTCCCGATTAAAACGAGCGATCGGTAAAAAATAAATATGTAATATAAAATAATAATGAAAATAATCAGAATCGAGCGAATGGAGAATTTGTGAGCATCTCAAGAATCCAACGACGGCCGTGCAGTATCCCTAGCAACGATGAAAAATATACGCGAGTGTGCGAGCGTGCTAGCGAGCGTGGCAGTGTGCGAGCGCGTGTGCTAGCGTGCTAGCGAGCGTGCTAGCGAGTGTGCTAGCGAGCGCGTGTGCTAGCGTGCTAGCGTGCGTGCTAGCGTGCGAGCTAGCGAGCGTGCTAGCGAGCGCGTGTGCTAGCGTGCTAGCATGCGTGCTAGCGAGCGTGCTAGCGAGCGTGGCAGTGTGCGAGCGCGTGTGCTCGCGTGCTAGCGTGCGTGCTAGCGAGCGTGCTAGCGAGTGTGCTAGCGAGCGCGTGTGCTAGCGTGCTAGCGTGCGTACTAGCGAGCGTGCTAGCGAGCGTGGCAGTGTGCGAGCGCGTGTGCTCGTGTGCTAGCGTGCGTGCTAGCGAGCGTGCTAGCGAGCGTGCTAGCGAGCGTGCTAGCGAGCGTGGCAGTGTGCGAGCGCGTGTGCTAGCGTGCTAGCGTGCTCGCGTGCTAGCGAGCGCGTGTGCTAGCGTGCTAGCGTGTGAGCGAGCGTGCGTGTCCGACCCTGCGTCGTGCGGATGAGGTGCAGCTGATCGACGTCTGATCGGCCCGGCCACAGAGGCTCCCCGGCCAGGAGCTCGGCGAAGACGCAGCCCAGCGCCCACACGTCGACGGCCGGCCCGTACTGCGTGTCGCCCACCAGCAGCTCGGGGGCACGGTACCAGCGCGTCGCCACGTAGTCCGTGTACTCGTCACCCGGTCCCGCTACAACAAGCACAAATGAACCCCCCGCCAGAGGTCGTAAACGGGTTTTGATTCCTTACCCGTACCCGTACCCGGCCGCACCAGGGTCGCAAATGGGTACCCGTACCCGGCCGGGTACGGCCGGGTACGGGTAGCCGTTCCCTACCCGTACCCTACCCGAAATGAGTGACAAACAGTTACTCACCAGTGACTCACGGCCTACCCGTACCCGGCCGTACCAGGGTCGCAAACGGGTACCCGTAGCCGGGTATCGGGTAGGGTACGGGTATCGGGTACCCGGTTGCAACTTCTGCCCCCCGCCATATAGCATTAGCTGTTGGGGCGAGTGCTATTAGCGCCTATGTACCGTACGTATGTTGAACTTCTTTTGCGTCGTACGTGCTAATCAGAAGTGCAGGGAAAGGACAGCAGACGAAATACATGAAGCGGTTCTTCTACGGAAATGAGTTTCCGATCTAGATGATGATTTAAAATTGCCATATAGCTTCCAATGGCTTCCTAATATCGGAAGGAAGAGGCGTTCCAGACGGCCGCAGAAGCGCATCTTTGATGAATGTTAGCACGGCAGACGATGGGGTTGGGTGGCCAGAACCATTCCCGGGCCGCCTTTTTATCCTCAGCGGCGATGTTTTACACATCGCGCCAGGTACTTATCATTTGAGGTCGAGTCGACCTAGGGGAGGCCCAGTACCGGTTCAAATAATCGTCACTGGTGTTGGCCGTGAGCGCGAATCGAACTCGGGTCGCCGGGTTTGTCGTGCAGCGCGCTAACCGCTGCACCACCGCTCCCCACAGGGTGAGTGTGTGTGCGTGCGTGCGTGCGTGCAGGAAACTCACTTAGCATGCGGGCAAAGCCAAAGTCACAGAGTTTGATGATTCCCTGCTTGGTCACCAGGATGTTCTCTGGCTTCACGTCACGGTGGATGCACTGCCGCGGCAAATACGCACCGAACGTCAACACGGCGGTGCAACATGGCAACACGGCAACTCGTCGCGTCAACACGGCAACACGGCGCGACAGCTACCCACGCCAGAGGTCGCAAACGGGTTTTGATTCCTTACCCGTACCCGTACCCGGCCACACCAGGGTCGCAATCGGGTACCCGTACCCTACCCGATACCCGGCTACCCGTACCCGGCCGGGTATCGGGTAGGGTACAGGTACCCGATTGCGACCTCTGGGATGAAGCCATGTTGCAGGCGCGGGTGGGTTGATTCTAGGAACTTGAATTGTGAGAAGAGACAAGACGTTGGGAAATGAGTGACAATCACAGGTGACTCACCAGTGACTCACGGCCTACCCGTACCCGGCCGCACCAGGGTCGCAAACGGGTACCCGTCTACCCGTACCCGGCCGGGTACGGGTAGCCGGGTATCGGGTAGGGTACGGGTATCGGGTACCCGGTTGCGACCTCTGACCCACGCCTGCCGCTCCACCACGCCCACCCCGTCACCGTCACCGCCGTCGCTGCCTTCACTGGCTAGCGGCGGCCGCGCGCTCCTGGAAAGTTCTCGCAGCAGGCGGCGACGTCGCTGCGACGTGCAGTCCCAGTCGCTTTACACGTTTCATCGGCCGTTTTATTGGCCGCGAGAGTAAGCCGGAGGACAGGGGTGAGAACGGACTAATTACACGCGGAAGGGCGCCCCCCCCCCCCCAGTTAGGAATCGAACCCGAGGCCGTCGTGCTGCGAGCAGAGGTCGCAACCGGGTACCCGATACCCGTACCATACCCGATACCCGGCTACCCGTACCCGGCCAGGTACGGGTAGCCGTTTGCGACCATGGTACGGTCGGGTACAGGTACGGGTAGGCCGTGAGTCACCGGTGAGTCACCGTGTGTCACTCATTTCCCAACGTCTTGTCTCTTCTCACAATTCAAGTTCCTAGAATCAACCCACCCGCGCCTGCAACATGGCTTCATCCCAGAGGTCGCAATCGGGTACCCGATACCCGTACCCTACCCGTACCCGGCCGGGTACGGGTAGGGTACGGGTACGGCCGGGTACGGGTAGGGTACGGGTACGGCCGGGTACGGGTACGGGTAGGGTACGGGTACGGCCAGGTACGGGTACGGGTACCCGTTTGCGACCCTGGTGCGGCCAGGTACGGGTACGGGTAAGGAATCAAAACCCGTTTGCGACCTCTGGCTGCGAGGCACGAACGTGACCACTGCGCCACCCTGCCGCCGTGATTGTCAAGAGCTGGAATTTAGCCAAATTATGCGAAACCGAAATTGTATCTCGTAGTTTGTTTTTTTTGCAGTCATTGCTGACCTGGATAAGAGATCAACTACCTACACTTCAGAGGCTGGTTCATGATGATCATGTGATGCTAATGCTGCTGATACTGCTGATGATGCTGCTGCTGATGATGCTGCTGCTGATGATCACAATAACGGTGAAGCCATTGTTGATTGGGGCGTCACGGTGGCTAGGAGATGTTAACGACCTCGCATGGTGTGCAGGAGGTTGTGGGTTCGATCCCGACCCTGACGCCTGCTGTGTATTGGAGTCCTCCGGTTTCTCCCTCCACATTTAGACTCAACATGCGTTTAGAGCATTCGGCTGCTGTAAGTTTCCACGTGATTGCCAGGTCGCTTCTGAAATAGAGCTGTATAGCTCAGTGAGCCTTACTAGATAAACTCAAAGTAAAAAAAAAATAGTTTTACTGCTGATAAGGATGCTGATAATGCGGCTGCAGATGAAGAAGACAAAGATGTTGCTGCGACTGCTGATGATGCTGCAGCTGCTGTTAAGAATCATTTTGTCTCTACCGCTGATGCTACTACTACTGCTGCTGCAGATACAGCTTCTTCTGCCCGATTATGCAAATGCTGCTGATGATGAAGATGCAACTGCTGCCGATGCTGCTGAAGAGATGATTCGATTGCTGCTGATGAAACATGCTGCCGATGCCGCTACAATAGCCGACGTCCCCTGCTACTGCTGCTGCTGCTGATGATGATGATGAAAGATCTCACTGTGTGCCGGAGAGACGTACGTTGTGCTGGTGACAGAAGCCGACCGCCTGCAGAGTCTGGAACAAGATGTTCTTCACTTGGGGCTCGGGGACCCTGCAGGCAGACAAGGACACGGGTATCAATGAAATAGAAACACAAATCTAGTATACTTAGAAATGTTATGTAATACAACAGAGAGTCGGATAACATAACAGTCAACACCCTACCTACCAGGTAGGTAGGTAGGGTGTTGGTAGGTATACCTGATAGGTAGGGTGTTGACTGTTATGTTATCCGACTCTCTGTTGTATTATATTACATTTCTAAGTATACTAGATTTGTGTTTCTATTTCATTTATACCTGATGATGATTGCTTGTGTTGCAATCGAAACGTCGTATGCTAGTATTTAATTTATTATTTTATCTTTATACGTGACTTTACCGAAAGAACCAAAGAGTAATTCCTGCAGTCACGAAAGCTCCAAATTAAGTAAGGACATGGGGGTCTGTTAGAGCAGCACTGGCCACAAGAGTGTGGTCATCCTCGCAGCAGTAGCAGCAGCGGCAGCAGCAGCAGCAGCAGCGGCAGCAGCAGCAGCAGCAGCAGCAGCGGCGGCTTTTGGGTGGCCATCGAACAAAGACGGTCACTGCTGCATCGCGCGGCGCTTTCAGATGTGGCCGTCTGGAAGGCTTTGCCGTCCGATAATAGGAAGTCACTGGAGCTATATGGCACTTTTAAATCATCATCTCGGTTGACGAACTCATTCCTTCAGAACTGCTCTTTGTGTTTGGTTTGTTATCCTTCTCGCGCACCTTCCGTTCACACAGTTGGCTACGTACCGTGCAAAAGAAGTTCAACATACACACACACACCTTCATAGGTGCTCTCTAACAGCACTTGCCCCAAATGTCTGTTAAGACTATACGGGGGATCTTTGTCTTCGTGCGTGTGTGCGTATGCGTGTCGGGGAGCGGTGGCACGGCGCTTAGCGCGCTGCGCTACGAACCCGGCAACCCGAGTTCGATTCCCGCCCGATTATTTGAACCGATCCTGGACCTCCCCTAGGTTGACTCAACCTCAAATGAGCACCTGGTGCAATGTGTAAACATCGTCACTGGGGAGACAAAGGCGGCCCGGGGCGTGGTGTTGGCCACCCACCACCTCGTGTGCCGTGCCAGCCTTCATAGGTGCTACTCGCTAACAGCACTTGCCCCAACAGTCTGTTGAGGCTACACGGGGGATCTTTGTCTTTGGTGTGTTTACCCGTGGGGGTGTTTGTCCAGCTCGTTGAGGACCGTGTGGTCGCAGTACTCGAACACGAGGTGGAGCCTTCTCTTCTTGCGGAAGACCTCAAGGAGATTCACCAGGTTCGGGTGCTTGAGTTGCTGGAGGCAAGAGGGTGCAAAGCAACGTTCAAACACACGGCATCGTTGTCTGGAGACCCCATCAGAGACCGCTCTGTCTGTCTGTGTCTGTCTGTCTGTGTCTGTCAGTGTCTGTCTGTCTGTGTCTGTCTGTCAGTGTCTGTCTGTGTCTGTCTGTCAGTGTCTGTCTGTCAGTGTCTGTCTGTCAGTGTCTGTCAGTGTCTGTCTGTCAGTGTCTGTCTGTGTCTGTCTGTGTCTGTCAGTATCTGTCAGTGTCTGTGTCTGTCTGTGTCTATCAGTGTCTGTCTGTCAGTGTCTGTCTGTCAGTGTCTGTCTGTCAGTGTCTCTCTGTCAGTGTCTGTCTGTCTGTGTTTGTCTGTCAGTGTCTCTCTGTCAGCGTCTGTCTGTGTCTGTCTCTGTCTGTTAGTGTCTCTCTGTCACTGTCTGTGTCTGTCTGTGTCTGTCAGTGTCTGTCTGTCAGTGTCTCTCTGTCAGTGTCTCTCTGTCAGTGTCTCTCTGTCAGTGTCTCTCTGTCAGTGTCTGTCAGTGTCTTGAGACCGCTCTGTCTGTCTGTCAGTGTCTGGTGACCCCCTTGTGCGTGTATTTGTGGAGCTCAATGCAGGCAACGCCTGTCACAGCACACGAACACATTCACACATGGGCTGGCTAATCTGATTCCATCAACAGCCGTTGCCAGGTGCCCCCCTCCGCTCACCGCGCTGCGTTGTCTGCTGTGCGCGGTCTTAAATAACAAGAACAAAAAACCCCAACACAACACAACCCCACGCTCAACCTGTTTGCGCTCGGGGCACGGAGCCCACGCATGGGATGAGACGGCATCGTCCCGTGTCTCCAATTGCAGACGAGAGACTCCAAACAAATGAAGGGGGGGGGGGGCGATGGGAGGGGGAGGAGGTTCCTTGCCGCGTTGTGTGAACGACTCGCCCCCCCCGTTCCGCGGCGTTCACGCAAACCTCGCGGTCAACGTGACAAATTCATCGTAATCACGCTTCCATACTCTCGGCCAGAGGTCGCAACCGGGTACCCGATACCCGTACCCCGTACCCTACCCGATACCCGGCTACCCGTACCCGGCCGGGTACGGGTACCCATTTGCGACCCTGGTGCGGCCGGGTACGGGTAAGGAATCAAAACCCATTTGCGACCTCTGCCACCCGCCCTGCAACTTGCAGACGTCTCGGAGCGGCAAAGGGTGAATGAGCGTTTGCGCGTGGGGAGAAACCGGAGCACCCGGGGAAAACCAGCGCGTGCAAGGGGGAAACACTCTATCCCATACAGACGGGACAGGCGGAGTCCACAATTTTGCTGTACCGCATTCTCCTGGGCAGCCGGGTTAAGGGTAGAGAGTTTTTTTGCAACATACGTGTGCGACAGAGGTCGCAAACGGGTTTTGATTCCTTACCCGTACCCGGCCGGGTACGGGTACCCGTTCCCTACCCGTACCCTACCCGAAATGAGTGACAAACGGTTACTCACCAGTGACTCACGGCCTACCCGTACCCGGCCGCACCAGGGTCGCAAACGGCTACCCGTCTACTCGTACCCGGCCGGGTACGGGTAGCCGGGTATCGGGTAGGGTACGGGTATCGGGTACCCGGTTGCGACCTCTGGTGTGCAATCCGCCAACCCAATGCCTCCACAGTGCGCTGGTTTACCGGCGTGCAAAGCCGTCACCATCACCACCGCCAGGCTCCGTGGCTGCGTGACTCAGAGACCCTGCGGGTTCAAGCCCCTGGGGTTGGGTGTCTTAGAGTGTCTCCAACTACAGCAGTCAGCAGCCAATGAGATTGGCTCTCTAATCCCCCCCCCCCACCCCCCTCGGCACACGCCTCTCCGTTGTATGATGTTGAAGCAGGGCCCGTATCACACCATACTAATTGTAAATCGGATAAGCAGCCATACAGCCAATGAGCCTGTGGTCAAAGGTCGACTGTTGTGTCAATATGACCGAGATATCACGAGGCTCAAAATGACACCTCATTCAGTGAAATTGATGGAGTGGTCTCGCAAGAGCTACCCGAACACACAGACAGCACCAAAATTTAATTTGATGACAAATAAGCTTGACAAAAGATGATTCGCGTCCATGATCATTCTCTCGTTGAAAAGCAACCCGGGTGTTTGTCATTGCCCGGGTGGGGTGGGGGGGTCAATGGACAGGCAGCCCTGTTTGAGAGTGTTTGTCAAGTCCCGCACCAGGCCCTCTCTGTGTCTCTTCAAACACGGGCCTGCCACCTCTCCTCCACTGCCCAAAAAGAAAATCAATGCTCACATCGAGGGTTGCCGAGAGAACACGAGGCTGCAGATGGTCCGCACTTTCAGACGAGTGTCCGTGCTGCGTGCAAGGGAAGGTCAGAGCTGCGGGGATGCGTGGCGAGGTTGGCATCGCTCGCCATCGAGCGCAGATGCGGCAGCTCAATTCCCACCACAGGTTCACGTGGGAAAACGCTAAACTGAGACAATGCCAACTTTGTAAAACACAACGATGAAGGTGCAGCGCTCTGACCGTTCGCTTGCATCATGGAGCCGAGTCTCAATCCTGAGACCCGGTCTCCTGGAGCCGAGTCTCAAACAAAACTCCGACCCTGAGACCCGGTCTCCTGGAGCCGAGTCTCAACTGAGACTCCGATCCTGAGACCCGGTCTCCTGGAGCCGAGTCCCAACTGAGACTCCGATCCTGAGACCCGGTCTCCTGGAGCCGAGTCTCAACCAAGACTCCGACCCTGAGACCCGGTCTCCTGGAGCCGAGTCTCAACGAAGACTCCGACCCTGAGACCCGGTCTCCTGGAGCCGAGTCTCATCCAAGACTCCGACCCTGAGACCCGGTCTCCTGGAGTCTCAACCGAGACTCCGACCCTGAGACCCGGTCTCCTGGAGCCGAGTCTCAACCGAGACTCAGACCCTGAGACCTGGTCTCCTGGAGTCTCAACCGAGACTCCGACCCTGAGACCTGGTCTCCTGGAGCCGAGTCTCAACCGAGACTCAGACCCTGAGACCCGGTCTCCTGGAGCCGAGTCTCAACCAAGACTCCGACCCTGAGACCCGGTCTCCTGGAGCCGAGTCTCAACCAAGACTCCGACCCTGAGACCCGGTCTCCTGGAGCCGAGTCTCAACCAAGACTCCGACCCTGAGACCCGGTCTCCTGGAGTCTCAACCGAGACTCCGACCCTGAGACCCGGTCTCCTGGAGCCGAGTCTCAACCGAGACTCAGACCCTGAGACCTGGTCTCCTGGAGTCTCAACCGAGACTCCGACCCTGAGACCCGGTCTCCTGGAGCCGAGTCTCAACCGAGACTCAGACCCTGAGACCCGGTCTCCTGGAGCCGAGTCTCAAACAAAACTCCGACCCTGAGACCCGGTCTCCTGGAGCCGAGTCTCAACCAAGACTCCGACCCTGAGACCCGGTCTCCTGGAGCCGAGTCTCAACCAAGACTCCGACCCTGAGACCCGGTCTCCTGGAGTCTCAACCGAGACTCCGACCCTGATACCCGGTCTCCTGGAGCCGAGTCTCAACCGAGACTCCGACCCTGAGACCCGGTCTCCTGGAGCCGAGTCTCAACCGAGACTCCGACCCTGAGACCCGGTCTCCTGGAGCCGAGTCTCAACCGAGACTCCGACCCTGAGACCCGGTCTCCTGGAGCCGAGTCTCAACCGAGACTCCGACCCTGAGACCCGGTCTCCTGGAGCCGAGTCTCAACCGAGACTCCGACCCTGAGACCCGGTCTCCTGGAGCCGAGTCTCAACCGAGACTCCGACCCTGAGACCCGGTCTCCTGGAGCCGAGTCTCAACCGAGACTCCGACCCTGAGACCCGATCTCCTGGAGACGGTCGCCAGGACCGAGCGAGTGAGTGTCTCCTCCCGTCTCCTCGACCTGCGCCGCCCACCTTGAGCATGCGAATCTCGCGCAGCGCGATCTTCTTGATGAGCGGGTCCTCCTCGGACTCGACGAACTTCTTGATGGCGACGACGTGGCCAGTGTCGCGCGCGCGGCACTTGAACACGACCCCGTAGGAGCCCTCGCCGATCTTCGCCAGCTTCTCGTACTTGTCCATGGTGCTCGGTGGCTTGATGCAGCGCGCTGGGGGGCTGTCCCGGTGCATGACTCCCACACTCTGGGGGGGAGGGAGGGAAGCGGGGGGGTTCAGTGTGAAAACCACCATGGCTAGGAGATGTTAACTACCTCGCCTGGTACACAGGAGGTCGTGGGTACGATCCCGACCCTGACGCCTGCTGCTGTATATTTGGAGTTTGCGTGTCTCCCTCTCTCATCATCATCACGGTGGCTAGGAGATGTTAACTACCTCGCCTGGTACACAGGAGGTCGTGGGTACGATCCCGACCCTGACGCCTGCTGCTGTATATTTGGAGTTTGCGTGTCTCCCTCTCTCATCATCATCACGATGGCTAGGAGATGTTAACTACCTCGCCTGGTACACAGGAGGTCGTGGGTACGATCCCGACCCTGACGCCTGCTGCTGTATATTTGGAGTTTGCGTGTCTCCCTCTCTCATCATCATCACGGTGGCTAGGAGATGTTAACTACAGGAGGTCATGGGTTCGATCCCGACCCTGACGCCTGCTGCTGTATATTTGATGTAAACTACATCGCCTGGTGTACAGGAGGTCGTGGAAACGATCCCAACCCTGACGCCTGCTGTCTGTATATTTGGAGTTTGCGTGTCTCTCTCTCTCTTCCCGTGGTCGCGTGTGTATATATGTGTGTGTATGTGTGTGTGTATGTGTGTGTGTATATATGTGTGTGTATGTGTGTGTGTGTATATATGTGTGTGTATGTGTGTGTGTATGTGTGTGTGTATATATGTGTGTGTATGTGTGTGTGTATGTGTGTGTGTATATATGTGTGTGTATGTGTGTGTGTATGTGTGTGTGTATATATGTGTGTGTATGTGTGTGTGTATGTGTGTGTGTATATATGTGTGTGTATGTGTGTGTGTATGTGTGTGTGTATATATGTGTGTGTATGTGTGTGTGTATATATGTGTGTGTATGTGTGTGTGTATGTGTGTGTGTATATATGTGTGTGTATGTGTGTGTGTATGTGTGTGTGTATGTGTGTGTGTATGTGTGTGTGTATGTGTGTGTGTATGTGTGTGTGTATGTGTGTGTGTATGTGTGTGGAGCACAGTGGGGAGCGGTGGTGTAGTGGTTAGCGCTACGCTGCGCTATGAACCCGGCGACCCGGGTACGAATCCCCGCTCACGGCCAACACCGGTGACGATTATCTGAACCGGTCCTGGGCCTCCCCTAGGTTGACTCAGCCTCAAATGAGTACCCGGTGCGGTGTGTAAAGCTTACCACTAGGGAGACAAAGGCGGTCGGGCGTGGTGCTGACCACCCACCCCCTCGTGTACCGTTCCGGCTTTCATAGGTGCTCGCTAACAGCACTTGCCCCTACAATCCGTTAAGGCTACACGGGGGATCTTTGGCCTTCCAACCCAGCAGTGGATGGAGCTTGTGGCTGACGACGATGCCAGCGATGATGATGATGGTGGTGACAGCGACGCAAAGTACAAATCAGTGTGGATGCTCTCCGCTTACCGGCCCCCCCCCCTTCTTCAGTGTCGCTCCGACATCACGGGACGCCGTGGCCGTGGCCGCGGATGGCCGTAGCTCGCGTGGTGCCGGAGTTGTTGTTGGTGGTGGTGGTAGGGAGGGAGGGGCTTGACGGGTGACGTCATCACGCACGTCATGTAAGGCGCGTGGCCCCTTCTTCGTACGTCATCACGCACGTTATGTAAGGCGAGCGGCCCTTCTTCGTACGTCATCACGCGCGCCATGTAAGGAGCGTGGGTACTCGGATGACGTCATCACGCACGCCATGTAAGGCGAGTGGTCCTTCTTCTACGTCATCACGCACGCCATGTAAGGAGCGTGGGTACTCTGATGACGTCATCACGCACGCCATGTAAGGCGAGTGGCCCTTCTTCGTACGTCATCACGCACGCCATGTAAGGAGCGTGGGTACTTTGATGACGTCATCACACACGCCATGTAATGAGCGTGGGTACTCTGATGACGTCATCACGCACGCCATGTAAGGAGCGTGGCCCTTCTTTGTACGTCATCACGCACGCCATATAAAGAGCGCGGTTCTTTTGATGACGTCATCACGGATGCCATATAAAAGTTATTGTTTTTGTGAAGACGTCATCACGACAATCACGCTATTTATAAGGCGTGCGTGAAGACGTCATCGTGCACGCTTTCGTGTCCAGGTGACGCCAACACGTCGCATGCCAACCCGGCTGTTGTCTAACTGACGTCATCGCGCAACACTCCAACTTGATGCTGTATATAGGTGACGTCTTCACGTCCCATGCCAAACCGGCTGTTGTGTCTAAATGACGTCATCGCGCAACACTCCAACTTGCTGTTGTATCTAGATGACGTCATCACGTCACACCTCAATTAACAAATTGTCAATCATACTGTGCGGTGTCTTCAAAGGGATACGTCTATAATAGACGACGTTTCGGACGACGACTCTTCTTTTACACAACATCCTCACATCGATGACGTAGGCTCACACGAAGTGGGCGTGGCTCTTGTTTCGATTGACCAATGGGCGCGCGGCTTACATCGGGGGAAGCGGCGCGCGCTGAGGAGCCAATCAGACGCGAGCTTTCTTCGTGACCGCTGGAGGGAGGTAAGCGTGTGTTACGCGTCAACTTCAGGCGGCTTTAACTTCCATTTCTTTATAATTGTTTACGAAATGTACGTTTAACTATCATTGTCCAGCGTAGCACCCTTTACTCTATCGCCACGCATCATTATATATAACTTATTTGGCGCCAATAAAAAAAGTTGTCGGTCTCGTAGCTTTTGCCCCTGTCGGACATGGAGAGTTAACCGTGGGCCTACGCTAGGCTCCCGGCTTTGCTGTTTAGGCAAGGGCGGGAGGAGGCTGTCCCGTACTATTGCAGATCGTTCATGCCTCGCGCTCTCACGGTGACAGTAGCGACTCGCATGACTTCTGCTTGCGTGAGATTGTTATATATTTAAAGAGGCACCCATACCTGTCATACCAATACGGTTTACCCCGTATTCGTGAACAGGGAAATGTGAGTGTTCATGTCCTTACGCCGTAATAGCCGTTTCAATACGGACAACAAATGTTAATTCTAGATTTGAAGCTTTCGTGACTGGCAAGGATTCATACGTAGGTAAAACAATTGTTTTCAAATTGTTTTACCTACGTGACTTTAACGAAAAAACCAAAAAACATAAATGTTTTTGTCTATTTGTTTGTGTTTCTCTCCTTGTGATGGGACTTTGTAGGATGAGATTTATAAGGGCACGGGATGACCAACAAGGTCTGAATTATTCTTAGGTTTTTTCGTTAAAGTCACGTAGGTAAAAAATTAAAATTTATAAAAGTAAAATAAAATAAAAAAATCAGGTATAAATGAAATAGCAATTTAATAAATAAAATAGAAATTTCATAAATGAAATAGAAATTTCATTTATACCTGATGATGATTGCTTGTGTTGCAATCGAAACGTCGTGATTTTTATTTTATTTTACTTTTATTAATTTTATTTTTTTACCTACGTGACTTTACCGAAAAACGCTAAGAATATGAATCCTTGCAGTCACGAAAGCTTCAAATCTAGAAAAGGTCTAAATTGCTCTGTAGTAAGCTAGGCACTGCTAATGGGTTGACAGGGTTGTATTACGATCCTGTACATTTAGTTTTGGTCTGTAATGAGATGGGCACTGATAAGTGGTTGACAGATATGGGTACCAGAGCAGTTGCCCTCACCACTCGCTCGCCCGCCAATTTTCAGTTTTTATTTATTTGGAATAACCCTGTGAGCCATTCGGCTCTTGATTCGGGTGCAACCGCAACAAACAATACAATTAAAAGATACATTTAAAAAATTAACTGTACGCAAATTGAAACATCCCCTACAAAAACAATAGAATCTTCCAGAAAAAGCACCATTTGTTTATGCTGCGTACAAACATGTGCAAAAAAAATCCCATTGTTATGTTAGATCACAATAACTAATCATAAATATAGATAAAATGTTTAAGTATAACTCTATACATCAAAAAATCGGGCTAAACTAAACCTTTCTAGAAATTACTCAAATAATGCTGTAAAAACAATGCAACAGTGATCATAAGAAATGTGATTGAAAGTTTCCAATAGCGACATACATAGCATAGATTACTAAAGCTAGCATCCTTAGCTAGCTGCATGAGTTTAATCCGAACGCCAAAGTTTCGCCACAACGCCACGTGCTGTCACTCATCGGTCTCACGCCACGAGCTCTCCACTCCACTAACTCATAGTCGGTCAACCCCTTATCAGTGCCCGACCTTATCACAGGCCAATTCAGATCTTATTGGTCACCCCGTGCCGCTTATAAATCTCAACGTTCTTCCTACAAAGTCCCACCACAAGGGAGAAACACAAACAGACATTTTTTTGTTCATAATATAGGTTTTTGGGTCAGATCGCGTTATTTATAAATGTGTCGTAACCCTCCACCACCCGACACGGCCAAACAGTAAAAAATGTGTCACGTTTTCAAAGGACAAATTAATTGACTTCGTTAGCCCACCGGTGTGCTGAACAGAGAATCAACAGCATTTTAAAATTTGAGTAGTACGACGTTTCGCTGATAATTACAATCAGCTTCATCGGGCAAGAATGGTGAAGCTCTCCTGTTGCTTCCGGTCTTAAATAGAGCAGCATCAGGGTGCCGTCATCATTTAATTCAATTCAATCTGGTGCAGTGATTCGAGGCAAGGAGGGGGAGGGTATTGTAATTATATAGATTTTTTTGTTCGTATGGATCTGCAAAGTCAATTCCTCTGTACAAGAATACGGGGTAAACCGAATCGGTTGGTTGGGAGTGCAAACGAAACATCGACACGCTCAGCTCGAGGCATTGATCCGCCTGTGTGATTCGGCACATAAGGCAAGGGTTGGTGAATGACGCAACGATTTCTGATACGCTCAAATCCACTGTTGTTCGAGGTTAAACTTTGTTTTATTGTAACAGGTATGAAGGCCCCATTGAGCTGCTATGTATCGCTTTTTTCAGAATCACAAATGGTATCTCAACGACGTGGCTTATCACTTGGATAATGTAAAGCAATAACGCTGTTATTGTTATTGCATTTCAGTGCACGGTTTCCCTTGCCGACCACAAGACGTTTCCTTAAAGTCACAGTGAGTAGGCATTTTTTTTGTTGTTGTTTAACACTGACGTTATTTGACGCCGTGGTGCAAGTAAATGTCATAACATTTTAAACATTGCCCGTCATCACTGGTGTTAATTGTCTTAAGTGTTCAAAGTTCGCACGTGTGTGTTTGTGTTTCACCGGGGCCCGTGTGTTTTTATTTTGTCACGCACTCTGGATTTGCGGGGTTTTTAATTGGCACCGTCGCCGTCTGGTGGAGTGGTTGGGTATTGCAGATTTATACTCTGGTTCTTTCGGTAAAGTCACGTAGGTAGAAAAATAAAATAAAACAAAAAATAATTTCTCACGACGTTTCGATCGCTGGATTATATTCAGTAGTTCCACTGCTGGATTATATTTTTTCCGTCTGAGGACGACCGCTTGTGTTGCGATCGAAACGTCGTGATAAATTATTTTTTTTATTTAAAGCTTTCGCGACTGCAGGGATTCATATTCTTGGTTCTTTCGGAAAAGTCACGTAGAAGGGAAACAATAAAATAAAAATAAATTTTTTTTAATTCTTTTTATTATTTTATTGTTTCTCTTCTACGTGATTTTACCGAAAGAACCAAGAATATAGTATTATTTATTTATTTTACCTACGTGACTTTACCGAAATAACCAAGAATATATTATTTTTAGTTTTATTCGATTTTCTACCTACGTGACTTTACCGAAAGAACCAAAGAGTATGGATTCCTGCAGTCACGAAAGCTTCAAATAAAGATATTGCAGTTGTGTAACAAGCCGCAATCGTCAGAATAACCGTTTCATAACAAAAAGTAGTTCCCGCACATTTTTTTTATCCGGGATTTAGTGTTAAGATTAAGGGTTAGGGATTGAGGATAAGAGTTTGGGGTTTCGGAATATACTTATGGGTTCAGGGATAAAGTTACGGGTAAAGTTTAGGATTATGTTTAGAGTTTACGATTCGCGTTCGGGGTGGAGGTTAAGTGGTTAGTAAGATTCATATTGCATGGGAGTTGATCGGCAGTTTTTACATGTTCGCATCGAGTTTCTATGTACGTACGTATGTTGGATTTTTTTCGCACCGTATCTAGCCAACTGTGCTAATCTTAGGTGCGGGGCAAGGACAACCAACTAAACACAAAGAGCAGTTATCTAAAGAAATGAGTTTTCAAACTAGATTATTTAAAAGTGTATCGCTTCAGTGGCTTCCTAGTATCAGAAGGAACAACGAACCAGACGGCCACAGAGTTTGGTGAGAGAGCAAGTGGACTGCTACAGGGACAGATTGGCGAACATCTGAAATGCTGTCAGTGGCGAATGATTCACACGTGTCGATGCATTTGTTTTTGTTGCGCAGAGATCATGACGGGCGGTGGCAAGAAGTTGGTGGACGTGGGTTACCGCATCTTCTCGGGTTCCATGATGTTGCTCACGGTGTACGGCGGGTACCTGTGCAGCGTGCGCGTCTACCGTTACCTGCAGCGCCGCTCACACCTGCGCGCCGAGGTTGAGCGGCTGGCGCTGGAGGATCTGAAGGAGTGAAGATGGTGGCGGGCGCCCTGACAGGGGTGGGGGGGGGGATGGGCAGAGTTCGTGACCTTTCCTGGGCGCCGAGAACGAGGCCGCCCCCTAATGTGACTCTCGCCCTTCCCTGCTGAATGTCTCCACTCGGCTCCCTTCGCCTGCGACCGGGTTTCCCCAAAGCCATTCTGGGAAGAATGTCTTAACCAAGATTCAAGTTCTCCCAAATGGACACATCATCGTTGTCATTGTCAACATCATCATACACCTCTCAGATGTGTTTTCAGATTGTGCCGCACTAAAACGTCGGGCATCACGCAAAACAACATGCGCTACAACCCAAACATGTCGGAGAGCTGTACAACACAATCACGAAAACCTACACGGTTGTATTATTGTCTTCGATATAATAATAATAATATATTGACAATTACTTAACCAGAAAATTCTCCCCGAGTCCTGCTTGCTTGGGATATTTGGCGAATGGCTTCTTTTGAGTAGTCTTGCTTTGTTTGTGAGTGTACCAGAGTGGGATGCTGCCATGGTGTAAGAGCACGTGGCACTTACAATCTACAGGTTGCCGGTTCGATTCAATCGCACGGCGCGGCAGTTGAAACAATGGCGCCGGTTTCTTTAATTAGCCACCTCTTCTTCTTGGTTCTTTGGGTAAAGTCACGTAGAAGGGAAATAATAAAAATAAAACATAATAAAATACAATTCTCACGACGTTTCGGCCACAACGCAAGCAGCCGTCCTCAGGTGAAGAACAGGTCTGTCGGAAAGACAGCGTCTGAATGAACACCACCAAGCTTGGCAGCGTATATTTAAGCTGGGTTACGTGACTTTACCGAAAGAACCAAGAAGATGAATCCCTGCAGTCACGAAAGCTTTAAATCGAAATTTACCCACCTCTGTCCATCAAGCGGCAGAAATGGGTAAACCACAGTTGATCGGCAGGTTGCATGCGGTGAAAAAAACTGTGGGTAGCCCCTACCCAGGGCCGCCACGGTGGCGAGATGTTAACTACCTCGCCAGGTATACAGGAAGTCGTGGGTTCGATCTTGACCCTGACGCCTGCTGTGTATTTGGAGTGTGCACGTTCTATCTCCCCGTGGTCGTTTGGATTTTTCTCCAGGTCCTCCGGTTTTCCCCTCCACGTTTAGAATCAACGTGCTTTTAGAGTAATTGGCTGCTATAAATTTCCACGTGATACGCCACTTCGTTGAGCTATCATTTGTGATGACCAGGTCGCTTCTAAAAAAAAAGCTGTATAGCTCAGTGGGGCCTTACCTGGTAAAATAAAAAAAACTTTTATGCTTCCAAGACATCTGACCAGTGTGGAAGAATTGGACAAATGTCCTCAAGAGTTGTGCGAAGTCACGCTGAAATTCTGCTTCACAGAAAACCTGTCAGAAACCTGGCCATGCTGCCATTGTAGCTTCACAGCTTATCAAGTACATGTCGTGCCCTTTATCAATCCACCGCTGGATGTGGCCTCTGCAAGCCTTACGGATTGTGAGGTTATTTACTCATACTTTACCACGCTGGTGTTGTAAAAAGGTGGGGAGAAAAAATGTACAAAATAACCGTGAAATTTACTGCACTGCCTACCATATGGTCCTGCAGCTGACTGGCAACCTGGTGTGCATATTAGTTACTCATTTGAGCACTATCCATGCCCGGTTGTGCTTAGCTTCTAAGATATTTCTTGGAAGAGCGAATGCCGATAGGATCTCTCGTGGTGACGCTAGGGATCTGTGGTTCAAAATATTTGCGGAAAGCCAGGGTTTCATATTAATGTATCAAGTGTGATTAATACACAATCACCACACGACCATCCAGAACGGAACTCTGGACGCAAATTATTCCTTTCTCATCTCCTGAACTGTGTACTGTAAGTATACGTTCTCTGTCATTGGTTTTGCTAATAAACATAACTTAATGGGAGATATTCTTTCTGATTTGATTTCTTTACGATGTTATTCTCAATATTGGTTGCATTTATGCGTGTCTCATGATGGTCCGTTGACTAGTACTATATGGCCACTAATACATCCTTTTACTGGTAGGAACCACCTGGTTCCACCAGCCCACAGGGGATTATTGTGTCCGTCCGTCCGTCGTGCATCTAAAAATAGGATGGGTGGGGGGGTGGGAGGAGTGGGGCTGGGTGGGGAGGAGCTGGTCACCCCGTGGCGCCCTTATAAAACTCAACGTTTAACCTACTCACGCCGGCTTGTGCCTGCCCTCACAGTCGGCCATATTTGCGGAATACACCACGCCGCCGTTGACCCTGGTCATTGACCAAGCAATCCAACGCTCCTACTAGCTCCCTCCGCAGGAATGTGTTTGTGCCACCTGCCTTACCAAATTGCTTACACTACTGGTAAACTTTAAGATAGGTTTGGGAATGCATGGTCTATGAATTCATATGGCCCATAGCCACGTGTGCAGCCTACCACTCTCAAACGACCCACTATCTCAACATGTTATTTTACCAGGTAAGGCCCACTGAGCTATATAGGTCTTTTCAGAAGCATCCTGACCACAAATGATAGCGCAACAAAGTGGCTTATCACGTCGAAATGTATAGCAGCCAAATACGTTAAACGCATGTTTCTAAATGCGTAGGGAAAACCCGGAGGACCTGGAGAAAAATCCACGGGGGAAGAAAGAGAGAGAGAGAGCGTTGGGATCAGGATCAAACCCACGACCTCCAGGCGAGGTAGTTAACATCGTCACCGGATCGTCCCAATCTATCCACTCCTGCGAGCATGCTGGCAGCAACGCTAATTTTAGCGCCCTTGTCGCCTCGTCTTTTTAAATACTTTATATTAAGTTCACTTGGTTGCTTGCTTAGGACCGTGCAAATCTTTCGGTCGTTTTTTAACCCACTTCCCGTGATCCAATCGAGCTGACATTTTGCACACAGACTCGTTGTGCGTGATAATTAATGTTCGTGAAATTTTTTTTCCAAAATTTTACACTTTTTAGGACAAAAATATTATATTTAATTACCAATTGCTTAATGGTGCATTGCAATCATCTGACCCATAGGTGGGAGCCATCTCAAGCCAGAGGACGAGAGGACTCTAGCCGCCACGCATATAAAGGATTTATAGTGAAAAACGTTGTTTTTACGGGTTATACTTGTTAGTAGTTGTGAATGCACGGTAGAAGCATGCAGTCAAAGCGCAGTCAGAATTAGTTGTCAACGAATGTGTGAAATTTCGATTTAAAGCTTTCGTGACTGCAGGGATTCATCTTTTTGGTTCTTTCGGTAAAGTCACGTAGAAGAAAAATAATAAAATAATAAAAATAAAACATAATAAAATAATTCTCACGACGTTTCGGCCACAACGCAAGCAGCCGTCTTCAGGTGGAGAACAGGTCTGTCAAGTAGACTCTGTCTAGACTCTGTCTACTTGACAGACCTGTTCTCCACCTGAAGACGGCTGCTTGCGTTGTGGCCGAAACGTCGTGAGAATTATTTTATTATGGTGTATTATTTTACTATTTTCCTTCTACGTGACTTTACCGAAAGAACCAAGAAAACGAATGTGTGGCCTCACCAAAAGTATTTGAAAGTCCTGCGTGTACAGAGGACATCGCTAGAGACGCTGCATCTCAATGCACTCCAATCGGGTTAAATATGCAGGTCATTGCTCTCAAGGCCAATTCATTTGTCTCTCGCTCGCCTGAGTTAAATACAAGATGTAAAAGCGAACCCCAAAGTGCTCTCGCTTGTTTAAAATTGAGGGACGTCAAAATAAAGGGGCGACATTGACACGTGTGAATAATTAGTCTTAAACAGAGCTCGCACTGATGAAATAAAGGACATCAACATGAGAGGGCGAATATTACCCAATGTAGATGTGTGTGTATATATAGAGAGTGCCTTCATCCAAGGCGTTTCGCACCAATTATGGCGGGAGAGTTTAAGGAGGGGTTGTGGGTAGGGTGAGTGTTAGTGATAGGGGTAGTGGGATGGGTAGGAGAGGGGTAGGGGTGGTGATAAGGGTTGTGAAAGGGGTAGGGGTATTGGTAAGGGTGGTGATAGGGGTAGTGAGAGGGGTAGGAAAGGGGGGTAGGGGTGGTGATAAGGGTAGTGATAGGGGTAGTGAGAGGGGTAGAGAAGGGGTAGGGGTGGTGATAAGGGTAGGGGTATTGGTAGGGGTATTGGTAAGGGTGGTGATAGGGGTAGTGAGAGGGGTAGGAAAGGGGGGTAGGGGTGGTGATAAGGGTAGTGATAGGGGTAGTGATAGGGGTAGAGAAGGGGTAGGGGTGGTGATAAGGGTAGTGATAGGGGTAGTGATAGGGGTAGAGAAGGGGTAGGGGTGGTGATAAGGGTAGGGGTATTGGTAGGGGTAGTGATAGGGGTAGTGATAGGGGTAGAGAAGGGGTAGGGGTGGTGATAAGGGTAGTGAAAGGGGTATTGGTAGTGATAGGGGTAGATATAAAGTGGACCATGACTCCACTATAGTCAGCACACCGGTGTGATGAACTACTTATTCATAATTCGTTACTGAACTAGTCACGAATTATGGATAATATTGTTCGCGAAAGCCTACGTGTTAAACTGACGCATTTATATTTACCCCCAAAAAAGACTTAATTGTGGATAACATCATCAGGCGATTTTCCAGAAGTGGGTTTTACTGCTGAAGTAAGTAACTGATTTGCACGTTTTGTTTACGTGACAAACCTTGACCAATTTGGCTGTGTCGGGTGGTTGCGGGTTAACGACACACTTATATTAACACGATCTAACCCAAAAAAAACTAGTAACGAATTATGGACAGCATTGATCGCGAAAGCCTACGTGTTAAACTGACAACATTTATACGTATTCCTCCCAAAAAACCCTTTGCAATATTACGGAAGTAAACAAGAGGACTTCTCCACAAATCTGGCTGTGGCCTGATGAAGCTAGTTGTGATTACCGGCGAAACGTCACGGCACTCAGATTGTAAACGTTGTGGCTTGGCTCTCCAACACACCGGTGTGCTGTACTAATAACGAATTGGCCACGTTCTCTTTATGTGATAAACCTTACTAATTAGCTGTGTCGGGTGGTTCAAGTTCATTGATTAGGTATAGCCCTGTGAGCCATTCGGCTCTTGAATCGGGTGCAACCCCAACAAACAAAAAACAAAAACATGAACAAAAAAACATCTTAAAGTGAATATGTGACTAAGTGCAAACAGAAAATCCAAGAAAAGACAGCAAAATATTGCAGAAAAAGCACCGTACACCAACGCTGTGTGCAAAAATCCCAGTGGGATGCAAGTCAAACAACAACAACCACAAGACAACTTAGATTAAGGCCATCAGTCAAACCCCGTACTACAACAAACAAACATGGCTAAACCAATACACTTTTCGAAATCACCAAAAAAAAGCCATGAAAGCAATGAAACAGTGATCATAGGAACTGTGACGGAATTTTCACAATAAATGGCATAAACATGTACTACCAAAACCCTGCAGCCATAGCTGGCTGCATGAGTCACTCCACAACAGCAGCAGGAGCATCAATCGGAGTATTATAATTTTGGCGGGTTTAACGACACATTCATATATTTACACGATCTAAACCCAAAAAAACAACCTGTAGTGTGGGATGCTATTGGTCGCGAAAGGTCACGTGTTGAACTGTTGTCCCACCTGATGACGATTGCTTGCGTTGCGATCGAAACTTCGTGATCTATTATTTTTCTACCTACGTGACTTTATCGAAAGAACCAAAGAGTATGGATTCCTGCAGTCACGAAAGCTTAAAATCAATATTGTATGATCACTGTTTCATTGCTTTCATGGCTTTATTTTGGTGATTTCGAAAAGTGTATTGGTTTAGCCATGTTTGTTTGTTGTAGTACAGAGTTAGACTGATGGCCTTAATCTAAGTTGTCTTGTGGTTGTTGTTTGTTGTTTGACTTGCATCCCACTGGGATTTTTGCACACAGCGTTGGTGTACGGTGATTTTTTCTGCAATATTTTACTGTCTTTTCTTGAATTTTCTGTTTGCACTTAGTCACTTTAAGATGTTTTTTGTTCATGTTTTTAGCTTGTTGCTGTTGCACCCGATTCAAAAGCCGAATGGCTCACAGGGCTATACCTTATAAATGAACTTGAACTTGTATTACGGCTAATATCTTCAGGAGATTTGTCCGAATTACCAGGAGGCCCCTCCCATCCGGGACACGTGCCCGCGTCGCCAACCAATCAGGAGGACGCAACCTGACACACCCCCCCCTCCATCACCCCACCCCACCCCTCCATCACCCCACCCCACCGACTAGACCACACTAATTCTAGATTTGAAGCTTTCGTGACTGCAAGGATTCATATTCTTAGGTTTTTTCGGTAAAGTCACGTAGGTAAAAAATTTAAATTAATAAAAGTAAAATAAAAATTAAATAAAAATCACGACGTTTCGGAAGCAACACAAGCTTCCGTCTTCAGGTGGAACCGTCAACGTCGTGATTTTTATTTTTTATTTTACTTTTATTAATTTTAATGTTTTACCTACGTGACTTTACCGAAAAAAACCTAAGAATATAGACCACACTAATCGAGCCCAGAGAGACGCGATCGACCGCTGATCGATCGGCGATCGATTTGCAAGGCGGCTTCGAGCCGGCGCCATTTCGTTTTTTGCCAGTTCGCTCGGCGGTTGCAGGCGGCGGCGATTTTGCGAAGGAGTCGTTTTGTAAAAACTTTACACACTTTTTGCTATTTAACACTCACCGTTTACATTTTTGTCACGAACAGAACATCCTCGTTGCCGCCCTCCTCCTCCTCACGTCAAACGACGACATGGAGATCTTAAGGCGCTCGTCCGCCTGAGGTGAGGAGATTCGGTTTTTTAAATTCATTATTTAATGTAGGATAGCGGTAGGCCGCTACGGCCTAGGCCTGTGTAATGTTTCATTTAAGCGGCCTATTACCCAACCATTGCAAGGGTTTATTTTATTTTAAATCGTCATTGCTGTAGCCGTTAACCGCGCGCGTTGTGAGGTTTGCCGCTAAACGATTAAATTGCCGCGGCGTTTGAATTGTAATGCGGCACGTGCGGTGCGGATGCTTCGGTTTTGAAGGCCGCGCCGAGGCTTCGAACGCAAATCGCGCCTCGAAATTGCCGACGTTCTAGACGATTGCCTTGCCGAGGCGACACTTGTTAGACCGAGACGCTTTCCGTGCGAGTGTACAGCGCGCTTCGTCGTCGTAGCTGTCAAAAGAAAATAGCCGCCGCCGCCGCCTCTCAGGGGACCTTCAAACGCCTGCCGGCTTAACAATTTGCACACAATTGTAACGCAAATTGTCCCCGGATTGCGTTCTTTCTCTCTCTCTATCACCCCCCCCCCTCCGATTTCATCAACACGGAATGACCAGGGTGGTGAAGTATGGTCGGTTAACTTTAAACAGTCAGGAGTTGTATTGCCCAAGAGGCCTGTTGACGTACAGTGCCGTTTTACAGTGCGATAATATTGGCTGTCTTCTTGGTTCTTTCGGTAAAGTCACGTAGAATGGAAGTAATAAAGTAATAAAATAAAACATAATAAAATAATTCTCACGACGTTTCGGCCACAACGCAAGCAGCCGTCCTCAGGTGGAGAACAGGTCTGTCGAGAGGACAGAGTCTGAAATTTAACATTGCAACAGCGACTGTTGAACAAGTTCTACGCAGCATAACCAACACAGCCAATGTTTCGATTTAAAGCTTTCGTGACTGCAGGGATTCATCTTCTTGGTTCTTTCGGTAAATGTCAGACTCTCTCTTCTCGACAGACCTGCTCTCCACCTGTGGACGGCTGCTTGCGTTGTGGCCGAAACGTCGTGAGAATTATTTTATTATGTTTTATTTTATTATTTCCCTTCTACGTGACTTTACCGAAAGAACCAAGAAGATGAATCCCTACAGTCACGAAAGCTTTAAATCGAAACATTGGCTGTGTTGGTTATGCAGCGTAGAACTTGTTCAACATTCGCTGTTGCAATGTTAAACTGTTGTTATAAAAGAGATAACATCTGTTATTGTGTGTGTATTTCACTTTTATAAGACGTATCACTAGTATAGAGTACAGTAGCGATTATACTGCATCAATATTTGAAGGATTTTATTTTGTGTGTATTATAGATAGGGTATCATGAAGCAGTGTGTGTGTGTGTCAGTCATTCATACATTTCAACCAGGTAGGAACCCGTTGAGACTGCTACTACTATTTATTTTACCAGGTAAGGCCCACTGAGCTGTATAGTTTATCCCTTTTTCAGAAGCGACATGGCCACAAATGACACGAAGTGGCTTATCATGTGGAAATGTATAGCAGCCAAATACTCCAAACGGGCGATGTTTATTGTACATGTGGAGGGAAAAACTGGAGGACCCGGATCAAAATCCACGGGGAGAAAATGCAAACTCCAATTAGACTGAATACTCGTTTCTTTAAAACAGAATTTTGTGTTTAGTTTGTGGTCCTTCCCCCCCCCGTACCTACGATTTTCACGGTTAGCTACGTACTGTGCGGAAGAAGTTCAACATACGTACACACAAACAACGCGCACACGGCTACTTACAATATAACTAATTCAATAATTATATTCGTTACAAGCGATATGTTACGTGCGCCATCTATGCGCAAGTGCTCAGTTGAACTGCGCTTCTTAATTTATTTCGCGGTGCGATAACAAGTTCTAAGTGATGACGACGGTGGTGATGTGAAGACACAGAAAGACAGGTTCACCCTCCCACGATGGCGGGCGAGCGGGATGGAAAGCAAGACCTTGAGCGAGTCGGCGAGCCGGATGGTGAGCGAGACGGTGAGGAAGACAGCGCTTTGCTCGACTCGCTGCAACTCCCCCAAGAGAGCGTCAAGGAATGGCAGGCGCGACGGCGATTCCTCGCACAGAACCTCGAGCGATTCCGCGGGGACGATCTGGATCGACTCGTCTCCCTCTCCATGGTTTGGGTCAACCACATCTTCCTGGGGTGCAGGTGCGGTCAGGGTTCTTGTGTCATGTCTTGCATTTCGATTTAAAGATTTCGTGACTGCAGGGATTCATCTTCTTGGTTCTTTCGGTAAAGTCACGTAGAGTGGAAATAATAAAATAATGAAAATAAAACATAATAAAATATCATTAAATTTCTATTTAAAGCTTTCGTGACTGCAGGGATTCATCTTCTTGGTTCTTTCGGTAAAGTCACGTAGAGTGGAAATAATAAAATAATAAAAATAAAACATAAAATAATTCTCACGACGTTTCGGCCACAACGCAAGTAGCCGTCCTCAGGTGGAGAACAAGTCTGTCGTGGAGACAGCGTCTGAATGACAAGCCCCAGGCTTGGAGCGACTTGCAGTTGAAATCTGGCTTATTGGAAGATCGGTTCTGGGTTGTAACTCCTTTCTGAGTATCAGAATCTTTAATCAGAATCTTAATTTCGACTGAGCTGTGAAGCTTTTTGTCGCAGATGTCCAGTAAGGGCGGCAGCAGGAAACGTCGGTAGAACTCTTTTGCGTGGTTTGAATCGGCAGCCAATTGGGGTGCAGCCGAGTGAGTGGAAGGAGACATACCAAGTGGCTTTAACGTTAAGTTCCACTGTGGTGTTGCGGACACATTTTGCGCTAACGTCAGTGTGAACCCACCCTTCGACTTACGTGAGCTTTTGTCAGGTGTGGGCTACCTCTTCTCCATGGGCCATTTATGGCATGCAACTTAATTTCATACGGCCTGTAGCCACGTGAGGCCTCCCACTTTGAATGGATGGTACTTTGTTCAAATGTCTTAAGCCATTGGCTCCCAAACTGTGATTCGCACACTACGAGTAGGTTGCGTGAGCAGTCGGCACGTTTCTTGAGATGTTAGAGCCGTGCTGTTTAAATTAATACTGATGCTGCCGCTGATGATGATAACACATTCCTGCGGAGGGAGCTGGTAGGAACGTTGGGTTGCTCGGTCAATGGCCAGGGTCAACGGCGGCGTGGTGTATTCCGCAAATATGCCCGACTGTGAGGGTGGGCACAAGCCGGCGTGAGTAGGTTAAACGTTGATAAGGGCACCACGGGGTGACCAGCCCCTCCCCACCCAGCCCCACCCCTCCCACCCCCCACCCAGCCCCACCCTCCCCACCCAGCCCCTCCTCACCCTCCCCTCTCCACCCAGCCCCACCCCTCCCATTTTTGGATGCACGACGGACGGACACAATAATCCCCTGTGGGCTGGTGGAACCAGGTGGTTCCTACCAGTAACAAAGGCAATGTTTCTGCTGATGATGATGATGTCAGATACAACTCGGAGCTGATGAAGAAGGTGACTGAGATGGCGAAGGGAATTGAAGTTGACCAAGGCCCTAAGTTCAATGTTCTCGGTCAGCCTATCTCCGCGCTTAAACGACCCGGTGAGTCCTATCTCTACTCTCTTTATCCCCGTATCTTAAACAACAATTTTCTGAAAGCGTTCACATCGTGGCAAACGGTGCAGTGACACGATTCAAATGGAATACTCGCGCATTGCCGCCGTTGCGCTCTCTGTCCCCGCTACAGCCGAAGAACCGGCATCTGGCGGCGGCGGCGGCAACTCGGAGCCAAGCGACTCGGCCACGTCGGAAAAAAGAGCGAGGTTGGCATCGGTCGAGTCGGCCACCGGCGGTGCCGGCACCGACGGCGAGAAATCCACCGCGGCGCCGCAAGCGACGTATCGGCCGCGCTTCGAGCCCATTCAGTTTGTCCGTTCGCAGAAGCCCGCCGGTGCCGGGCCTTCCAACCACGTCGGTGACGACGGTGGATGTAAACCCGGGGTAGGCAATGTTGGCGACGGTTTTGGAGGAAATTCTGGAGGCGCTGGAGGAGGAGGAGGCGGTGTTGGAGGAAGTGTCAGAGGTGTGGGAGCTCAGCAGTCGTCGGTTAATTCAACGAGCGATCTCCGATCTCAGCTGGAGAACCAGCTGCAGGAGCACTTGCAGGCGATGGTGCAGGCACAGCTGCAGGTGCATCAGAGTGGCACGGGAAACAAGGCTGCGGCAGAAAATCAGGTTGGTGCCACCTGCGTACGTTCATCGTAATAATATTATTTAACCATGAAAGCCTCGGTCTCAAAAGACTGATTTTTAAGCAGTCTTCTGCGTTGTGCTGTTTCGCCATTTCTGATGAGCATTTCCGATGTTTCGGCGTCGGAGAAACCTGATTATAACAGCGTGCTTAAGCCGCACCGAACCTCACAAAAATAATATTCAGGGCCTACCTTGGCTCCTCTCACCCTCAACCAGTATATATACAAGGACTGTTTTCTTGGAATTTCTCTCACTCGATACAGCTATCGTGCTGTGACGGTTAATAAAAGGAGGCTTGTGTTGCCTCCTTTTATTAATTTGAATTTTTTTTTACCTACGTGACTTTACCGAAAAAACCTAAGAATATAAATCTGATTATAACACTCAGAGGTCCATACGTATGAGTTTAAACACCCACTGACCGTGCTGCCATCTAGTTTTTTTATGTCACGACCTAGAAATAAACTAAAGTAAAATATAAATCCAAAGGTCGTGTCTCAGAGCGTGAAAATAAAACGGCAATATTTGGGTCCTCAGACTTTGGCGGGGGCTTTTGTACCATTGTGGTTCCATGAGCAGTGTAATCAAGCAAACGGTGGACTGGTCATTTCATCAGCACAGTGCAACCTGCACCACCCTGAGTACTTACACATCCGCCTTATTACGTGGGATGCTGCTATGGGGTGATAGCGCACTGGACTTGCAATCCGGAGGTCACAGGTTGATTCGATCTACCGGCGTCACTGTCAAAGCATTGGGAGAGTTTCTGGAATCCCCCAGCCCCCTCTGTCCACCTAAGCGCAGCGGTCAGCAAACCAAAATAACAAGAAGAGCCATATATTTGTTTAAAATTCGATAAACAAGAAAACTCAATAATTCAAGAGCCGCAATGTGAATACGAGACAGGGCGCGTCCCTGAATAAATAACGTCGCCAAGCGGCCCTTAAAGAGCCACATAGCGGGCACCGGAGTCGCAGGTTGCCCATCCCCTGACCGAGCGGTGTAGATGGGTACAACCACAATTAATCGGAAGGTCATGAGCGTGGGGTCAAGTGTGGGTACTACCACCTCTGCCAAGAGGAGTATGACAGAATACAGGTAGTCCCCGAGTTACGATGGTCCGACTTACGATATTTCGATCTTACGATGGCGATACGACGAAATTGAAAAATATTTTACATTTCGCGCGGCAGGCAAACGCAGCGGCGAACGATACGTTCAATGCATGTGTGATACGTAGCTTTAGCGATTTCATTTTTGGGTTATCACGATACGATGCGGTCAATGCATGTTAAAAGTTTTTATAGCAGATAGGATTGTTTCCTGAAAAAACTTTCTATTAAATTGCAGTTCATATAGGTAGGCTAAGAATTTGCCTTGGTTTTTTTTACTTTACATTTTACTGTGCAATACAGTACAGTAAAACCTCGGATTGTGAGTAACTTGGTCTGCGAGTGTTTTACAAGACGAGCAAAAATTTTACGTAAATATTAATTTGATAAACGAGCGATGTCTTGCAATACGAGCACTGTAGTACGTACAGTATACCACTGTAGTACGTACAGTATACTACTGCAGTACGTACAGTATACGCTTTGTCTGTCGTGCGTTGCGAGATCACAACTGAGCCGATGGTTCTTCTCTCTTAATAACCCTCCTCTCCCTCACATCAGCCACGATTAAATTAAACTAATACATTTTATTACTTTGTATTAAATTTAAATAATAAAAATATAAAAAGGTATTTTGTATTCATCATTTTTACATGAATATTTTTGGGTTGTGGAACGAATCATCTTTGAGTTTCCATGATTTCTTACGGGGAAATTCGCTTTGATATACGAGTGCTTTGGATTACGAACACGTTTCCGGAACGAATTGTGCTCGCAATCCAAGGTTTTACTGTATTGTAATTAATAAATACATACAGTATCTAGTTAATACAGTACGGTAGTGTAAATTGCTCTGTTTTCCTCAATTGTCACCATTCTTTAAGACTCCTGGGTAGGCTAGGCCATCTTCGACTTACGATATTTTCGACTTACGATGGGGTCGTCGTAACGCATCCCCATCGTAAGTAGAGGACGACCCGGTACCTTCTTGACGTGCTGTCGAGCTCCCTCTCGTGGTGGCCGTTCCACCAGCAGTGGGAATGCAGCTGGTACCCGTTTTGATATTGTCCCACGACTAAGATGTAACAAGAGTTGCATTTTGACCATCGCAGGCGCAAGCTGAGGAGCGTCTCCGCGCGCAATTCGAGAAGATGGTGGAGACTCAGTTGCGCACCGACCCGTCGGGAGTGGGGCTCCTCGTGTCCATCTTGCAAGGTGCCGTCACCCAAGGCCAGACGCAGCCGCAGCAACAGCCGCCGCAGCTGCAGCAACAGAAGCAGCATGGAACGACGTCTGCTGCTTCGCCTCCGAAACCATCGGCTGCAGCAGGGAGCGAGCAGGGCACAGTCCAAAAGTCGTCGGCGCTGTCGGACTACGCAGCCCAGCTGCAAGCCGACTATCGCCAGCGCTTCAAGCCAGCCGGCACCACCGGGGCATCGCCCAGAATGCAGCAACCGAGGCCAGGCGGCAGTAGAGGGCCCACTCTGCCGCTATCACTCAGTTTGTTGCAGCAGCAGCAGCAGCAGGCTCTGAAGCAGCAGCAGCAACAGCAACACCAGGCTCTGAAGCAGCAGCAAGCACTGCATCTGCAAGCTTTGAAGCAGCAGCAGCAGCAGCTGCAGCAAGCTTTGAAGCAGCAGCCGCAGCAACAAGCTGTGAAACAGGAGCCGCAGCAGCAACCTCTGGACCAGGAGCAGCAGCAGCTGCAGCAAGCTTTGAAGCAGCAGCAGCAGCAGCAAGCTGTGAAGCAGCAGCAGCAGCAGCAACAAGCTGTGAAGCAGGAGCCGCAGCAGCTGCAGCAAGCTTTGAAGCAGCAGCAGCAGCAACAAGCTGTGAAGCAGGAGCCGCAGCAGCTGCAGCAAGCTTTGAAGCAGCAGCAGCAACAAGCTTTGAAGCAGCAGCAGCAACAAGCTGTGAAACAGGAGCCGCAGCAGCAAGCTGTGAATCTGCGGCAGTCGCCGTTCAGTAGCAGCATAATCGCGGGGAAGCAGGCGATCTTCACACGGCTACACAAGGTAACTACCCTTCAAATGCGGAATGGATGGGAGTTGTCAATTGCTTTACATGTTTAACCTTGGTTTCAATTCTAAACGACTTGGTAGTTCAATGTATTTATACAGAACTCCATTCTGTGCCTCCATTTATAAATCAAATGTGTTTTTTTTTGTTCTATTGGCCTTCTGGTTTTCCAAAATATTTTTTTTTATTTCGCAGCATCTGTTTAATTTGGAAAATATGGAAAATATTGGATTGGAAAGCTAATTAGAGGCCGATAGGCAAATCATTTATTTTGTGGCAGCACAGAATGGGGTTATGATGTTCCACAAGAATACAAAATTGGTGTATACAGTTAAAGGTGGTGATAATGGGTTAGTTAGAGTTTGAGAGTCCTCAGTCTTGGCTCCAAGATGCCAGGTTCATTGTGTTGATTGAGGCATCTCTTCTGTAACTCCCGATAAGTAGTGAATAGCAGAGGTCGCAATCGGGTACCCGATACCTGTACCCTACCCGATACCCGGCTACCCGTACCCGGCTGGGTACGGGTACGGGTACCCGTTTGCGACCCTGGTGCGGCCGGGTACGGGTAGGCCGTGAGTCACTGGTGAGTAACTGTTTGTCACTCATTTCCCAACGTCTTGTCTCTTCTCACAATTCAAGTTCCTAGAATCAACCCACCCGCACCTGCAACATGGCTTCATCCCAGAGGTCGCAATCGGATACCCGATACCCGTACCTTACCCGGCCTGGTACGGGTACGGCCGGGTACGGGTACCCGTTTGCGACCCTGGTGCGGCCGGGTACGGGTAAGGAATCAAAACCCGTTTGCGACCTCTGGTGGATCGAACCCACGACCTCCTGCACACCAGGCGAGGTAGTTAACATCTCCTAGCCACCGTGATGATGATGAGAGAGGGACACGCAAACTCCAAATACACAGCAGCAGGTGTCAGGATCGGGATTGCACCCATGAGTTCCTATGAAGCAGGCGAGGTAGTTAACATCTCGCCACCGTGGCGCTAGCACTTGTGTGTCCTTGTTGAGTGCCTTTTAGGAGTTGTGGGAGAAAGTTGCTTGCAGCCCACGTTGATCCGAAGAAGGCGATCGATTCGGCGCATCAGGACACCACGCCCTGGGAGTGCCAGCGACCTTGTCGAATTCCGGCAAAGGTTGTTTATCTGATGGCTTATTCGTGAACTGCGGGTGCTCTGAATTGTGGTAGAAGTACCTCTGGTTTCTTCCCAGTGAATTCTGGAGTAATCCCTTCCGGCAATCCGGACTGCCGGGAATGTTTTTGTCTGTGGTGGTGGTGGCAGTGCCACCAGCAAGAAGGATGCGGGAGAAGGACGAAGCCGTGTACTCTTTGGTTTTTTCGGTAAAGTCACGTCGGTGAAAACAAAATAAAAAAGAAAAACAACTAAATTAAGTTGTTTTTCTTTTTTTTTCACCTATGTGACTTTACCGAAAAAACCTAAGAGTATGGATCCTTGCAGTCACGAAAACTTCAAATCTAGAACGAAGCTGTGTGTTTTATTGCGTTTCTGTTTTGCTCTATCGAGCCGAGATGCGGACGTTCAGGAAATCACTGGGTGCCCAGCTGAACTCCATTGTTTACCAGGTTTCTCTCTCAACTTGGGTACCGACTGGATGATTTTGTGTCTCGCCCATAGTCAGATGAGGTATGTCACCTGCATGATGTGGGAATGCCAGCTATGGCACTTTGGCCGTGTGACTATTTTTCTTGGCTCGTTATCTACGCTTAGAAATTCTAGATTTGAAGCTTTCGTGACTGCAAGGATTCATATTCTTAGGTTTTTTCGGTAAAGTCACGTAGGTAAAAAAATAAATTAATAAAAGTAAAATTTAAATAAAATAAAAATCACGACGTTTCGGAGGCAACACAAGCTTCCGTCTTCAGGTGGAACCGTCACAGCACGAAATACTTATTTATTTTACTTTTATGAATTTTTTATCTACGTGACTTTACCGAAAAAACCTAAGAATACGCTTAGAAAACCTTGTGGGCTGGATGAGGAGGCCAGGAGGGTCAGCCACAGGCCTCATGGATGCGCCAGATTTTGGAGGATAGGAATGGGGCTCTGTTGCTTTCCAGGAGGGATGAACCCTACGAAGGGGACTTTGCTTGGGGCTTTTTCCAGGAGAGGGACCCCAGCGAAAGGGGGGTTTCGATTGGGGGGCTTTGCCAGTAAGGAGGTTGGTGACGGAGGGTAGATTCTGCTGTGGCACCACTTCTAGGGTGTGAACTCATCTTCCCTTTCAGAGGAGCTGCCACTGTGAATTCCTGCACTCGCAACGCACGCATCGTCAATTGAGCGTGTCGGAAAACAATATTTCGATTTAAAGCTTTCGTGACTGCAGGGATTCATCTTCTTGGTTCTTTCGGTAAAGTCACGTAGAAGGGAAGTAATAAAATAATAAAAATAAAGGCGACAGAGTCAGACTCTGTCGCCTCGACGGACCTGGTTTTCACCTGAGGACGGCTGCTTGCGTTGTGGCCGAAACGTCGTGAGAATTATTTTATTGTGTTTTATTTTTATTATTTTATTATTTCCCTTCTACGTGACTTTACCGAAAGAACCAAGAAGAGGAAAACAATATATTTACATCTTCTTGGTTCTTTCGGTAAAGTCACTTAGAATGGAAATAATAAAATAATAAAAATAAAACATAAAATAATTCTCACGACTTTACCGAAAGAACCAAGAAGATGAATCCCTGCAGTCACGAAAGCTTTAAACCGAAATATATTTACTGTTGAAATCCTTACGGGAAACGTGTAAAATGTAAACGGTAACCCTTGCCCCCAATCCCCTTCGGACGCAAAGGTGGTGACGCTGATGCTGAAAAAGGAGGGCGGCTTCAGGAATGATCTCAACTTCAGCAAGCTCCTGACGGCTGCCACGCAGGCTTCGCGCTGCAACCCCGAGTACACGTACGTGGAGATGTCAAGGCTGGCGCCGGCCGATCTGCCCGCGGGGCAACATCTATCCACCCAGGGCTACGCCTGCGAGCTGCGCTGCAGCCACGTCTACCTGGCAACCGGCTTTTGGGTCGGCAAGAACGGCGCTCGCGACCGCGCCACGCAGCGGGCGCTGAGCCTCTTCCTGCGCGACTCGGTGTACGTGCAGCAGTTCGTGCGGCGCCGCAGCAGCGTCTTGCTTCAGCGCGGCAAAAACGGCGCAAACTCGGGGCTCGGCTCCGCCGAAGACGACTCGGTCATGCACGACCTCGTCCTCAACGACCGCGCGGAGCCGCCCAGAACGGACGTGCTGCCGGCACTCACCGACTCCTTGGGGGACCCCACTCAGGACAGCTGGAACGCGGTGGCGGTGACGTCGCCGGCACCACCGGCGGCACCGGTGAAGGCGGCACCGGTGAAGGCGGCACCGGTGGTGAAACAGCCGCTCCTGTCGCAACCTCCGAAGCAACAGCAGGCGCAGTCGCAGTCGCCGTTCGACAAGATCAAGATTCAACCGAGGCAGATTATCTTCACACGATTGCACAAGGTAATTAATGTTCCTGCGCCGCGAAAATCCTACGGGGGAGGTATGAACCGATTTATGTAAAAAAAAAATTTGTTTAACTTGTCGTTGTTTAGCAAAGATGAGAAAAATGGGTATTTCGGGATATGGACGTCTTGCTTAAGATAACTCCCAATTCAGAAAAAACTGCCACTACTGAGGGGCCCTTTCATTTTGGTTATCACAAAACAAGAGGCAACATTTTTTGGCCAAGAACTACAGAGACCCCTTATTTGTGGAACTTAAATTTGCAGAAATTGTATGAAACAGTACTGGCAAACATAACCCGAATGAATAGATGAAAGAAGGCAAGTGGGACAGAGTGCCAGTATCCCACACATGTGATTTGAAAAGTCAAGTTTTGCTCTCTTCATGACACACGTCCATTTTATTCCTTGCAGATTTGTATGTGGCGAGATTTTAGAGAGGCATCTCTTTCAGTCATGGTGGAGAGATAATTTTCCCAAAAGTACAGAAATGAGGTATTAAAGGTTGACGTGCCCACTAGAATAATATCAGTATCGACGCAGACACATTGGATGCATCATTTGTCGCAAAGCAAATAAACTGGTAGTGGTAGAAAATTGTTCATGGTCATACTATAAAATTTCACGTTAGGGGGAAATTGCACAATGATACAATAGACATCAATGACCCTCCGAGCTATGTCGCTTGGAGTCTTGTACTCCTGGTAGGGCCTCCCTACCCTGTTTGTTTATTAAAACACATTCCTGCGGAGGGAGCTGGTAGGAACGTTGGGTTGCTCGGTTAATGGCCTGCAGGGTCAACGGCGGCGTGGTGTATTCCGCAAATATGGCCGACTGTGAGGGCGGGCACAAGCCGGCGTGAGTAGGTTAGACGTTGAGTTTTACAAGGGCACCACGGGGTGACCAGCCCCTCCCCACCCAGCCCCACCCCACCCAGCCCCTCCACACCCTCCCCACCCAGCCCCTCCTTACCCAGCCTCTCCCCACCCAGCCCCTCCCTGCACGACGGACACAATAATCCCCTGTGGGCTGGTGTAACCAGGAGTTTCCTACCAGTATAACGTTTATCACCTGTATTCTTAGCTCCATTACCGATACCCCAATGAAGCCCGCATACATTGCTCATACGAAATAAATAATGCTCTTGGAAACACATCCCCGAATATTATACAATGCTATAATGACCCCTTTTAGTCCTGTTTCAATTAGCGATCACTTCACCTCGGATTAGCACGTTTGGCTATGTACAGTGCGACAAGTTCTATAGACACAAAAAGACTAAAGATCCCCCGTATAGCCTGACCAGACTGTTGGGGCAAGTGCTGTTAGCGAGTAGCACCTACGAAGGCCGGCACGGCACACGAGGGGGTGGGTGGCCAGCACGACGCCTGGCTGCCTTTGTCTCCCGAGTGGCGATGTTTAAACACCGCCCAAGGTACTCATTTGAGGCTGAGTCGACCTCGGGGAGCCAGGACCGGTTCAGATAATTGCCACTGTGTTGGCCGTGCGTGGGAATCGAACTTGGGTCGCTGGGTTCGTAGCGCAGCGCGCTAACCGCTGCACAACCGCTCCCCACAACATACACGTACACGTAAATACGAATGCATCTTCAGCACTAAGCGAGGTCTGCCTGCACATGATGAAGTAAAATGATAGCACGCGTTGAATGTTTCACGTCAAATTTATGACGAACGCCTCGCATTGTACGCAAGGGCGACCTGTGAACGGACTAACGGAGACGGAACGTAAAAGACGGACGCTGCAAACGAAGGCGGTACCATCAATGTTTTAAAGAGAATCGCACCCTTTTTGTGTGGAACCACGATGCCGAACCGTATTCGCGGCAGAGGTCGCAAACGGGTTTTGATTCCTTACCCGTACCCGGCCGCACCAGGGTCGCAAACGGGTACCTGTACCCGTACCCGGCCGGGTACGGGTACAGGTACGCTACCCGTACCCTACCCGAAATGAGTGACAAACGGTTACTCACCGGTGACTCACGGCCTACCCGTACCCGTACCCCGCCGCATCAGGGTCGCAAACAGGTACCTGTACCCGGCCGGGTACGGGTAGCCGGGTATCGGGTAGGGTACGGGTATCGGGTACCCGGTTGCGACCTCTGATTCGCGGCCTCTTGGCTGCATCGCAGGCGGCAGGGTTAACGCTCGCTCATCCCTCGCCCTTGTTCCCGTGACCACAGGTGGTGAAGCGGATTCTGCATGAGGAGGGCGGCTTCAGGAGCGAGCTCAACTTCAGCAAGCTCTTCACGGCCGCCGCGCAGGAGTCGGGCTGCAATCCCGAGTACACGTACGTGGAGCTGTCGAGGCTGGCGCCCGCCGACCTGCCCAAGGACCGTCAGCTGCCCACCCAGGGCTACGCCTGCGAGCTGCGCTGCCGCCTCATCTACCTCGCCACCGGCTACTCGGGCAGCAAGAACGGCGCCCGCGACCGCGCCACCCAGCGGGCGCTGAGCCTCTTCCTGCGCGACTCGGTGCACGTGCAGCAGGTCACGCGGCACCGCAGCAGCATCTTGCTTCGGCGCGGCGGCAACAACGGCGCCGCGCCCAGCGCCAACCCGGGCTTCGGCTCGGTCGAGCACGACGCCGCCATGCACGACCTCGTCCTCAACGACCGCTCGGAGCCGGCCAGGCCGGACCTGCCGCCGGCGCTCTCGGACCCCTTCTGCGACCCCGCTCCCAAGACCCGGAACGTGCCGGCGGCGGCGGCGCCGCCGAAGCAATTGACGATGCATCAGCAGCGCTGCGGCGGGCAGTGGCACGGACGCGGCTCGACGCTGCGCGAGTTCGTGGTGTTGGACAACGCCGACAACCCCGTGTGCGTGCTCAACAACTCGGCGCAGTTCAACCGCACCGATGTGGAGTTCCGCTTCGAGCCGCTGCAGATGGATTCGAGCGGCGTGTTCCACTGGTGCTGCTCGCTCTACATCGGCGGCGATTTCGTCACCAGCGCCGTGGGGCCCAAGAAGGCGGTGAAGCAAACCGTGGCCGAGCAGGGCCTAGAATTCCTGCGCCAGACCCGCCCCACCATCACGCCGACGGCCAACGGCAACGCCGGCAACGTCGCCCAGGGGCCGACGGTGTCGCGCCGCGACATCATGCGACGCGGCGGCGGCGAGCGTCTGTCGGAGGACAACGTGGGTAGCCAGCTGATGCGCAAGATGGGCTGGACGGGAGGCGGCATCGGCGCGGCCGGGCGCGAGGGGATCTCGGAACCCATCACCGTTCACCAGCGCATGGCGCGCGAGGGGCTCGGCACGAGCCAGGGCAGCGCGGGTGACGGCGCGCAGCGTGGAGGAGGTGATTCGGGAGTACGCCGTGTCGTCCCGGCAGGACGAGCTCACCTTCTCGTCGGAGCTGACGCTTGACGAGCGCAAGTGCGTGCACCTTGTGGCCGCCCGCTACAACCTGCGCAGCAAGAGCTACTGGCGGGACGGCAGGCGCCACCTGGTTCTGCGTCGGCGCATGCATCGCGACGACATAATGCGCGAGTTGGAGCGCGACGGGCAGGTCGGCCGATACATCCTGCACCAGCCGGGGCCGACGATGAAGCACAGCTGAGGCTCGGGGGACTCGGAGATCCGCTCGCCGTGTTGGGACTGATGAATTTTAACGAGCGTTCCGTTGGGAGGAAAACCCGGAGTGCGTGCCGGAGGAAAACTTTTTGACTCTTGTGGGCGTAACAACACTCGGCGGTTGTTGGAGACGGGTTCGCGAACCCGCTTGCTGTACTGATATCTCATTACCTAGAGGAATGTTAAAATTGCTATAACTGATATGGTAAAACAAAGGAGGTCTGTCGCTTCCTGTCGAAAGTAAAATAAAGTGACGTGTCCAGCGGCCTGATGCACTTTCACGACGAGTGTTTTCCAGCCGGGTCTGTCGCGATGGCTGTGGACAGGAGGGCGGTGCATGCGGCGTGCACCGCCCAGTGTTTGTTCTCTCCTCGTTGTCACGCAGCAGGTCAGATGTACTGCAGTCCCCACGTCGCAATCGGAAGGACGTCTTCACGCACGACGCGGGCGGTTAGTCCAAGTGGGGGGGGGGGTTAGTACAAGTTGAAGTGGGGGGGGGGGGTTAGTCCAAGTTGAAGTGGGGGGGGGGTTAGTCCAAGTTGAAGTGGGGGGGGGGGGTTAGTCCAAGTTGAAGTGGGGGGGGGGGTTAGTCCAAGTTGAAGTGGGGGGGGGGGTTAGTACAAGTTGAAGTGGGGGGGGGGGGGTTAGTCCAAGTTGAAGTGGGGGGGGGGTTAGTCCAAGTTGAAGTGGGGGGGGGGGTTAGTCCAAGTTGAAGTGGGGGGGGGGGGTTAGTCCAAGTTGAAGTGGGGGGGGGGGGTTAGTACAAGTTGAAGTGGGGGGGGGGGTTAGTCCAAGTTGAAGTGGGGGGGGGGTTAGTCCAAGTTGAAGTGGGGGGGGGGGTTAGTCCAAGTTGAAGTGGGGGGGGGGGGTTAGTCCAAGTTGAAGTGGGGGGGGGGGTTAGTACAAGTTGAAGTGGGGGGGGGGGTTAGTCCAAGTTGAAGTGGGGGGGGGGTTAGTCCAAGTTGAAGTGGGGGGGGGGGTTAGTCCAAGTTGAAGTGGGGGGGGGGGGTTAGTACAAGTTGAAGTGGGGGGGGGGGGTTAGTCCAAGTTGAAGTGGGGGGGGGGTTAGTCCAAGTTGAAGTGGGGGGGGGGGGTTAGTCCAAGTTGAAGTGGGGGGGGGGGTTAGTCCAAGTTGAAGTGGGGGGGGGGGGGTTAGTACAAGTTGAAGTGGGGGGGGGGGTTAGTCCAAGTTGAAGTGGGGGGGGGGGTTAGTCCAAGTTGAAGTGGGGGGGGGGTTAGTCCAAGTTGAAGTGGGGGGGGGGGGTTAGTCCAAGTTGAAGTGGGGGGGGGGGGGTTAGTACAAGTTGAAGTGGGGGGGGGGGTTAGTCCAAGTTGAAGTGGGGCGGGGGGTTAGTCCAAGTTGAAGTGGGGGGGGGGTTAGTCCAAGTTGAAGTGGGGGGGGGGGTTAGTCCAAGTTGAAGTGGGGGGGGGGGGTTAGTCCAAGTTGAAGTGGGGGGGGGGGTTAGTACAAGTTGAAGTGGGGGGGGGGGGGTTAGTCCAAGTTGAAGTGGGGCGGGGGGTTAGTCCAAGTTGAAGTGGGGGGGGGGGTTAGTCCAAGTTGAAGTGGGGGGGGGGGGTTAGTCTAAGTTGAAGGGGGGGGTTTAGTACAAGTTGAAGAGGGGGGGGGTTAGTCCAAGTTGAAGTGGGGGGGGGGGGGTTAGTCCAAGTTGAAGTGGGGGGGGGGGTTAGTCCAAGTTGAAGGGGGGGGTTTAGTACAAGTTGAAGAGGGGTGGGGTTAGTTCAAGTTGAAGTGGGGGGGGGGTTAGTCCAAGTTGAAGGGGGGGGTTTAGTACAAGTTGAGGAGGGGGGGGGTTAGTCCAAGTTGAAGTGGGGGGGGGGGGGGTTAGTCCAAGTTGAAGTGGGGGGGGGGGTTAGTCCAAGTTGAAGGGGGGGGGTTTAGTACAAGTTGAAGAGGGGGGGGGGTTAGTTCAAGTTGAAGTGGGGGGGGGGGGGGGTTAGTCCAAGCTGAAGTGGGGGGGGGGGTTAGTCCAAGTTGAAGGGGGGGGTTTAGTACAAGTTGAAGAGGGGGGGGGTTAGTTCAAGTGGGGGGGGGGGGGGTTAGTCCAAGCTGAAGTGGGGGGGGGGGGGGTTGGTTCAAGTGGGGGTGGGAGTTAGTCCAAGCTGAAGTGGGGGGGGGGGGGGTTAGTCCAAGCTGAAGTGAGGGGGGGGGAGTTGGTACAAGCTGAAGTGGGGGGGGGGGGTTAGTCCAAGCTGAAGTGGGGGGGGGGGGGGTTAGTTCAAGTGGGGGTGGGAGTTAGTCCAAGCTGAAGTGGGGGGGGGGGGTTAGTCCAAGCTGAAGTGAGGGGGGGGAGTTGGTACAAGCTGAAGTGGGGGGGGGGGGGGGGGGTTAGTCCAAGCTGAAGCATGGGCTGTTAGTCCAATATGAAGCGGAATTAGTCTCAACTCATCTCGACATCCAATCCACAGTCCATCAGCTGATTCACAACTTCTCATGCTCTTGGTAGACCTGCCTTTTCAGTCTCCACACTGGAACCTTCCATGTTCATGACCTTCCTTCCAATGTTTGTATCGCGTGTTCTAGCCACCCGAATCGGCTTCAACCCAGTTTCCAACACTGTAACAGGACCCTGCGGGGTGGGCTGGTAGGAACGAATAACCAAATAATATAAACATAATGTATTATTACACTTGTTAAGCCAGGAAAGCCCCACTGAGTCTAAAGGTTTTTGTAGGGTCCTGCCAAGTGTTTGCAGTAGGGGGCGATGTTGATACACCTAATCGGACGATACGAAGGGAGAGATTGAGGCCTAGTTCTAGGCTTTAGGCCTAGCTGTAGGCTTTAGGGCGCTGTGAGTTAATTTAAATGTTTTAATGATTTATGTAAAAGCTTTAAATTTAAATGTTTCTATTTAAAAACATGAGGGAATGTAACATTGTTAAACATAACTCCCTTTCACACACGCGGGGGTACGATACGAAGGGAGAGTTTCAGGCCTAGTTCTAGGCTTTAGGCCTAGCTGTAGGCTTTAGGGCGCTGTGAGTTTTTTGAATTTAATTTCAAAGTTTTAATTAAAAGCTATCTCAGGGAATTATAAGGGAATGTTACACGTGTTTAGCCAGGAAAGCCTCATTAATTTAAATGTTTTAATTAAAAGCTATCTGAGGGAATTATAAGGGGATGTTACACTTGTTTAGCCAGGATAGCGTCACTGAGTCTAAAGGTTTTTGTAGGGTCATGCCAAGTGTTTGCAGTAGGGGGCGATGTTGATACACGGACTGACGGACGGACGGACGGACACATTAATCTATTGGTGGTCTGGTCCACTTCGTTCCTACCAGTATAACAACACTGTGTCCTAACTTTTGGGCCACCTTGTATAATACTGCATCAGGGACATATTGAGAGTGAGAAGCAGATTGGAACAACATAGAATCTTGTTTTGACCGATTACCAGAGCGTCTGGAGGAAACCCATGCAGAAAAAAGTAAAAAAAAATATGTATATTTTTAAAGACACGCTTTAATTAAATGTGCCCGACTAATAATGGAAGATCTCCGCGACTCCAGGAAGTGGCCCCGAAGCTTGCCATGACGTAAGGGAGCGTGGTGATTTATAGGCAACGTCCGTTGAGCGTGGACAATTAGACCCAAGCCGAAACATAACATAAAAAAGAATGTTTTAAAATATATATTTATATTTTTTTTATGATAGAATATAGTATTGTCATCAGTATGACATAAGTATACCAAGTTTGCAGTCGATACCACATTGGGAAGTGGGTTAAAATTGAGTTACAAGATTTGAGGATACGACAACAACAACAGACAGAGTGAGTTAATAGAAAGCGTGTAAAAAAAAAAATTGTTTACAAATATATATTTTTATTTTTGATGATAGAATTTAGTATTGTCATCAGCATGACAAGTATACGAAGTTTGTAGTCGATACCACATTGGGAAGTGGGTTAAAATTGAGTTACAAGATTTGAGGATACGACAACAACAACAGCAGAGTGAGTTAAATAAAGGCGTGCAATAAAACGGTGGGGAGCTGTTTGCTGTTAGCGAGTAGCACCTATGAAGATCGACACGGTACACCAGGAGGTGGGGGTGGCCAGCACTGCGCCCGACCGTCTTTGTCTCCCCAGTGGCGGTGTTTTTACACACCGCATTTGAGGCCGAGTCGACCTAGGGGGGAGGCCCAGGACCGACTCGGGTGATCGTCACCGATGTTGGCCGTGAGCGGGGATCGAACTCGGGTCGCGCGGGTGCACAGTGCAGCGCGCTAACCACTACCCCACCGCTCCCCGAAATGCACGCTCCACTCAGTCCGTCAGTCAGAGGGAGAGAGACACGGGGAGAGAGACACGGGGAGAGACGTGGAGAGAGACACGGAGAAAGACACGGGGAGAGACACGGGGAGAGATACACGGGGAGAGAGACACGGAGAAAGAGACACGGGGAGACAGACACGGAGAGAGACACGGGGAGAGAGAGACAGGGAGAGAGAGGTACAGAGAGAGAGAGACACGGAGACACAGGGAGAGAGAGACGCAGGGAGAGAGACACGGGGAGAGAGACACGGGGAGAGAGACACGGGGGGAGAGACACGGGGAGAGATACACGGAGAGAGAGACACGGGAAGAGAGACATGGGGAGAGAGACACGGAGAAAGAGACACGGGGAGAGAGACGCAGGGAGAGACGGAGAAAGAGACACGGGGAGAGAGACGCAGGGAGAGACACGGAGAGAGACAAGGGGAGAGAAACACGGAGAGAGAGACGGGGGGGGAGAGAGACACGGGGAGAGAGACACGGAGAGAGAGACGGGGGGGGAGACACGGAGAGAGAGAGACGGGGGGGGGAGACACGGAGAGAGAGACACGGGAAGAGAGACACGGAGGGAGAGACGGGGGGGGAGACACGGAGAGAGAGAGACGGGGGGGGAGACACGGAGAGAGAGACACGGGAAGAGAGACACGGAGGGAGAGACACGGGGGGAGAGACACGGAGAGAGAGACGGGGGGGGAGACACGGAGAGAGAGAGACGGGGGGGGAGACACGGAGAGAGAGACGGGGGGGGAGACACGGAGAGAGAGACGGGGGGGGAGACACGGAGAGAGAGACACGGGAAGAGAGACACGGAGGGAGAGACGGGGGGGGAGACACGGAGAGAGAGAGACGGGGGGGGAGACACGGAGAGAGAGACACGGGAAGAGAGACACGGAGGGAGAGACACGGGGGGAGAGACACGGAGAGAGAGACATGGGGAGAGAGACACGGAGAGAGAGACGCGGGGAGAGACACGGAGAGAGAGACACGGGAAGAGAGACACGGGGAGAGACACGGAGAAAGAGACGAGGAGAGAGACGGAGAAAGAGACACGGGGAGAGAGACACGGGAAGAGAGACATGGAGAAAGAGACACGGAGAAAGAGACACGGATAAAGAGACGGGGAGAGAGACGCAGGGAGAGACACGGGGAGAGAGACGCAGGGAGAGACGCGGGGAGAGACAGGGAGAGACACAGGGAGAGAGAGACACACGGAGAGAAAGACAGGGAGAGAGAGACACGGGGAGTGAGACACAGCCAGTCGTGTGTGCCTCTGCTTCTCTGCCTGATCTGCTCTCTGGTGGGAACCTCTCATCCAGCAGTGCATTGACAAGAACGAGCGGTGGTACGTGTACAAGAACGACAAGACAAAGATCCCCCGTATAGCCTCAACAGACTGTTGGGGCAAGTGCTGTTAGCGAGTAGCACCTACGAAGGCCGGCACGGCACACGAGGGGGGTGGGTGGCCAGCACCACGCCCGGCCGCCTTTGTCTCCCCCAGTGGCGATGTTTACACACCGCACCAGCTACTCATTTGAGGTCGAGTCGAGCTAGGGGAGGCCCAGAACCGGTTCAGATAATCGTCACCGGTGTTGGTGGCCGTGAGCGGGAATCGAACTCGGGTCGCCGGGTTCGTAGCGCAGCGCTGACCGCTACACTGCTACAAATAACAGACTCTGTCTTATCGACAGACCTGTTCATCACCTGAGGACGGCTGCTTGCGTTGTGGCCGAAACGTCGTGAGAATTGTATTTTATTATGCTTTATTTTTATTATTTTCTTATTTCCATTCTACGTGACTTTACCGAAAGAACCAAGAAGATTAATCCCTGCAGCCACGAAAGCTTTAAATCGAAAAATTCATAGCAAATAACATTAATAATGTCTGTGGGGAAAGTGTGCATTAATCCGCTAATGCATGTCCCCTCCCCTCTCTTCCCTTCACCCCCCCCATTCATTCTCTTCACCCGGGCTCCACCCACGTTTCATGCGCATTCTGCCCACGGTGTGGGCACGGTGCGGGCACGGTGCGGGCACGGTGCTGGCACGGTGCGGGCACGGTGCGGGCACGGTGCTGGCACGGTGCGGGCACGGTGCGGGCACGGTGCGGGCACGGTGCTGGCACGGTGCGGGCACGGTGCGGGCACGGTGCTGGCACGGTGCGGGCACGGTGCGGGCACGGTGCTGGCACGGTGCGGGCACGGTGCTGGCACGGTGCGGGCACGGTGCGGGCACGGTGCGGGCACGGTGCTGGCACGGTGCGGGCACGGTGCGGGCACGGTGCGGGCACGGTGCGGGCACGGTGCGGGCACGGTGCTGGCACGGTGCGGGCACGGTGCGGGCACGGTGCGGGCACGGTGCGGGCACGGTGCGGGCACGGTGCGGGCACGGTGCGGGCACGGTGTTGGCACGGTGTGGTCAAGACGAATCGGTCCCATGTCTCCTGAACGCCGCGACTTTGACTTTAAAATCAACCGTGCAGTGCAGAGAGACCGACGCACGGCATTCTGGGGGGGGGCGGTGTGGGGAAACGCAATTTCACATCAAAATGGGCAACTTTAAATTAATTAAGGCAACACGTTCTGCTTAATTAAATAGACTTTCAAATAAATGTTTTCTCCTACAACATCAGAGTGCAGCGCCGCATTGAATACGCACTACAATGACAACAGTTTAAAGCGATTTGAAGCGTGTTTTATTTTTGGGGGGGGCAGAGCTTTGTGACGTCATATTTGAGGGGGGGGGGGGGTCTGAATTTTTGTGACGCCGTGTGACGAAGAGGGGGGGGGGTTAAAAAAATGGTCCCAAATCGCGTGACGTCATTTATGGACGGCCCCTTAGACTTGCCAGCTGCTCGGTGATTTTCGACTGAAGCTACAAACTCGAAGCGTTCCGTTAAAGGGTCCGAATTGCACGGTTGGATATGTACGGTGCGAAAAAAGTTCAGCACACAAGACAAAGACCCCCCGTATAGCCTGCACAGACTGTTGGGGCAAGTGCTGTTTGCAGCACCTATGAAGGCCGGCACGACCACCCCTCGGCCGCCTTTGTCTCCCCTAGTGGCGATGTTTACACACCGCACCAGATACTCATTTGAGGCCGAGTCGACCTAGGGGAGGCCCGGGAACGGTTCAGATAATCCGAACCCGGGTCGCACACGGAGATAATCGATTATGAACATGTCGGAGATAATCGATTATCTATACGTAGATCTAATCGATTATGTACATACAGGAGGTAATCTATTCAAAGACAATAATCGATTAAAATATATATATACTACCAGAGTTTTTGTGTTTGCATGTTCACCACAAGGATATGTGGTTACACCATTGGAACCTCATTTGCCAGTAAAAAATATGATAATTTGTTTTTTACCCTTCTATCTGGCAACAAAACTGACACCTTTTTTTTACAAGGAGTCATGTTTGCATAGACCACAATACCTGCGGTCATAATGCAAACAAAAAACATAACTCTGATAATGTGCACTGTCCTTGAAGTTGATTTGTCTTTGAGTTGTGCGCCTTTTGGCGTCATCTGGTCCAACACCATGTGAGACTAGGCTCTAAGGAAAGCTGTCTCGGTTGTGGACCAATCAACTTCAAGGACAGTGCATACATTATCAATTATGTTTTTTGTTTGCATTATGGCTGCAGGTATTGTGGTCTATGCAAACATGACTCCTTGTAAAAAAAGGTGTCAGTTTTGTTGCCAGATAGAAGGGTAAAAAAACAATTATCATATGTGGTTAATGCAGCCATGATCCCATGCCAAAAGGTTTAAATTAGCTGTTTTAACATTTTAGCACAACTGGTTTATTGCCAGAAGGGGTAAAAACGATTACATATATTCTTTGATTCTTTCGGCAAAGTCACGAAGGTAAAAATTTAATTTAATTAAATCACGATGTTTCGGGCACTTCAGCAAACTGTCTCTTGCTGTGGTTGTTCCAGCTGGTGACGGGCGCTTGTGTTGCGCCCGAAACGTCGTGATTTAATTTGATTTAATTTGATTTAATTTGATTTAATTTGATTTAATTTGATTTAATTTGATTTAATTCATACCCACGTGACTTTACCGAAGGAATCAGAGTAAATATTCTTATAATTTGATGCTGGCAATGGAGGTCCCGTGCTGTAGCTGCTCACCCCGAGCTCTCAATGTCCTAACGGTGGCGTTGTCTGCCACTATCGAGGTGTTTTTGGGGGGTTGGATCGTGTAAAATATATGAATGTGTCGTTAAAGCCGCCACCACCCGACACAGCCAACTAGTAAGGGTTGTGTCACGTAAACAGGACGTGGCCAATTCGTCACTAGTACAGCACTAACGTGTAGTGTAGTGTATAGTGTAGTGTATAGTAGTGTAGTGTATAGTAGTGTAGTATATAGTGTAGTGTATAGTGTAGTGTATAGTGTAGTGTATAGTGTAGTGTATAGTAGTGTAGTGTATAGTGTAGTGTATAGTAGTGTAGTGTATAGTAGTGTAGTGTATAGTAGTGTAGTGTATAGTAGTGTATAGTGGAGTGTTTAGTAGTGTAGTGTATAGTGTAGTGTATAGTAGTGTATAGTGTAGTGTATAGTATAGTGTGTAGTGTATAGTGTAATGTATAGTGTAGTGTGTAGTGTATAGTGTAATGTATAGTAGTGTATAGTGGATAGTAGTGTATAGTGTATAGTAGTGTATAGTGTATAGTAGTGTAGTGTATAGTGTAGTGTATAGTGTAGTGTATAGTGTAGTGTATAGTTGTGTATAGTGGAATGTATAGTGTATAGTCGTCTAGTGTATAGTGAAGTGTATAGTGTAATGTATAGTGTAGTGTAGAATAGTGTATAGTGTAGAGTAGTGTATAGTGTAGTGTATAGTAGTGTCGTGTGTAGTGTAGTGTATATTGTAGTGTATAGTAGTGTATAGTGTAATGTATAGTGTAGTGTATAGTCGTGTAGTGTATAGTGTAGTGTATAGTGTAGTGTATAGTCGTGTAGTGTATAGTGAAGTGTATAGTGTAGTGTCTAGAATAGTGTAGAGTAGTGTATAGTGTAGTGTATAGTAGTGTATAGTGTAGTGTATAGTGTAGTGTATAGTGTAGTATACTAGTACAGCAACACTGGTGTGTTAGAAATCCAAGCCACAGCATGTACAATCGGAGTACGACGTTTCGCCAGTAATGACGACTAGCTTCATCAGGCGACAGCCAGAGATTTGTCAGGGTGAAAACCCATTCTTAGATTTAGATAGTGGCCGAGGGAGGTCCCTTGATCAGCCAGCTTCGCTCAGCAAGAGAGGGGCAAAGTGCTTCAGTATCATCCAGGGGCTGTCTGTACGGAACTGTGCTCCAGATAAAAACAACAGCAGCAACAGACAAACAAACAACGAAAGGAAAACCAAACGCCCGCGCCTCGCATCCCAACGTCGTGCGAGTTTGATGTGAGGACGTTTTGCTCCGGCTTCTGAAAATCTTCCATGAAAGATTGAGATGGCGGGGGAGGGGCTAGTGGTGGGGGGAGGGAGATGGGGGGGGGCTGGTGGGGAGGGGGCTGGTGGGGGGGATAAGGGGGGCGCTGGTGGGGGGAGGGGCTGGTACGGGGGATGTTGGGAGGGGCTGGTGGGGGGGGGATGGGGGGGCTGGTGCGGGGGATGTTGGGAGGGGTTGGTGGGGGGGGATGGGGGGGCTGGTGGGAGGGCTGGTGGGGGGGGCTGGTGCGGGGGATGTTGGGAGGGGCTGGTGATGATGATGGGGGGGCCGGTAGCTGGTGGGGGCTGGTCAGGGGGATGGGGGGGAGGGGCCGCTGGGGGGAATGAGGGGGGGGGGCCTATGGGGGGGGGGGCACGGCGAGAGGGAAGAATACGGACGGCGGGTTGGGGGTGGGGGTTGGGGGGGGGATGGTGACGTCACCGGCGTGTGGTGCAGCGGGAGGGGCTCCGTGGTTTTGCTGCAGCAGGGAGGAGGAGGCCAACACGCCACGACAGCAGCTGCGGGTCAACATCTCTCTCTCTGTGTGTCTCTCTCTGTGTGTCTCTCTCTGTGTCTCTCTGTCTCTCTGTGTGTCTCTGTCTCTCTCTGTGTGTCTCTCTCTGTGTGTCTCTCTCTGTGTCTCTGTGTCTCTCTGTCTCTCTGTGTGTCTCTCTCTGTGTGTCTCTCTCTGTGTCTCTGTGTCTCTCTCTGTGTGTGTCTATCTGTGTCTCTCTGTCTCTGTGTGTCTCTCTCTCTCTGTCTCTCTCTGTGTGTCTCTCTCTGTGTGTGTCTCTGTGTCTCTCTGTGTCTCTGTCTGTGTCTCTCTCTGTGTGTCTCAGGGAGGGGAGGCCAACACTGCACAAGGCGAGCTGCGGGTAAAGATCCCCCCCTCTCTACGTGTGTGTCTGTGTCTCTCTCTGTCTCTCTGTGTGTCTCTCTCGCTCAGAGAGAGACACACAGAGAGAGACACGCACAGCATCAGCACCAACCCACACGGCACTGCGAGATCGCCTCTCGCGTCCTCTCGTTTCGCTTCTAATCTTGGACATCATCATCATCAGCAGCACCACCACCACTTACATCAGCAGCATCACCACCAACACATCAGCAGCATCACCACCAACACATCAGCAGCAGCTGCTACAGCAGCAGCACCACCAACACTTACATCAGCAGCATCACCACCACCACCACTCACATCAGCAGCAGCAGCAACACTTACATCAGCAGCATCACCACCACCAACACTCACATCAGCAGCATCATCAGCAGCATCATCACCACCACTTACATCAGCAGCATCATCAGCAGCATCATCACCACCACTTACATCAGCAGCAGCTGCTACAACAGCACCACCACCAACACTTCCATCAGCAGCAGCAGCTGCTACATCAGCAGCAGCAGCATCATCATCATATACGACGCCACCGGTATTGTCCCTGCTACGGCTATTCTCGAAGTGACCAGCGTTGTTTATTATTCTATCGTCATCATCATCATCACCATCGTGATGATGATGATGATCATCATCAGTTGTGTTCCCAATGAGAATCGGCATCACGTATCGCGTATCATGTAACCCACCGTCAGTATCCGTCTCGCGTTAACCCGTATCGCTGTTAACGAGTTGATAATAATCGGTATGCAGATATCAGCATCATCATCACCAGCCGTATCAGCATCATCAGCAGTATCATGTTTACGGGGTGGTCCAGAAGTCGTGTGACCCCCCCTAAAATTAATTGACCCCCCCCCCCAAAATTAATTGACCCCCCAAAATTAATTGACTCCCCAAAATATTTTTCTCTCCCCCCCCCCGTTGCGTATTTGCGTTTTAAATAAACCCTTACTTAAAATTTTTTTAATAAAAAAAAGTTTTTGATAATTTATTGGAGGTCACAAGATATCTGGACCACTGCGTCTACCCCATAGGCCGGTGTATGATCAATGGTTCCGTCGGTTATCCCTCGAATCAGCTGCGTACTAAATCGTGTCATCATCATCGTTGTTGTTGTTGTTGATCATCACGACCACTCTTAGCCAACATTATGAATCTTGTCGTCGTCTTTGTGAAGGTTTTTGGGTTAGATCTCTGTAAGTACAAATGTGTTGTAACCCGCGCCGGACGAAGCTAGCCTGTAGCACGATGTTATTTATTTAAATACATGTATTTAAATAAATAAAACACGTAAATAATCAAACAATTTTTTTTCTTTCTCGCACTGCAAAGTTATTGTATTATTTCATTTGCTATACAGCCCAGATAATACGACGAATCGCTAACCTTAAACACCCAGTGGTCGTTCGTAAAAGTCGAAGGCGTATAGTACTATAGTAATAGAGCAAGTGCAGAATCACTGAACCGGAGTTGATAGCTTGAAAGCATTTAGCGCTGGACCCTTGAGAAGTGCGGGGCCCGTAGCTTATGTAGTAGTAGCTACTACACGTGGTGTAGTAGCTACTACTACTAGCTACTACTTATGTAGTAGTAGCTACTACCAGAGGTGTGGACTCGAGTCATGTGACTTGGACTCGAGTCAGACTCGAGTCATGAATTTGATGACTTGCGACTCGACTTGGACTTGCATAACAATGACTTAGTCCCACCTCTGGCTACTACACATGTAGCTACTACTATTACACGTGTAGCTACTACTACTACACGTGTAGTAGCTACTACTACACGTGTAGCTGCTACTACACATGTAGCTACTACTACACATGTACTGCTACATTTGTAGCTACGAGGATCATCCGACACTGTGTCGTAACCCTCCACCACCCGACACAGCCGGCAAAGTTGTCACGTAACGTCAACAAAACGTGCCAATTAGTTTACGACTAAAGTGCAAATGTTGTGGATTTACTCTCCAACAAACCGGGTGGGCTGAGGTAGTATACTACATTATACACTACACTAGACACTACACTACATACTACACTATACACTACACTACTATACACTACACTATACACTACACTATACACTACACTACTATACACTACACTATACACTACACTATACACTACACTACTATACACTACACTACATACTACACTATACACTACACTATACACTACACTACATACTACACTATACACTACATTATACACTACACTATACACTACACTATACACTACACTACATACTACACTATACACTACACTACTATACACTACACTATACACTACACTATACACTACACTACTATACACTACACTACATACTACACTATACACTACACTATACACTACACTACATACTACACTATACACTACACTACATACTACACTATACACTACACTACACTACTATACACTACACTATACACTACACTATACACTACACACTACACTATACACTACACTACACTATACACTACACTACTATACACTACACTATACACTACATTATACACTATTCACTACACTACACACTACACTACACTACACACTACACTATACACTACTATACACTATACACTACTATACACTACACTATACACTACACTATACACTACACTATACACTACACTACGCTATACACTACACTATACACTATACTACACACTACACTACACTATACACTACACTACTATACACTATACACTACTATACACTATACACTACACTATACACTACACTATACACTACACTACGCTATACACTACACTATACACTACACTATACACCTATGCTAGTAAACTAATTGACACGTTTTGTGTAGGGTGGTGGGCGGTGACGACACATTTACACTGAACGCAATCTCAACCCCAACAAAAAAAAAACTTTTATTGCGAATAATATTGCTCGTGAAAGTCCAACACGTGTTAACCTAATCACCATCATCAGCAAACACTTGCATCATCAGCATTGCCACCACCACCGCCACCACCACGCGAGTTACCAGCCACCATCATGAGCGTCTTGTCTTCATCAGCAGCAGCAGCAGCAAGCAGAATCGTTTTATTCCCACTAAGCAGTGAACCCTCGGAATTACTTTGGACCAACGTTGGGATAACGTTGGGCATTCGATGCTAACATTGGGGTAACGTTGGACCAAGGTTGGGATAACGTTGGGTATTCGATGCTAACATTGGGATAACGTTGGATTAACGTCATAACGTTGGACCAACGTTGGGATAACGTCGGGGATACGATGCCAACGTTGGGATAACGTTGGACCAAGGTTGGGATAACGTCGGGGATACGATGCCAACGTTGGGATAACGTTGGACCAAGGTTGGGATAACGTTGGGTATACGATGCCAACGTTGGGGTAACGTTGGACACAATGGGCCACACACACACACACACGTGTGTGGGTGCTTTAATTGTTTACAACCATGGCCAATCAACTGCGTGTCGTGGCTGGTGTTTGACCATACTTCACCACGCCGGGGTCAGCGGGGTCCGGTGGAAGGAGGAGAGCCGTGGGATCGTAGAAGTACCGTGCAACAATGGAGCACAGAGCACCTCCCAGTACGCACGGTTGACTACGTACGGTGCAAAGGAAGTGTCAACAGACTGATGTTGTGCACTGGCCTCTGCTGCTGAATCACTGTGTCCATTATCATCAATAGTCAGAATAATCGTCTTAGTTATTTAGATTGTCATCTCTACAGTGTGCAGCATCTTCACGACTATTATGATTCCATCATCATGATCGTCTTATCTCCATCGTTATTACCAGCATCATCATCATCATCGCCAGCCACGATCATCATCGATCACCACCATCATGCATCATCACCACCACGATCATCATCATGCACCACCATCATCACCACCACCACGATCATCATCATCACCACCAGCCACCATCATCACCACGAGTCAGCATCATCATCACCATCATCACCATGCATCACCACGATGCATCATCATGCAGCACCACCATCATCACCACCACCATCATCATCATCCACCACCATCATCACCACCATCACCACCACGATCATCATCATCATCACCACCATCATCACCACCATCACCACCACGATCAGCATCATCATCACCACCATCATCACCACGATCATCATCACCACCATCATCACCACCACGATCATCATCACCACCACCATCTATCACCACCACCATCATCATCACACCACCACCTACCACCATCACCACCACCATCACCACCACCATCATCACCACCACCATCACCACCATCATCACCACCACCACCACCATCACCACTCATCATCACCAGCCAACCATCATCACCGACCATCATCACCTCCACCACACCTCCACCATCACCACCATCATCACCTCCACCACGATCATCACCACCATCGATCACCATCATCGACCACCATCATCACACACCATCATCACCACCACCACCACCATGCATCATCACCACGCATCATCATCATCACCACCAGCCATCATCACCACCACCACGGTCATCATCACCACCATCATCACCACCACTCACGGTCATCATCACCAGCCACCATCATCATCACCATCATCACCACCACCACAGTCATCATCACCACCACCATCATCACCACCATCACCACCACGATCATCATCAGCATCACCACCATCAGCACTGCACCATCACCACCACGATCATCATCATCATCACCACCATCTCACCACGATCAGCATCACCACCATCATGCACCACCACATCATCAGCACCACCACCATCATCACCAGCGCACCATCATCATCACCGACCACCACCACCACCATCACCACCACCATCACCACCATCAGCCACCACGATCATCATCATCATCACCACCATCATCACCACCATCACCACCACGATCATCATCATCATCACCACCATCATCACCACGACTGCATCACCACCATCATCACCACCACGATCATCATCACCACCACCATCATCACCTCCACCATCATCATCACCACCACCACCACCACCATCACCACCACCATCACCACCACCAGCATCACCACCTCCATCACCACCACCATCATCACCACCACCACCAGCATCACCACCATCATCACCACCTACCATCATCACCACCATCATCACCACTCACCATCACCACCACCATCACCACCATCATCACCACCACCACGATCATCACCACCATCATCACCATCATCACCACCATCATGCAGCCACCATCATCACCACCACCACCACCAGCATGCATCACCACCATGCATCAGCATCACCACCACCATCATCACCACCACCACGGTCAGCAGCACCTACCAGCATCTCCACCACCACGGTCATCATCACCAGCCAACCATCTTCATCACCATCATCACCACCTACCACAGTCATCATCTACCACCACGCATCATCACGCACCATCACCACCACGATCATCATCATCATCACCACCAGTCATCACCACCATCACCACCACGATCATCATCATCACCACCATCATCACCACGATCATCATCACCACCATCATCACCACCACGATCATCATCACCACCACCATCATCACCACCACCAGCATCATCACCTCCACCACCACCATCACCACCACCATCACCACCACCACATCATCACCACCACCATCACCACCACCATCACCACCACCATCATCACCACCACCATCACCACCATCATCACCACCACCACCACCATCACCACCATCATCACCACCACCATCATCACCACCATCATCACCACCACCATCACCACCATCATCACCACCATCATCACCACCACCACGATCATCACCACCATCATCACCATCATCACCACCATCATCACCACCATCATCACCACCACCACCACCATCATCATCACCACCATCATCATCATCACCACCATCATCACCACCACCACGGTCATCATCACCACCATCATCACCACCACCACGGTCATCATCACCACCACCATCATCATCACCATCATCACCACCACCACAGTCATCATCACCACCATCACCACCACGATCATCATCACCACCATCATCACCACCATCATCACCATCATCACCACCACCATCATCATCACCATCATCACCACCACCACGATCATCACCACCACAATCATCACAACAACGCCGTCGTGTTGTGTTCAAGATACAAATGCGGTCAGCAACCCCCCCCCCCAGACGTATTAAAACGTCGCTGTTAATCAACTTTGTGGATGCACAATATTGCAGGAATACATTTATCCGAGCCAACTTCCATCGCAGGAAATTAATTTGTTTAAGTATTGATTTATGTTTGGGCAGCAATTTAGGATTTCTACTGCAGTGTGGTTATTTTGGATCTGATTTCTATCTGCGTATGTTCGATCCGATTTAAATCTGGTAATATTGGATCTGATTTCTATCTGAATATTTTGGATTTGATTTCTATCTGGTTATTTTTAATCTGATTTCTATCTGGTTATTTTGGATCTGATATATGTCTGGCTATTTTTGATTTCTATCTGAATATTTTGGATCTGATTTCTATCTGGCTATTTTGGATCTGATTTGTATCTGGTTATTGTGGATCTCATTTCTATCTGGATATTTTCTATCTGATTTCTATCTGGCTATTTTGGATCTGAAATTATAGTTGGCTATTTTCGATCTGATTTCTATCTGTCTGCTTTGGATCTGATTTCTAGCTGGCTATTTTTGATCTGATTTTTACCTGGTTATTTTCGATCTGAATTCTATCTGGCTATTTTGTATACGATTTCTATCTCATGGGACCCCCCCTTGCCAGTATAAAAATATCGGAGTAGGTTTTACCCTTTCTGGCAATGAAACAGGCGTTAAGATGTTAAAACACCAAACTGTTTTATTGCCAGAAATGATTAAACCTATTCTTATATGATTTTTATCTGGTTATTTTGTATCTGACGTCTATCTGGTTATTTTCTTAACAATTCTGGCAAAATCGTCCAATGGAGCTGGTTGTTGTAATCACCGGCGAAACGTCGTGGTAACTCGAATTGTAAACGTTGTGGGTTTACTCTCCCAACATTACCCGTGTGTTGAAGTAGTAACGAATTGTGGCACTTTTTTGTTGAAGTGACAAACTTTTCCAATTTACGGGTTAACGACACATTCACATTTAAGCGATCTACCCCCAAAATCTCTATTGTGAATAGAAAAAAATTAAGCCGTAAAAACAAAGTTTTTCACTATAAATCCTTTATATGCGTGGCGGCTAGAGTCCTCTCGTCCTCTGGCTTGAGATGGCTGCCACCTATGGGTCAGATGATTGCCTGCCACCATTAAGCAATTGGTAATTAAATATAATTTATTTTATCCTAAAAAGTGTAAAATTTTGGAAAAAAAATTTCACGAAAATAAATTGTCACGCACAACGAGTCTGTGTGCAAAAATGTCAGCTCGATTGGATCACGGGAAGTGGGTTAAAAAACGACCGAAAGATTTTGCACGGTCCTAAGCAAGCAAGTGAACTTAATATAAAGGATTAAAAAATACCGTCCACGTGTTTTGCTGTTGCCTTTCTGTTCACGTGCTACCCAGGGATTCACGATGCCTGGCTCCTAATCACCGCTGCAAGCACCGGTAGAGTGCCCAGGGTTCAGCCCAGGGTTCAACCCCTGGACAGTCACGCACACGAGATTAAACCAGCTCAAAGTGTCTACAGAGTTTAAGTAAGTCACTCAATCAAACACATTCATGTACAGGGTGTTTGAAAAAGATGGACCCGATTGAAATCGCTATATCTCTGCAACCACGAATCGCTCATGAATGAAACTGTTACCACTTAAAAGGGCGGGGCATAGAGAGAGGGCGGGGCATAGAGAGAGGGCGGGGCATAGAGAGAGGGCGGGGCATAGAGAGAGGGGCGGGGGCATAGAGAGAGGGCGGGGCATAGAGAGAGGGCGGGCATAGAGAGAGGGCGGGGCATAGAGAGAGGGCGGGGCATAGAGAGAGGGCGGGGCATAGAGAGAGGGCGGGGCATAGAGAGAGGGCGGGGCATAGAGAGAGGGCGGGGCATAGAGAGAGGGCGGGGGCATAGAGAGAGGGCGGAGCATAGAGAGAGGGCGGGGCATAGAGAGAGGGCGGGGCATAGAGAGAGGGCGGGGCATAGAGAGAGGGCGGGGCATAGAGAGAGGGCGGGGCATAGAGAGAGGGCGGGCATAGAGAGGGCGGGCATAGAGAGAGGGCGGGGCATAGAGAGAGGGCGGGGCATAGAGAGAGGGCGGGGCATAGAGAGAGGGCGGGGCATAGAGAGAGGGCGGAGCATAGAGAGAGGGCGGGGCATAGAGAGAGGGCGGGGCATAGAGAGAGGGCGGGGCATAGAGAGAGGGCGGGGCATAGAGAGAGGGCGGGGCATAGAGAGAGGGCGGGGCATAGAGAGAGGGCGGGCATAGAGAGAGGGCGGGGCATAGAGAGAGGGCGGGGCATAGAGAGAGGGCGGGGCATAGAGAGAGGGCGGGGGCATAGAGAGAGGGCGGGGCATAGAGAGAGGGCGGGGCATAGAGAGAGGGCGGGGCATAGAGAGAGGGCGGGGCATAGAGAGAGGGCGGGGCATAGAGAGAGGGCGGGGCATAGAGAGAGGGCGGGCATAGAGAGAGGGCGGGGCATAGAGAGAGGGCGGGGCATAGAGAGAGGGCGGGGCATAGAGAGAGGGCGGGGCATAGAGAGAGGGCGGGGCATAGAGAGAGGGCGGGGCATAGAGAGAGGGCGGGGCATAGAGAGAGGGCGGGGCATAGAGAGGGCGGGCATAGAGAGAGGGCGGGGCATAGAGAGAGGGCGGGGCATAGAGAGAGGGCGGGGCATAGAGAGAGGGCGGGGCATAGAGAGAGGCGGGGCATAGAGAGAGGGCGGGGCATAGAGAGAGGGCGGGGCATAGAGAGAGGGCGGGGCATAGAGAGAGGGCGGGGCATAGAGAGAGGGCGGGGCATAGAGAGAGGGCGGGGCATAGAGAGGGCGGGGCATAGAGAGAGGGCGGGGCATAGAGAGAGGGCGGGGCATAGAGAGAGGGCGGGGCATAGAGAGAGGGCGGGCATAGAGAGAGGGCGGGGCATAGAGAGAGGGCGGGGCATAGAGAGAGGGCGGGGCATAGAGAGAGGGCGGGGCATAGAGAGAGGGCGGGGCATAGAGAGAGGGCGGGGCATAGAGAGAGGGCGGGGCATAGAGAGAGGGCGGGGCATAGAGAGAGGGCGGGGCATAGAGAGAGGGCGGGGCATAGAGAGAGGGCGGGGCATAGAGAGAGGGCGGGGCATAGAGAGAGGGCGGGGCATAGAGAGAGGGCGGGGCATAGAGAGAGGGCGGGGCATAGAGAGAGGGCGGGGCATAGAGAGAGGGCGGGGCATAGAGAGAGGGCGGGGCATAGAGAGAGGGCGGGGCATATAGAGAGGGCGGGGCATAGAGAGAGGGCGGGGCATAGAGAGAGGGCGGGGCATAGAGAGAGGGCGGGGCATAGAGAGAGGGCGGGGCATAGAGAGAGGGCGGGGCATAGAGAGAGGGCGGGGCATAGAGAGAGGGCGGGGCATAGAGAGAGGGCGGGGCATAGAGAGAGGGCGGGGCATAGAGAGAGGGCGGGGCATAGAGAGAGGGCGGGGCATAGAGAGAGGGCGGGGCATAGAGAGAGGGCGGGGCATAGAGAGAGGGCGGGGCATAGAGAGAGGGCGGGGCATAGAGAGAGGGCGGGGCATAGAGAGAGGGCGGGGCATAGAGAGAGGGCGGGGCATAGAGAGAGGGCGGCATAGCGGGCATAGAGAGAGGGCGGGGCATAGAGAGAGGGCGGGGCATAGAGAGAGGGCGGGGCATAGAGAGGGAGGGGCATAGAGAGGGCGGGGCATAGAGAGAGGGCGGGGCATAGAGAGAGGGCGGGGCATAGAGAGAGGGCGGGGCATAGAGAGAGGGCGGGGCATAGAGAGAGGGCGGTGCATAGAGAGAGGGCGGGGCATAGAGAGAGGGCGGGGC